>NW_027364056.1:0-332818 GCF_046119375.1 Phyllobates terribilis | reverse complement strand
CGGTATCACACAGGATAGGATTAGATACACGGCTCAGCAGACAGTATCACACAGGAGAGGATTAGATACACGGCTCAGCAGACAGTATCACACAGGAAGGATTAGATACACGGCTCAGCAGACCAGTATCACACAGAGAGGATTAGATACACGGCTCAGCAGACAGTATCACACAGGAGAGGATTAGATACACGGCTCAGCAGACAGTATCACACAGGAGGGATTAGATACACGGCTCAGCAGACAGTATCACACAGGAGAGGATTAGATACACGGCTCAGCAGACAGTATCACACAGGAGAGGATTAGATACACGGCTCAGCAGACAGTATCACACAGGAGGGATTAGATACACAGGCTCAGCAGACAGTATCACACAGGAGAGGATTAGATACACGGCTCAGCAGACAGTATCACACAGGAGAGGATTAGATACACGGCTCAGCAGACAGTATCACACAGGAGAGGATTAGATACACAGCTCAGCAGACAGTATCACACAGGAGAGGATTAGATACACGGCTCAGCAGACAGTATCACACAGGAGAGGATTAGATACACGGCTCAGCAGACAGTATCACACAGGAGAGGATTAGATACACGGCTCAGCAGACAGTATCACACAGGAGAGGATTAGATACACGGCTCAGCAGACAGTATCACACAGGAGAGGATTAGATACACGGCTCAGCAGACAGTATCACACAGGAGAGGATTAGATACACGGCTCAGCAGACAGTATCACACAGGATAGGATTAGATACACGGCTCAGCAGACAGTATCACACAGGATGGGATTAGATACACGGCTCAGCAGACAGTATCACACAGGAGAGGATTAGATACACGGCTCAGCAGACAGTATCACACAGGATAGGATTAGATACACGGCTCAGCAGACAGTATCACACAGGATAGGATTAGATACACGGCTCAGCAGACAGTATCACACAGGAGAGGATTAGATACACGGCTCAGCAGACAGTATCACACAGGATGGGATTAGATACACGGCTCAGCAGACAGTATCACACAGGAGAGGATTAGATACACGGCTCAGCAGACAGTATCACACAGGATAGGATTAGATACACGGCTCAGCAGACAGTATCACACAGGATGGGATTAGATACACGGCTCAGCAGACAGTATCACACAGGAGAGGATTAGATACACGGCTCAGCAGACAGTATCACACAGGGTAGGATTAGATACACGGCTCAGCAGACAGTATCACACAGGATAGGATTAGATACACGGCTCAGCAGACAGTATCACACAGGAGAGGATTAGATACACAGCTCAGCAGACAGTATCACACAGGATAGGATTAGATACACGGCTCAGCAGACAGTATCACACAGGATGGGATTAGATACACGGCTCAGCAGACAGTATCACACAGGAGAGGATTAGATACACGGCTCAGCAGACAGTATCACACAGGATAGGATTAGATACACGGCTCAGCAGACAGTATCACACAGGAGAGGATTAGATACACAGCTCAGCAGACAGTATCACACAGGATAGGATTAGATACACGGCTCAGCAGACAGTATCACACAGGAGAGGATTAGATACACGGCTCAGCAGACAGTATCACACAGGAGAGGATTAGATACACGGCTCAGCAGACAGTATCACACAGGATAGGATTAGATACACAGCTCAGCAGACAGTATCACACAGGATAGGATTAGATACACGGCTCAGCAGACAGTATCACACAGGAGAGGATTAGATACACGGCTCAGCAGACAGTATCACACAGGAGAGGATTAGATACACGGCTCAGCAGACAGTATCACACAGGATAGGATTAGATACACGGCTCAGCAGACAGTATCACACAGGAGAGGATTAGATACACGGCTCAGCAGACAGTATCACACAGGAGAGGATTAGATACACGGCTCAGCAGACAGTATCACACAGGATAGGATTAGATACACGGCTCAGCAGACAGTATCACACAGGATAGGATTAGATACACGGCTCAGCAGACAGTATCACACAGGAGAGGATTAGATACACGGCTCAGCAGACAGTATCACACAGGAGAGGATTAGATACACGGCTCAGCAGACAGTATCACACAGGAGAGGATTAGATACACGGCTCAGCAGACAGTATCACACAGGAGAGGATTAGATACACGGCTCAGCAGACAGTATCACACAGGAGAGGATTAGATACACGGCTCAGCAGACAGTATCACACAGGAGAGGATTAGATACACGGCTCAGCAGACAGTATCACACAGGAGAAGATTAGATACACGGCTCAGCAGACAGTATCACACAGGAGAGGATTAGATACACGGCTCAGCAGTCAGTATCACACAGGATAGGATTAGATACACAGCTCAGCAGACAGTATCACACAGGATAGGATTAGATACACGGCTCAGCAGACAGTATCACACAGGAGAGGATTAGATACACGGCTCAGCAGACAGTATCACACAGGAGAGGATTAGATACACGGCTCAGCAGACAGTATCACACAGGAGAGGATTAGATACACGGCTCAGCAGACAGTATCACACAGGATAGGATTAGATACACGGCTCAGCAGACAGTATCACACAGGAGAGGATTAGATACACGGCTCAGCAGACAGTATCACACAGGAGAGGATTAGATACACGGCTCAGCAGACAGTATCACACAGGATAGGATTAGATACACGGCTCAGCAGACAGTATCACACAGGAGAGGATTAGATACACAGCTCAGCAGACAGTATCACACAGGAGAGGATTAGATACACAGCTCAGCAGACAGTATCACACAGGAGAGGATTAGATACACGGCTCAGCAGACAGTATCACACAGGATAGGATTAGATACACGGCTCAGCAGACAGTATCACACAGGAGAGGATTAGATACACGGCTCAGCAGACAGTATCACACAGGAGAGGATTAGATACACGGCTCAGCAGACAGTATCACACAGGAGAGGATTAGATACACGGCTCAGCAGACAGTATCACACAGGATAGGATTAGATACACGGCTCAGCAGTCAGTATCACACAGGATAGGATTAGATACACGGCTCAGCAGACAGTATCACACAGGATGGGATTAGATACACGGCTCAGCAGTCAGTATCACACAGGATAGGATTAGATACACGGCTCAGCAGACAGTATCACACAGGAGAGGATTAGATACACAGCTCAGCAGACAGTATCACACAGGAGAGGATTAGATACACGGCTCAGCAGACAGTATCACACAGGAGAGGATTAGATACACGGCTCAGCAGACAGTATCACACAGGAGAGGATTAGATACACGGCTCAGCAGACAGTATCACACAGGAGAGGATTAGATACACGGCTCAGCAGACAGTATCACACAGGAGAGGATTAGATACACGGCTCAGCAGTCAGTATCACACAGGAGAGGATTAGATACACGGCTCAGCAGTCAGTATCACACAGGAGAGGATTAGATACACGGCTCAGCAGTCAGTATCACACAGGAGAGGATTAGATACACGGCTCAGCAGACAGTATCACACAGGAGAGGATTAGATACACGGCTCAGCAGTCAGTATCACACAGGAGAGGATTAGATACACGGCTCAGCAGACAGTATCACACAGGAGAGGATTAGATACACGGCTCAGCAGACAGTATCACACAGGATAGGATTAGATACACAGCTCAGCAGACAGTATCACACAGGATAGGATTAGATACACGGCTCAGCAGACAGTATCACACAGGAGAGGATTAGATTCACGGCTCAGCAGTCAGTATCACACAGGAGAGGATTAGATACACGGCTCAGCAGACAGTATCACACAGGAGAGGATTAGATACACCGCTCAGCAGACAGTATCACACAGGAGAGGATTAGATACACGGCTCAGCAGACAGTATCACACAGGAGAGGATTAGATACACCGCTCAGCAGACAGTATCACACAGGAGAGGATTAGATACACCGCTCAGCAGACAGTATCACACAGGAGAGGATTAGATACACAACTCAGCAGACAGTATCACACAGGAGAGGATTAGATACACAACTCAGCAGACAGTATCACACAGGATAGGATTAGATACACGGCTCAGCAGACAGTATCACACAGGAGAGGATTAGATACACGGCTCAGCAGACAGTATCACACAGGAGAGGATTAGATACACGGCTCAGCAGACAGTATCACACAGGATAGGATTAGATACACGGCTCAGCAGACAGTATCACACAGGAGAGGATTAGATACACGGCTCAACAGACAGTATCACACAGGAGAGGATTAGATACACGGCTCAGCAGACAGTATCACACAGGAGAGGATTAGATACACGGCTCAGCAGACAGTATCACACAGGAGAGGATTAGATACACAACTCAGCAGACAGTATCACAAAGGATAGGATTAGATACACGGCTCAGCAGACAGTATCACACAGGAGAGGATTAGATACACGGCTCAACAGACAGTATCACACAGGAGAGGATTAGATACACGGCTCAGCAGACAGTATCACACAGGAGAGGATTAGATACACGGCTCAGCAGACAGTATCACACAGGATAGGATTAGATACACGGCTCAGCAGACAGTATCACACAGGAGAGGATTAGATACACGGCTCAGCAGACAGTATCACACAGGAGAGGATTAGATACACGGCTCAGCAGACAGTATCACACAGGATAGGATTAGATACACGGCTCAGCAGACAGTATCACACAGGAGAGGATTAGATACACGGCTCAGCAGACAGTATCACACAGGAGAGGATTAGATACACGGCTCAGCAGACAGTATCACACAGGAGAGGATTAGATACACGGCTCATCAGTCAGTATCACACAGGATAGGATTAGATACACAGCTCAGCAGACAGTATCACACAGGATAGGATTAGATACACGGCTCAGCAGACAGTATCACACAGGAGAGGATTAGATACACGGCTCAGCAGACAGTATCACACAGGAGAGGATTAGATACACGGCTCAGCAGACAGTATCACACAGGAGAGGATTAGATACACGGCTCAGCAGACAGTATCACACAGGATAGGATTAGATACACGGCTCAGCAGACAGTATCACACAGGAGAGGATTAGATACACGGCTCAGCAGACAGTATCACACAGGAGAGGATTAGATACACGGCTCAGCAGACAGTATCACACAGGATAGGATTAGATACACGGCTCAGCAGACAGTATCACACAGGAGAGGATTAGATACACGGCTCAGCAGACAGTATCACACAGGATAGGATTAGATACACGGCTCAGCAGACAGTATCACACAGGATAGGATTAGATACACGGCTCAGCAGACAGTATCACACAGGAGAGGATTAGATACACGGCTCAGCAGACAGTATCACACAGGAGAGGATTAGATACACGGCTCAGCAGACAGTATCACACAGGATAGGATTAGATACACGGCTCAGCAGACAGTATCACACAGGAGAGGATTAGATACACAGCTCAGCAGACAGTATCACACAGGAGAGGATTAGATACACAGCTCAGCAGACAGTATCACACAGGAGAGGATTAGATACACGGCTCAGCAGACAGTATCACACAGGATAGGATTAGATACACGGCTCAGCAGACAGTATCACACAGGAGAGGATTAGATACACGGCTCAGCAGACAGTATCACACAGGAGAGGATTAGATACACGGCTCAGCAGACAGTATCACACAGGAGAGGATTAGATACACGGCTCAGCAGACAGTATCACACAGGATAGGATTAGATACACGGCTCAGCAGTCAGTATCACACAGGATAGGATTAGATACACGGCTCAGCAGACAGTATCACACAGGATGGGATTAGATACACGGCTCAGCAGTCAGTATCACACAGGATAGGATTAGATACACGGCTCAGCAGACAGTATCACACAGGATGGGATTAGATACACGGCTCAGCAGTCAGTATCACACAGGATAGGATTAGATACACGGCTCAGCAGACAGTATCACACAGGAGAGGATTAGATACACAGCTCAGCAGACAGTATCACACAGGAGAGGATTAGATACACGGCTCAGCAGACAGTATCACACAGGAGAGGATTAGATACACGGCTCAGCAGACAGTATCACACAGGAGAGGATTAGATACACGGCTCAGCAGACAGTATCACACAGGAGAGGATTAGATACACGGCTCAGCAGACAGTATCACACAGGAGAGGATTAGATACACGGCTCAGCAGTCAGTATCACACAGGAGAGGATTAGATACACGGCTCAGCAGTCAGTATCACACAGGAGAGGATTAGATACACGGCTCAGCAGTCAGTATCACACAGGAGAGGATTAGATACACGGCTCAGCAGACAGTATCACACAGGAGAGGATTAGATACACGGCTCAGCAGTCAGTATCACACAGGAGAGGATTAGATACACGGCTCAGCAGACAGTATCACACAGGAGAGGATTAGATACACGGCTCAGCAGACAGTATCACACAGGATAGGATTAGATACACAGCTCAGCAGACAGTATCACACAGGATAGGATTAGATACACGGCTCAGCAGACAGTATCACACAGGAGAGGATTAGATACACGGCTCAGCAGTCAGTATCACACAGGAGAGGATTAGATACACGGCTCAGCAGACAGTATCACACAGGAGAGGATTAGATACACCGCTCAGCAGACAGTATCACACAGGAGAGGATTAGATACACGGCTCAGCAGACAGTATCACACAGGAGAGGATTAGATACACCGCTCAGCAGACAGTATCACACAGGAGAGGATTAGATACACCGCTCAGCAGACAGTATCACACAGGAGAGGATTAGATACACAACTCAGCAGACAGTATCACACAGGAGAGGATTAGATACACAACTCAGCAGACAGTATCACACAGGATAGGATTAGATACACGGCTCAGCAGACAGTATCACACAGGAGAGGATTAGATACACGGCTCAGCAGACAGTATCACACAGGAGAGGATTAGATACACGGCTCAGCAGACAGTATCACACAGGATAGGATTAGATACACGGCTCAGCAGACAGTATCACACAGGAGAGGATTAGATACACGGCTCAACAGACAGTATCACACAGGAGAGGATTAGATACACGGCTCAGCAGACAGTATCACACAGGAGAGGATTAGATACACGGCTCAGCAGACAGTATCACACAGGAGAGGATTAGATACACAACTCAGCAGACAGTATCACAAAGGATAGGATTAGATACACGGCTCAGCAGACAGTATCACACAGGAGAGGATTAGATACACGGCTCAACAGACAGTATCACACAGGAGAGGATTAGATACACGGCTCAGCAGACAGTATCACACAGGAGAGGATTAGATACACAGCTCAGCAGACAGTATCACACAGGAGAGGATTAGATACACGGCTCAGCAGACAGTATCACACAGGAGAGGATTAGATACACGGCTCAGCAGACAGTATCACACAGGAGAGGATTAGATACATGGCTCAGCAGACAGTATCACACAGGAGAGGATTAGATACACGGCTCAGCAGTCAGTATCACACAGGAGAGGATTAGATACACGGCTCAGCAGTCAGTATCACACAGGAGAGGATTAGATACACGGCTCAGCAGACAGTATCACACAGGAGAGGATTAGATACACGGCTCAGCAGTCAGTATCACACAGGAGAGGATTAGATACACGGCTCAGCAGACAGTATCACACAGGAGAGGATTAGATACACGGCTCAGCAGACAGTATCACACAGGATAGGATTAGATACACAGCTCAGCAGACAGTATCACACAGGATAGGATTAGATACACGGCTCAGCAGACAGTATCACACAGGATAGGATTAGATACACGGCTCAGCAGACAGTATCACACAGGATAGGATTAGATACACAGCTCAGCAGACAGTATCACACAGGATAGGATTAGATACACGGCTCAGCAGTCAGTATCACACAGGAGAGGATTAGATACACGGCTCAGCAGACAGTATCACACAGGAGAGGATTAGATACACCGCTCAGCAGACAGTATCACACAGGAGAGGATTAGATACACGGCTCAGCAGACAGTATCACACAGGAGAGGATTAGATACACCGCTCAGCAGACAGTATCACACAGGAGAGGATTAGATACACCGCTCAGCAGACAGTATCACACAGGAGAGGATTAGATACACAACTCAGCAGACAGTATCACACAGGAGAGGATTAGATACACAACTCAGCAGACAGTATCACACAGGATAGGATTAGATACACGGCTCAGCAGTCAGTATCACACAGGAGAGGATTAGATACACGGCTCAGCAGACAGTATCACACAGGATAGGATTAGATACAGGCTCAGCAGACAGTATCACACAGGAGAGGATTAGATACACGGCTCAACAGACAGTATCACACAGGAGAGGATTAGATACACGGCTCAGCAGACAGTATCACACAGGAGAGGATTAGATACACGGCTCAGCAGACAGTATCACACAGGAGAGGATTAGATACACAACTCAGCAGACAGTATCACAAAGGATAGGATTAGATACACGGCTCAGCAGACAGTATCACACAGGAGAGGATTAGATACACGGCTCAACAGACAGTATCACACAGGAGAGGATTAGATACACGGCTCAGCAGACAGTATCACACAGGAGAGGATTAGATACACGGCTCAGCAGACAGTATCACACAGGAGAGGATTAGATACACGGCTCAGCAGACAGTATCACACAGGAGAGGATTAGATACACGGCTCAGCATACAGTATCACACAGGATAGGATTAGATACACGGCTCAGCAGACAGTATCACACAGGATAGGATTAGATACACGGCTCAGCAGACAGTATCACACAGGAGAGGATTAGATACACGGCTCAGCAGACAGTATCACACAGGAGAGGATTAGATACACGGCTCAGCAGACAGTATCACACAGGAGAGGATTAGATACACGGCTCAGCAGACAGTATCACACAGGAGAGGATTAGATACACAGCTCAGCAGACAGTATCACACAGGAGAGGATTAGATACACGGCTCAGCAGACAGTATCACACAGGATAGGATTAGATACACGGCTCAGCAGACAGTATCACACAGGAGAGGATTAGATACACGGCTCAGCAGTCAGTATCACACAGGAGAGGATTAGATACGCGGCTCAGCAGACAGTATCACACAGGAGAGGATTAGATACACGGCTCAGCAGACAGTATCACACAGGATAGGATTAGATACACGGCTCAGCAGACAGTATCACACAGGAGAGGATTAGATACACGGCTCAGCAGTCAGTATCACACAGGAGAGGATTAGATACACGGCTCAGCAGTCAGTATCACACAGGATGGGATTAGATACACGGCTCAGCAGACAGTATCACACAGGAGAGGATTGATACACGGCTCAGCAGACAGTATCACACAGGAGAGGATTAGATACACGGCTCAGTAGACAGTATCACACAGGATAGGATTAGATACACGGCTCAGCAGACAGTATCACACAGGATAGGATTAGATACACGGCTCAGCAGACAGTATCACACAGGAGAGGATTAGATACACGGCTCAGCAGACAGTATCACACAGGATGGGATTAGATACACGGCTCAGCAGTCAGTATCACACAGGATAGGATTAGATACACGGCTCAGCAGACAGTATCACACAGGAGAGGATTAGATACACGGCTCAGCAGACAGTATCACACAGGAGAGGATTAGATACACGGCTCAGCAGACAGTATCACACAGGAGAGGATTAGATACACAGCTCAGCAGACAGTATCACACAGGATAGGATTAGATACACGGCTCAGCAGACAGTATCACACAGGAGAGGATTAGATACACGGCTCAGCAGACAGTATCACACAGGATAGGATTAGATACACGGCTCAGCAGACAGTATCACACAGGAGAGGATTAGATACACGGCTCAACAGACAGTATCACACAGGAGAGGATTAGATACACGGCTCAGCAGACAGTATCACACAGGATAGGATTAGATACACGGCTCAGCAGTCAGTATCACACAGGAGAGGATTAGATACACGGCTCAGCAGTCAGTATCACACAGGAGAGGATTAGATACACGGCTCAACAGACAGTATCACACAGGAGAGGATTAGATACACGGCTCAGCAGACAGTATCACACAGGAGAGGATTAGATACACGGCTCAGTAGTCAGTATCACACAGGAGAGGATTAGATACACGGCTCAGCAGACAGTATCACACAGGAGAGGATTAGATACACGGCTCAGCATACAGTATCACACAGGAGAGGATTAGATACACGGCTCAGCAGACAGTATCACACAGGAGAGGATTAGATACACGGCTCAGTAGTCAGTATCACACAGGAGAGGATTAGATACACGGCTCAGCATACAGTATCACACAGGAGAGGATTAGATACACGGCTCAGCAGACAGTATCACACAGGAGAGGATTAGATACACGGCTCAGCAGACAGTATCACACAGGAGAGGATTAGATACACGGCTCAGCAGACAGTATCACACAGGAGAGGATTAGATACACGGCTCAGCAGACAGTATCACACAGGAGAGGATTAGATACACGGCTCAGCAGACAGTATCACACAGGAGAGGATTAGATACACAGCTCAGCAGACAGTATCACACAGGAGAGGATTAGATACACGGCTCAGCAGACAGTATCACACAGGAGAGGATTAGATACGCGGCTCAGCAGACAGTATCACACAGGAGAGGATTAGATACACGGCTCAGCAGACAGTATCACACAGGATAGGATTAGATACACGGCTCAGCAGACAGTATCACACAGGAGAGGATTAGATACACGGCTCAGCAGTCAGTATCACACAGGAGAGGATTAGATACACGGCTCAGCAGTCAGTATCACACAGGATGGGATTAGATACACGGCTCAGCAGACAGTATCACACAGGAGAGGATTAGATACACTGCTCAGCAGACGGTATCACACAGGAGAGGATTAGATACACGGCTCAGCAGACGGTATCACACAGGAGAGGATTAGATACGCGGCTCAGCAGACAGTATCACACAGGAGAGGATTAGATACACGGCTCAGCAGACAGTATCACACAGGATAGGATTAGATACACGGCTCAGCAGACAGTATCACACAGGAGAGGATTAGATACACGGCTCAGCAGTCAGTATCACACAGGAGAGGATTAGATACACGGCTCAGCAGTCAGTATCACACAGGATGGGATTAGATACACGGCTCAGCAGACAGTATCACACAGGAGAGGATTAGATACACGGCTCAGCAGTCAGTATCACACAGGAGAGGATTAGATACACGGCTCAGCAGACAGTATCACACAGGAGAGGATTAGATACACGGCTCAGTAGACAGTATCACACAGGATAGGATTAGATACACGGCTCAGCAGACAGTATCACACAGGATAGGATTAGATACACGGCTCAGCAGACAGTATCACACAGGAGAGGATTAGATACACGGCTCAGCAGACAGTATCACACAGGATGGGATTAGATACACGGCTCAGCAGTCAGTATCACACAGGATAGGATTAGATACACGGCTCAGCAGACAGTATCACACAGGAGAGGATTAGATACACGGCTCAGCAGACAGTATCACACAGGAGAGGATTAGATACACGGCTCAGCAGACAGTATCACACAGGAGAGGATTAGATACACGGCTCAGCAGACAGTATCACACAGGATAGGATTAGATACACAGCTCAGCAGACAGTATCACACAGGATAGGATTAGATACACGGCTCAGCAGACAGTATCACACAGGAGAGGATTAGATACACGGCTCAGCAGACAGTATCACACAGGATAGGATTAGATACACGGCTCAGCAGACAGTATCACACAGGAGAGGATTAGATACACGGCTCAACAGACAGTATCACACAGGAGAGGATTAGATACACGGCTCAGCAGACAGTATCACACAGGATAGGATTAGATACACGGCTCAGCAGTCAGTATCACACAGGAGAGGATTAGATACACGGTTCAGCAGTCAGTATCACACAGGAGAGGATTAGATACACGGCTCAACAGACAGTATCACACAGGAGAGGATTAGATACACGGCTCAGCAGACAGTATCACACAGGAGAGGATTAGATACACGGCTCAGTAGTCAGTATCACACAGGAGAGGATTAGATACACGGCTCAGCAGACAGTATCACACAGGAGAGGATTAGATACACGGCTCAGCATACAGTATCACACAGGAGAGGATTAGATACACGGCTCAGCAGACAGTATCACACAGGAGAGGATTAGATACACGGCTCAGTAGTCAGTATCACACAGGAGAGGATTAGATACACGGCTCAGCATACAGTATCACACAGGAGAGGATTAGATACACGGCTCAGCAGACAGTATCACACAGGAGAGGATTAGATACACGGCTCAGCAGACAGTATCACACAGGAGAGGATTAGATACACGGCTCAGCAGACAGTATCACACAGGAGAGGATTAGATACACGGCTCAGCAGACAGTATCACACAGGAGAGGATTAGATACACGGCTCAGTAGTCAGTATCACACAGGAGAGGATTAGATACACGGCTCAGCATACAGTATCACACAGGAGAGGATTAGATACACGGCTCAGCAGACAGTATCACACAGGAGAGGATAAGATACACGGCTCAGCAGACAGTATCACACAGGAGAGGATTAGATACACGGCTCAGCAGACAGTATCACACAGGAGAGGATTAGATACACGGCTCAGCAGACAGTATCACACAGGAGAGGATTAGATACACGGCTCAGCAGACAGTATCACACAGGAGAGGATTAGATACACGGCTCAGCAGACAGTATCACACAGGAGAGGATTAGATACACAGCTCAGCAGACAGTATCACACAGGAGAGGATTAGATACACGGCTCAGCAGACAGTATCACACAGGAGAGGATTAGATACACAGCTCAGCAGACAGTATCACACAGGAGAGGATTAGATACACTGCTCAGCAGACGGTATCACACAGGAGAGGATTAGATACACGGCTCAGCAGACGGTATCACACAGGAGAGGATTAGATACGCGGCTCAGCAGACAGTATCACACAGGAGAGGATTAGATACGCGGCTCAGCAGACAGTATCACACAGGAGAGGATTAGATACACGGCTCAGCAGACAGTATCACACAGGAGAGGATTAGATACGCGGCTCAGCAGACAGTATCACACAGGAGAGGATTAGATACACGGCTCAGCAGACAGTATCACACAGGAGAGGATTAGATACACGGCTCAGCAGTCAGTATCACACAGGATAGGATTAGATACACTGCTCAGCAGACAGTATCACACAGGAGAGGATTAGATACACGACTCAGCAGACAGTATCACACAGGAGAGGATTAGATACACTGCTCAGCAGACAGTATCACACAGGAGAGGATTAGATACACGGCTCAGCAGACAGTATCACACAGGAGAGGATTAGATACACGGCTCAGCAGACAGTATCACACAGGAGAGGATTAGATACACGGCTCAGCAGACAGTATCACACAGGAGAGGATTAGATACACGGCTCAGCAGACAGTATCACACAGGAGAGGATTAGATACACGGCTCAGCAGACAGTATCACACAGGAGAGGATTAGATACAAGGCTCAGCAGACAGTATCACACAGGATAGGATTAGATACACGGCTCAGCAGACAGTATCACACAGGAGAGGATTAGATACACGGCTCAGCAGTCAGTATCACACAGGAGAGGATTAGATACACGGCTCAGCAGACAGTATCACACAGGAGAGGATTAGATACACGGCTCAGCAGACAGTATCACACAGGAGAGGATTAGATACACGGCTCAGCAGTCAGTATCACACAGGAGAGGATTAGATACACAACTCAGCAGTCAGTATCACACAGGAGAGGATTAGATACACGGCTCAGCAGACAGTATCACACAGGAGAGGATTAGATACACGGCTCAGCAGACAGTATCACACAGGAGAGGATTAGATACACGGCTCAGCAGACAGTATCACACAGGATAGGATTAGATACACGGCTCAGCAGACAGTATCACACAGGATAGGATTAGATACACAGCTCAGCAGACAGTATCACACAGGAGAGGATTAGATACACGGCTCAGCAGACAGTATCACACAGGAGAGGATTAGATACACGGCTCAGCAGACAGTATCACACAGGATAGGATTAGATACACGGCTCAGCAGACAGTATCACACAGGAGAGGATTAGATACACGGCTCAGCAGACAGTATCACACAGGATAGGATTAGATACACGGCTCAGCAGACAGTATCACGCAGGAGAGGATTAGATACACGGCTCAGCAGACAGTATCACACAGGAGAGGATTAGATACACGGCTCAGCAGTCAGTATCACACAGGATAGGATTAGATACACAGCTCAGCAGACAGTATCACACAGGATAGGATTAGATACACGGCTCAGCAGACAGTATCACACAGGAGAGGATTAGATACACAGCTCAGCAGACAGTATCACACAGGAGAGGATTAGATACACTGCTCAGCAGACAGTATCACACCGGAGAGGATTAGATACACGGCTCAGCAGACAGTATCACACAGGAGAGGATTAGATACACGGCTCAGCAGACAGTATCACACAGGAGAGGATTAGATACACGGCTCAGCAGACAGTATCACACAGGAGAGGATTAGATACACGGCTCAGCAGACAGTATCACACAGGAGAGGATTAGATACACGGCTCAGCAGACAGTATCACACAGGAGAGGATTAGATACACGGCTCAGCAGACAGTATCACACAGGAGAGGATTAGATACACAGCTCAGCAGACAGTATCACACAGGAGAGGATTAGATACACGGCTCAGCAGACAGTATCACACAGGAGAGGATTAGATAGACGGCTCAGCAGACAGTATCACACAGGATAGGATTAGATACACGGCTCAGCAGACAGTATCACACAGGAGAGGATTAGATACACGGCTCAGCAGACAGTATCACACAGGATAGGATTAGATACACGGCTCAGCAGACAGTATCACACCGGAGAGGATTAGATACACGGCTCAGCAGTAAGTATCACACAGGAGAGGATTAGATACAGGGCTCAGACGACAGTATCACACAGGATGGGATTAGATACACGGCTCAGCAGACAGTATCACACAGGAGAGGATTAGATACACGGCTCAGCAGACAGTATCACGCAGGAGAGGATTAGATACACGGCTCAGCAGACAGTATCACACAGGATAGGATTAGATACAGGGCTCAGCAGACAGTATCACACAGGAGAGGATTAGATACACGGCTCAGCAGACAGTATCACACAGGAGAGGATTAGATACACTGCTCAGCAGACAGTATCACACAGGAGAGGATTAGATACACGGCTCAGCAGACAGTATCACACAGGAGAGGATTAGATACACGGCTCAGCAGTCAGTATCACACAGGAGAGGATTAGATACACTGCTCAGCAGTCAGTATCACACAGGATAGGATTAGATACACGGCTCAGCAGACAGTATCACACAGGATAGGATTAGATACACGGCTCAGCAGTCGGTATCACACAGGAGAGGATTAGATACACTGCTCAGCAGACAGTATCACACCGGAGAGGATTAGATACACGGCTCAGCAGACAGTATCACACAGGAGAGGATTAGATACACGGCTCAGCAGACAGTATCACACAGGAGAGGATTAGATACACTGCTCAGCAGACAGTATCACACAGGAGAGGATTAGATACACGGCTCAGCAGACAGTATCACACAGGAGAGGATTAGATACACTGCTCAGCAGACAGTATCACACAGGAGAGGATTAGATACACGGCTCAGCAGACAGTATCACACAGGAGAGGATTAGATACACAGCTCAGCAGACAGTATCACACAGGAGAGGATTAGATACACGGCTCAGCAGACAGTATCACACAGGAGAGGATTAGATACACGGCTCAGAAGACAGTATCACACAGGAGAGGATTAGATACACGGCTCAGCAGACAATATCACACAGGAGAGGATTAGATACACAGCTCAGCAGACAGTATCACACAGGAGAGGATTAGATACACGGCTCAGCAGACAGTATCACACAGGAGAGGATTAGATACACGGCTCAGCAGACAGTATCACACAGGAGAGGATTAGATACACAGCTCAGCAGACAGTATCACACAGGAGAGGATTAGATACACGGCTCAGCAGACAATATCACACAGGAGAGGATTAGATACACAGCTCAGCAGACAGTATCACACAGGAGAGGATTAGATACACGGCTCAGCAGACAGTATCACACAGGAGAGGATTAGATACACGGCTCAGAAGACAGTATCACACAGGATAGGATTAGATACACGGCTCAGCAGACAATATCACACAGGAGAGGATTAGATACACAGCTCAGCAGACAGTATCACACAGGAGAGGATTAGATACACGGCTCAGCAGACAGTATCACACAGGAGAGGATTAGATACACTGCTCAGCAGTCGGTATCACACAGGAGAGGATTAGATACACGGCTCAGCAGACAGTATCACACAGGAGAGGATTAGATACACGGCTCAGCAGTCAGTATCACACAGGAGAGGATTAGATACACGGCTCAGCAGACAGTATCACACAGGAGAGGATTAGATACACGGCTCAGCAGACAATATCACACAGGAGAGGATTAGATACATGGCTCAGCAGACAGTATCACACAGGAGAGGATTAGATACACGGCTCAGCAGACAGTATCACACAGGAGAGGATTAGATACACTGCTCAGCAGTCGGTATCACACAGGAGAGGATTAGATACACGGCTCAGCAGACAGTATCACACAGGAGAGGATTAGATACAGGGCTCAGCAGACAGTATCACACCGGAGAGGATTAGATACACGGCTCAGCAGACAGTATCACACAGGAGAGGATTAGATACAGGGCTCAGCAGACAGTATCACACAGGAGAGGATTAGATACATGGCTCAGCAGACAGTATCACACAGGAGAGGATTAGATACACAGCTCAGCAGACAGTATCACACAGGATAGGATTAGATACACAGCTCAGCAGACAGTATCACACAGGATAGGATTAGATACACGGCTCAGCAGTCAGTATCACACAGGAGAGGATTAGATACACAGCTCAGCAGACAGTATCACACCGGAGAGGATTAGATACACGGCTCAGCAGAGAGTATCACACAGGAGAGGATTAGATACATGGCTCAGCAGACAGTATCACACAGGAGAGGATTAGATACACGGCTCAGCAGACAGTATCACACAGGAGAGGATTAGATACACGGCTCAGCAGACAGTATCACACAGGATAGGATTAGATATACGGCTCAGCAGACAGTATCACACAGGATAGGATTAGATACACGGCTCAGCAGACAGTATCACACAGGAGAGGATTAGATACACGGCTCAGCAGACAGTATCACACAGGAGAGGATTAGATACACGGCTCAGCAGACAGTATCACACAGGAGAGGATTAGATACACGGCTCAGCAGACAGTATCACACAGGAGAGGATTAGATACACGGCTCAGCAGTCAGTATCACACAGGAGAGGATTAGATACACGGCTCAGCAGACAGTATCACACAGGAGAGGATTAGATACACGGCTCAGCAGACAGTATCACACAGGATAGGATTAGATACACGGCTCAGCAGACAGTATCACACAGGATAGGATTAGATACACGGCTCAGCAGACGGTATCACACAGGATAGGATTAGATACACGGCTCAGCAGACGGTATCACACAGGATAGGATTAGATACACGGCTCAGCAGACAGTATCACACAGGAGAGGATTAGATACACGGCTCAGCAGTCAGTATCACACAGGAGAGGATTAGATACACGGCTCAGCAGACAGTATCACACAGGAGAGGATTAGATACACGGCTCAGCAGACAGTATCACACAGGATGGGATTAGATACACAGCTCAGCAGACAGTATCACACAGGAGAGGATTAGATAGACGGCTCAGCAGACAGTATCACACAGGATAGGATTAGATACACGGCTCAGCAGACAGTATCACACAGGATAGGATTAGATACACGGCTCAGCAGACAGTATCACACAGGAGAGGATTAGATACACGGCTCAGCAGACAGTATCACACAGGATAGGATTAGATATACGGCTCAGCAGACAGTATCACACAGGATAGGATTAGATACACGGCTCAGCAGACAGTATCACACAGGAGAGGATTAGATACACGGCTCAGCAGACAGTATCACACAGGAGAGGATTAGATACACGGCTCAGCAGACAGTATCACACAGGAGAGGATTAGATACACGGCTCAGCAGTCAGTATCACACAGGAGAGGATTAGATACACGGCTCAGCAGACAGTATCACACAGGAGAGGATTAGATACACGGCTCAGCAGACAGTATCACACAGGATAGGATTAGATACACGGCTCAGCAGACAGTATCACACAGGATAGGATTAGATACACGGCTCAGCAGACGGTATCACACAGGATAGGATTAGATACACGGCTCAGCAGACAGTATCACACAGGAGAGGATTAGATACACGGCTCAGCAGTCAGTATCACACAGGAGAGGATTAGATACACGGCTCAGCAGACAGTATCACACAGGAGAGGATTAGATACACGGCTCAGCAGACAGTATCACACAGGATGGGATTAGATACACAGCTCAGCAGACAGTATCACACAGGAGAGGATTAGATAGACGGCTCAGCAGACAGTATCACACAGGAGAGGATTAGATACACGGCTCAGCAGACAGTATCACACAGGATAGGATTAGATACACAGCTCAGCAGACAGTATCACACAGGAGAGGATTAGATACACAGCTCAGCAGACAGTATCACACAGGAGAGGATTAGATACACGGCTCAGCAGACAGTATCACACAGGATGGGATTAGATACACAGCTCAGCAGACAGTATCACACAGGAGAGGATTAGATAGACGGCTCAGCAGACAGTATCACACAGGATAGGATTAGATACACGGCTCAGCAGACAGTATCACACAGGAGAGGATTAGATACACGGCTCAGCAGACAGTATCACACAGGATAGGATTAGATACATGGCTCAGCAGTCAGTATCACACAGGAGAGGATTAGATACACGGCTCAGCAGACAGTATCACACAGGATGGGATTAGATACACGTCTCAGCAGAGAGTATCACACAGGAGAGGATTAGATACACAGCTCAGCAGTCAGTATCACACAGGAGAGGATTAGATACACAGCTCAGCAGACAGTATCACACAGGATAGGATTAGATACACGGCTCAGCAGACAGTATCACACAGGAGAGGATTAGATACACGGCTCAGCAGACAGTATCACACAGAAGAGGATTAGATACACGGCTCAGCAGACAGTATCACACAGGAGAGGATTAGATACACGGCTCAGCAGACAGTATCACACAGGAGAGGATTAGATACACGGCTCAGCAGACAGTATCACACAGGATGGGATTAGATACACAGCTCAGCAGACAGTATCACACAGGATAGGATTAGATACACGGCTCAGCAGTCAGTATCACACAGGAGAGGATTAGATACACGGCTCAGCAGACAGTATCACACAGGAGAGGATTAGATACACGGCTCAGCAGACAGTATCACACAGGAGAGGATTAGATACACGGCTCAGCAGACAGTATCACACAGGAGAGGATTAGATACACGGCTCAGCAGACAGTATCACACAGGATAGGATTAGATACACGGCTCAGCAGTCAGTATCACACAGGAGAGGATTAGATACACGGCTCAGCAGACAGTATCACACAGGAGAGGATTAGATACACGGCTCAGCAGACAGTATCACACAGGATGGGATTAGATACACGGCTCAGCAGTCAGTATCACACAGGATAGGATTAGATACACGGCTCAGCAGACAGTATCACACAGGAGAGGATTAGATACACGGCTCAGCAGACAGTATCACACAGGATGGGATTAGATACACGGCTCAGCAGACAGTATCACACAGGATGGGATTAGATACACGGCTCAGCAGACAGTATCAAACAGGAGAGGATTAGATACGCGGCTCAGCAGACAGTATCACACAGGAGAGGATTAGATACACGGCTCAGCAGACAGTATCACACAGGAGAGGATTAGATACACGGCTCAGCAGTCAGTATCACACAGGAGAGGATTAGATACACGGCTCAGCAGACAGTATCACACAGGAGAGGATTAGATACACGGCTCAGCAGACAGTATCACACAGGATGGGATTAGATACACGGCTCAGCAGACAGTATCACACAGGATGGGATTAGATACACGGCTCAGCAGACAGTATCAAACAGGAGAGGATTAGATACGCGGCTCAGCAGACAGTATCACACAGGAGAGGATTAGATACACGGCTCAGCAGACAGTATCACACAGGAGAGGATTAGATACACTGCTCAGCAGACAGTATCACACAGGAGAGGATTAGATACACGGCTCAGCAGACAGTATCACACAGGATAGGATTAGATACACGTCTCAGCAGACAGTATCACACAGGAGAGGATTAGATACACGGCTCAGCAGACAGTATCACACAGGATAGGATTAGATACACGTCTCAGCAGACAGTATCACACAGGATAGGATTAGATACACGGCTCAGCAGACAGTATCACACAGGAGAGGATTAGATACACGGCTCAGCAGTCAGTATCACACAGGATGGGATTAGATACATTGCTCAGCAGACAGTATCACGCAGGAGAGGATTAGATACACAACTCAGCAGTCAGTATCACGCAGGAGAGGATTAGATACACGGCTCAGCAGACATTATCACACAGGACAGGATTAGATACACGGCTCAGCAGTCAGTATCACACAGGAGAGGATTAGATACACAGCTCAGCAGACAGTATCACACAGGATAGGATTAGATACACGGCTCAGCAGACAGTATCACACAGGATAGGATTAGATACACGGCTCAGCAGTCAGTATCACACAGGAGAGGATTAGATACACGGCTCAGCAGTCAGTATCACACAGGAGAGGATTAGATACACGGCTCAACAGACAGTATCACACAGGAGAGGATTAGATACACAGCTCAGCAGACAGTATCACACAGGATAGGATTAGATACACAGCTCAGCAGACAGTATCACACAGGAGAGGATTAGATACACGGCTCAGCAGACAGTATCACACAGGATGGGATTAGATTCACGGCTCAGCAGACAGTATCACACAGGAGAGGATTAGATACACGGCTCAACAGACAGTATCACACAGGAGAGGATTAGATACACAGCTCAGCAGACAGTATCACACAGGAGAGGATTAGATACACGGCTCAGCAGACAGTATCACACAGGATAGGATTAGATACACGGCTCAGCAGTCAGTATCACACAGGAGAGGATTAGATACACGGCTCAACAGACAGTATCACACAGGAGAGGATTAGATACACAGCTCAGCAGACAGTATCACACAGGATAGGATTAGATACACAGCTCAGCAGACAGTATCACACAGGAGAGGATTAGATACACGGCTCAGCAGACAGTATCACACAGGATGGGATTAGATTCACGGCTCAGCAGACAGTATCACACAGGAGAGGATTAGATACACGGCTCAACAGACAGTATCACACAGGAGAGGATTAGATACACAGCTCAGCAGACAGTATCACACAGGAGAGGATTAGATACACGGCTCAGCAGACAGTATCACACAGGAGAGGATTAGATACACGGCTCAGCAGACAGTATCACACAGGAGAGGATTAGATACACGGCTCAACAGACAGTATCACACAGGAGAGGATTAGATACACAGCTCAGCAGACAGTATCACACAGGAGAGGATTAGATACACGGCTCAGCAGACAGTATCACACAGGAGAGGATTAGATACACGGCTCAGCAGACAGTATCACACAGGATGGGATTAGATACACGGCTCAGCAGACAGTATCACACAGGAGAGGATTAGATACACGGCTCAGCAGACAGTATCACACAGGAGAGGATTAGATACACGGCTCAGCAGACAGTATCACACAGGATGGGATTAGATACACGGCTCAGCAGACAGTATCACACAGGAGAGGATTAGATACACAGCTCAGCAGACAGTATCACACAGGAGAGGATTAGATACACGGCTCAGCAGACAGTATCACACAGGAGAGGATTAGATACACGGCTCAGCAGACAGTATCACACAGGAGAGGATTAGATACACGGCTCAGCAGACAGTATCACACAGGATGGGATTAGATACACGGCTCAGCAGACAGTATCAAACAGGAGAGGATTAGATAAGCGGCTCAGCAGACAGTATCACACAGGAGAGGATTAGATACACGGCTCAGCAGACAGTATCAAACAGGAGAGGATTAGATACGCGGCTCAGCAGACAGTATCACACAGGAGAGGATTAGATACACAGCTCAGCAGACAGTATCACACAGGAGAGGATTAGATACACGGCTCAGCAGACAGTATCACACAGGAGAGGATTAGATACACGGCTCAGCAGACAGTATCACACAGGAGAGGATTAGATACACGGCTCAGCAGACAGTATCACACAGGATGGGATTAGATACACGGCTCAGCAGACAGTATCAAACAGGAGAGGATTAGATACGCGGCTCAGCAGACAGTATCACACAGGAGAGGATTAGATACACGGCTCAGCAGACAGTATCACACAGGAGAGGATTAGATACACGGCTCAGCAGACAGTATCACACAGGATAGGATTAGATACACGGCTCAGCAGACAGTATCACACAGGAGAGGATTAGATACACGGCTCAGCAGTCAGTATCACACAGGAGAGGATTAGATACACGGCTCAGCAGACAGTATCACACAGGATAGGATTAGATACACGGCTCAGCAGACAGTATCACACAGGATAGGATTAGATACATGGCTCAGCAGACAGTATCACACAGGAGAGGATTAGATACACGGCTCAGCAGACAGTATCACACAGGATGGGATTAGATACACGGCTCAGCAGACAGTATCACACAGGAGAGGATTAGATACACGGCTCAGCAGACAGTATCACACAGGAGAGGATTAGATACATGGCTCAGTAGTCAGTATCACACAGGAGAGGATTAGATACACTGCTCAGCAGACAGTATCACACAGGAGAGGATTAGATACACGGCTCAGCAGACAGTATCACACAGGATAGGATTAGATACACGTCTCAGCAGACAGTATCACACAGGAGAGGATTAGATACACGGCTCAGCAGACAGTATCACACAGGATAGGATTAGATACACGGCTCAGCATACAGTATCACACAGGATAGGATTAGATACACGTCTCAGCAGACAGTATCACACAGGAGAGGATTAGATACACGTCTCAGCAGACAGTATCACACAGGAGAGGATTAGATACACGGCTCAGCAGTCAGTATCACACAGGATGGGATTAGATACACTGCTCAGCAGACAGTATCACGCAGGAGAGGATTAGATACACAACTCAGCAGTCAGTATCACACAGGAGAGGATTAGATACACGGCTCAGCAGACATTATCACACAGGAGAGGATTAGATACACGGCTCAGCAGTCAGTATCACACAGGAGAGGATTATATACACGGTTCAGCAGACAGTATCACACAGGAGAGGATTAGATACACTGCTCAGCAGACAGTATCACACAGGAGAGGATTAGATACACGGCTCAGCAGACAGTATCACACAGGATAGGATTAGATACACGGCTCAGCAGACAGTATCACACAGGAGAGGATTAGATACACGGCTCAGCAGGCATTATCACACTGGAGAGGATTAGATACACGGCTCAGCAGACAGTATCACGCAGGAGAGGATTAGATACACGGCTCAGCAGACATTATCACACAGGAGAGGATTAGATACACGGCTCAGCAGTCAGTATCACACAGGAGAGGATTAGATACACGGCTCAGCAGGCATTATCACACAGGAGAGGATTAGATACACGGCTCAGCAGTCAGTATCACACAGGAGAGGATTAGATACACGGCTCAGCAGGCATTATCACACAGGAGAGGATTAGATACACGGCTCAGCAGACAGTATCACACTGGAGAGGATTAGATACACGGCTCAGCAGACAGTATCACACAGGAGAGGATTAGATACACGGCTCAGCAGGCATTATCACACAGGAGAGGATTAGATACACGGCTCAGCAGTCAGTATCACACAGGATGGGATTAGATACACGGCTCAGCAGACAGTATCACACAGGAGAGGATTAGATACACGGCTCAGCAGACAGTATCACGCAGGAGAGGATTAGATACACGGCTCAGCAGACATTATCACGCAGGAGAGGATTAGATACACGGCTCAGCAGACAGTATCACGCAGGAGAGGATTAGATACACAACTCAGCAGTCAGTATCACGCAGGAGAGGATTAGATACACGGCTCAGCAGACAGTATCACACAGGATGGGATTAGATACACGGTTCAGCAGACAGTATCACACAGGAGAGGATTAGATACACGGCTCAGCAGACAGTATCACACAGGAGAGGATTAGATACACGGCTCAGCAGACAGTATCACGCAGGAGAGGATTAGATACACGGCTCAGCAGACATTATCACGCAGGAGAGGATTAGATACACGGCTCAGCAGACAGTATCACGCAGGAGAGGATTAGATACACAACTCAGCAGTCAGTATCACGCAGGAGAGGATTAGATACACGGCTCAGCAGACAGTATCACACAGGATGGGATTAGATACACGGCTCAGCAGACAGTATCACACAGGATAGGATTAGATACACGGCTCAGCAGACAGTATCACACAGGAGAGGATTAGATACACGGCTCAGCAGACAGTATCACACAGGAGAGGATTAGATACACGGCTCAGCAGACAGTATCACACAGGAGAGGATTAGATACACGGCTCAGCAGTCGGTATCACACAGGAGAGGATTAGATACACGGCTCAGCAGACGGTATCACACAGGAGAGGATTAGATACACGGCTCAGCAGACAGTATCACACAGGAGAGGATTAGATACACAGCTCAGCAGACAGTATCACACAGGAGAGGATTAGATACACGGCTCAGCAGACAGTATCACACAGGGTAGGATTAGATACACAGCTCAGCAGACAGTATCACACAGGAGAGGATTAGATACACGGCTCAGCAGACAGTATCACACAGGATAGGATTAGATACACAGCTCAGCAGACAGTATCACACAGGAGAGGATTAGATACACGGCTCAGCAGACAGTATCACACAGGATGGGATTAGATACACGGCTCAGCAGACAGTATCACACAGGAGAGGATTAGATACACGGCTCAGCAGACAGTATCACACAGGATAGGATTAGATACACAGCTCAGCAGACAGTATCACACAGGAGAGGATTAGATACACGGCTCAGCAGTCAGTATCACACAGGATGGGATTAGATACACGGCTCAGCAGACAGTATCACACAGGAGAGGATTAGATACACGGCTCAGCAGACAGTATCACACAGGAGAGGATTAGATACACGGCTCAGCAGACAGTATCACACAGGAGAGGATTAGATACACGGCTCAGCAGACAGTATCACTCAGGAGAGGATTAGATACATGGCTCAGCAGACAGTATCACACAGGAGAGGATTAGATACACGGCTCAGCAGACAGTATCACACAGGAGAGGGTTAGATACACGGCTCAGCAGACAGTATCACACAGGAGAGGATTAGATACACGGCTCAGCAGACAGTATCACACAGGACGGGATTAGATACACGGCTCAGCAGACAGTATCACACAGGATAGGATTAGATACACGGCTCAGCAGTCGGTATCACACAGGAGAGGATTAGATACACGGCTCAGCAGACAGTATCACACAGGAGAGGATTAGATACACGGCTCAGCAGACAGTATCACACAGGATAGGATTAGATACACAGCTCAGCAGACAGTATCACACAGGAGAGGATTAGATACACGGCTCAGCAGACAGTATCACACAGGATGGGATTAGATACACGGCTCAGCAGACAGTATCACACAGGAGAGGATTAGATACACGGCTCAGCAGACAGTATCACACAGGATAGGATTAGATACACAGCTCAGCAGACAGTATCACACAGGAGAGGATTAGATACACGGCTCAGCAGTCAGTATCACACAGGATGGGATTAGATACACGGCTCAGCAGACAGTATCACACAGGAGAGGATTAGATACACGGCTCAGCAGACAGTATCACACAGGAGAGGATTAGATACACGGCTCAGCAGACAGTATCACACAGGAGAGGATTAGATACACGGCTCAGCAGACAGTATCACACAGGAGAGGATTAGATACACGGCTCAGCAGACAGTATCACACAGGAGAGGATTAGATACACGGCTCAGCAGACAGTATCACTCAGGAGAGGATTAGATACATGGCTCAGCAGACAGTATCACACAGGAGAGGATTAGATACACGGCTCAGCAGACAGTATCACACAGGAGAGGGTTAGATACACGGCTCAGCAGACAGTATCACACAGGAGAGGATTAGATACAGGGCTCAGCAGACAGTATCACACAGGACGGGATTAGATACACGGCTCAGCAGACAGTATCACACAGGATAGGATTAGATACATGGCTCAGCAGACAGTATCACACAGGAGAGGATTAGATACACGGCTCAGCAGACAGTATCACACAGGACGGGATTAGATACACGGCTCAGCAGACAGTATCACACAGGATAGGATTAGATACACGGCTCAGCAGTCGGTATCACACAGGAGAGGATTAGATACACGGCTCAGCAGACAGTATCACACAGGAGAGGATTAGATACACGGCTCAGCAGACAGTATCACACAGGATAGGATTAGATACATGGCTCAGCAGACAGTATCACACAGGAGAGGATTAGATACACGGCTCAGTAGTCAGTATCACACAGGAGAGGATTAGATACACCGCTCAGCAGACAGTATCACACAGGAGAGGATCAGATACACGGCTCAGCAGACAGTATCACACAGGATAGGATTAGATACACAGCTCAGCAGACAGTATCACACAGGAGAGGATTAGATACACGGCTCAGCAGACAGTATCACACAGGATAGGATTAGATACACAGCTCAGCAGACAGTATCACACAGGATAGGATTAGATACACAGCTCAGCAGACAGTATCACACAGGAGAGGATTAGATACACGGCTCAGCAGACAGTATCACACAGGAGAGGATTAGATACAGAGCTCAGCAGACAGTATCACACAGGATAGGATTAGATACACGGCTCAGCAGACAGTATCACACAGGAGAGGATTAGATACACGGCTCAGCAGACAGTATCACACAGGAGAGGATTAGATACACGGCTCAGCTGACAGTATCACACAGGATAGGATTAGATACACGGCTCAGCAGACAGTATCACACAGGACAGGATTAGATACATGGCTCAGCAGACAGTATCACACAGGATGGGATTAGATACACGGCTCAGCAGACAGTATCACACAGGAGAGGATTAGATACACGGCTCAGCAGACAGTATCACACAGGAGAGGATTAGATACATGGCTCAGCAGACAGTATCACACAGGAGAGGATTAGATACACTGCTCAGCATCACACAGGAGAGGATTAGATACACGGCTCAGCAGACAGTATCACACAGGAGAGGATTAGATACATGGCTCAGCAGACAGTATCACACAGGAGAGGATTAGATACACTGCTCAGTATCACACAGGAGAGGATTAGATACACGGCTCAGCAGTCAGTATCACACAGGAGAGGATTAGATACACGGCTCAGCAGTCAGTATCACACAGGATAGGATTAGATACACGGCTCAGCAGACAGTATCACACAGGAGAGGATTAGATACACGGCTCAGCAGACAGTATCACACAGGAGAGGATTAGATACACGGCTCAGCAGACAGTATCGCACAGGAGAAGATTAGATACACGGCTCAGCAGTCAGTATCACACAGGATAGGATTAGATACACGGCTCAGCAGACAGTATCACACAGGATAGGATTAGATACACGGCTCAGCAGACAGTATCACACAGGAGAGGATTAGATACACGGCTCAGCAGACAGTATCACACAGGATAGGATTAGATACACGGCTCAGCAGACAGTATCACACAGGAGAGGATTAGATACACAGCTCAGCAGACAGTATCACACAGGAGAGGATTAGATACACGGCTCAGCAGACAGTATCACACAGGAGAGGATTAGATACACGCCTCAGCAGTCAGTATCACACAGGAGAGGATTAGATACACGGCTCAGCAGACAGTATCACACAGGAGAGGATTAGATACACGGCTCAGCAGACAGTATCGCACAGGAGAAGATTAGATACACGGCTCAGCAGTCAGTATCACACAGGATAGGATTAGATACACGGCTCAGCAGACAGTATCACACAGGATAGGATTAGATACACGGCTCAGCAGACAGTATCACACAGGAGAGGATTAGATACACGGCTCAGCAGACAGTATCACACAGGATAGGATTAGATACACGGCTCAGCAGACAGTATCACACAGGAGAGGATTAGATACACAGCTCAGCAGACAGTATCACACAGGAGAGGATTAGATACACGGCTCAGCAGACAGTATCACACAGGAGAGGATTAGATACACGCCTCAGCAGTCAGTATCACACAGGAGAGGATTAGATACACGGCTCAGCAGTCAGTATCACACAGGATAGGATTAGATACACGGCTCAGCAGACAGTATCACACAGGATAGGATTAGATACACGGCTCAGCAGTCAGTATCACACAGGAGAGGATTAGATACACGGCTCAGCAGACAGTATCACACAGGAGAGGATTAGATACACAGCTCAGCAGACAGTATCACACAGGAGAGGATTAGATACACGGCTCAGCAGACAGTATCACACAGGAGAGGATTAGATACACAGCTCAGCAGTCAGTATCACACAGGATAGGATTAGATACACGGCTCAGCAGACAGTATCACACAGGAGAGGATTAGATACACGGCTCAGCAGACAGTATCACACAGGATAGGATTAGATACACAGCTCAGCAGTCAGTATCACACAGGATAGGATTAGATACACGGCTCAGCAGACAGTATCACACAGGATAGGATTAGATACACGGCTCAGCAGTCAGTATCACACAGGAGAGGATTAGATACACGGCTCAGCAGACAGTATCACACAGGATAGGATTAGATACACGGCTCAGCAGACAGTATCACACAGGAGAGGATTAGATACACGGCTCAGCAGACAGTATCACACAGGAGAGGATTAGATACACGGCTCAGCAGACAGTATCACACAGGAGAGGATTAGATACACGGCTCAGCAGACAGTATCACACAGGACAGGATTAGATACACGGCTCAGCAGACAGTATCACACAGGAGAGGATTAGATACACGGCTCAGCAGTCAGTATCACACAGGATAGGATTAGATACACGGCTCAGCAGACAGTATTACACAGGAGAGGATTAGATACACGGCTCAGCAGACAGTATCACACAGGAGAGGATTAGATACACGGCTCAGCAGACAGTATCACACAGGAGAGGATTAGATACACGGCTCAGCAGACAGTATCACACAGGAGAGGATTAGATACACGGCTCAGCAGACAGTATCACACAGGAGAGGATTAGATACACGGCTCAGCAGACGGTATCACACAGGAGAGGATTAGATACACGGCTCAGCAGACGGTATCACACAGGAGAGGATTAGATACACGGCTCAGCAGACAGTATCACACAGGATAGGATTAGATACACGGCTCAGCAGTCAGTATCACACAGGAGAGGATTAGATACACGGCTCAGCAGACAGTATCACACAGGAGAGGATTTGATACACGGCTCAGCAGACAGTATCACACAGGATAGGATTAGATACACGGCTCAGCAGACAGTATCACACAGGAGAGGATTAGATACACGGCTCAGCAGACAGTATCACACAGGAGAGGATTAGATACACGGCTCAGCAGACAGTATCACACAGGATGGGATTAGATACACGGCTCAGCAGACAGTATCACACAGGAGAGGATTAGATACACGGCTCAGCAGACAGTATCACACAGGAGAGGATTAGATACACGGCTCAGCAGACAGTATCACACAGGAGAGGATTAGATACACGGCTCAGCAGACAGTATCACACAGGAGAGGATTAGATACACGGCTCAGCAGACGATATCACACAGGAGAGGATTAGATACACAGCTCAGCAGACAGTATCACACAGGAGAGGATTAGATACACGGCTCAGCAGACGATATCACACAGGAGAGGATTAGATACACAGCTCAGCAGACAGTATCACACAGGAGAGGATTAGATACACGGCTCAGTAGACAGTATCACACAGGAGAGGATTAGATACACGGCTCAGTAGACAGTATCACACAGGATAGGATTAGATACACGGCTCAGCAGACAGTATCACACAGGAGAGGATTAGATACACAGCTCAGCAGTCAGTATCACACAGGAGAGGATTAGATACACGGCTCAGCAGACGATATCACACAGGAGAGGATTAGATACACAGCTCAGCAGACAGTATCACACAGGAGAGGATTAGATACACGGCTCAGTAGACAGTATCACACAGGAGAGGATTAGATACACGGCTCAGTAGACAGTATCACACAGGATAGGATTAGATACACGGCTCAGCAGACAGTATCACACAGGAGAGGATTAGATACACGGCTCAGCAGACAGTATCACACAGGAGAGGATTAGATACACGGCTCAGCAGACCGTATCACACAGGAGAGGATTAGATACACGGCTCAGCAGACAGTATCACACAGGATAGGATTAGATACACGGCTCAGCAGAGAGTATCACACAGGATAGGATTAGATACACGGCTCAGCAGAGAGTATCACACAGGAGAGGATTAGATACACGGCTCAGCAGTCAGTATCACACAGGAGAGGATTAGATACACGGCTCAGCAGACAGTATCACACAGGAGAGGATTAGATACACGGCTCAGCAGACAGTATCACACAGGAGAGGATTAGATACACGGCTCAGCAGATAGTATCACACAGGAGAGGATTAGATACGCGGCTCAGCAGACAGTATCACACAGGATAGGATTAGATACACGGCTCAGCAGACAGTATCACACAGGAGAGGATTAGATACACGGCTCAGCGGACAGTATCACACAGGAGAAAATTAGATACACGGCTCAGCAGACAGTATCACACAGGAGAAAATTAGATACACGGCTCAGCAGACAGTATCACACAGGAGAGGATTAGATACACAGCTCAGCAGTCAGTATCACACAGGAGAGGATTAGATACACGGCTCAGCAGACAGTATCACACAGGAGAGGATTAGATACACGGCTCAGCAGACAGTATCACACAGGAGAGGATTAGATACACGGCTCAGCAGACGGTATCACACAGGATAGGATTAGATACACGGCTCAGCAGACGGTATCACACAGGAGAGGATTAGATACACGGCTCAGCAGACAGTATCACACAGGATAGGATTAGATACACGGCTCAGCAGTCAGTATCACACAGGAGAGGATTAGATACACGGCTCAGCAGACAGTATCACACAGGAGAGGATTAGATACACGGCTCAGCAGACAGTATCACACAGGAGAGGATTAGATACACGGCTCAGCAGACAGTATCACACAGGAGAGGATTAGATACACGGCTCAGCAGACAGTATCACACAGGAGAGGATTAGATACACGGCTCAGCAGACAGTATCACACAGGAGAGGATTAGATACACAGCTCAGCAGACTGTATCACACAGGAGAGGATTAGATACACGGCTCAGCAGACAGTATCACACAGGATAGGATTAGATACACAGCTCAGCAGACAGTATCACACAGGAGAGGATTAGATACACGGCTCAGCAGACAGTATCACACAGGAGAGGATTAGATACACGGCTCAGCAGAGAGTATCACACAGGATAGGATTAGATACACGGCTCAGCAGACTGTATCACACAGGATAGGATTAGATACACGGCTCAGCAGACAGTATCACACAGGATAGGATTAGATACACGGCTCAGCAGACAGTATCACACAGGATAGGATTAGATACACGGCTCAGCAGACAGTATCACACAGGAGAGGATTAGATACACGGCTCAGCAGACAGTATCACACAGGATAGGATTAGATACACGGCTCAGCAGACAGTATCACACAGGAGAGGATTAGATACACGGCTCAGCAGACAGTATCACACAGGAGAGGATTAGATACACGGCTCAGCAGACAGTATCACACAGGAGAGGATTAGATACACGGCTCAGCAGACAGTATCACACAGGAGAGGATTAGATACACGGCTCAGCAGACAGTATCACACAGGAGAGGATTAGATACACGGCTCAGCAGACAGTATCACACAGGAGAGGATTAGATACACGGCTCAGCAGACAGTATCACACAGGAGAGGATTAGATACACGGCTCAGCACACAGTATCACACAGGAGAGGATTAGATACACGGCTCAGCAGACAGTATCACACAGGAGAGGATTAGATACACGGCTCAGCAGACAGTATCACACAGGAGAGGATTAGATACATGGCTCAGCAGTCAGTATCACACAGGAGAGGATTAGATACACGGCTCAGCAGACAGTATCACACAGGAGAGGATTAGATACACAGCTCAGCAGACAGTATCACACAGGATAGGATTAGATACACGGCTCAGCAGACAGTATCACACAGGAGAGGATTAGATACACGGTCAGCAGACAGTATCACACAGGAGAGGATTAGATACACGGTCAGCAGACAGTATCACACAGGATAGGATTAGATACACGGCTCAGCAGACAGTATCACACAGGATAGGATTAGATACACGGCTCAGCAGACAGTATCACACAGGAGAGGATTAGATACACGGCTCAGCAGACAGTATCACACAGGAGAGGATTAGATACACGGCTCAGCAGACAGTATCACACAGGAGAGGATTAGATACACGGCTCAGCAGTCAGTATCACACAGGAGAGGATTAGATACACGGCTCAGCAGTCAGTATCACACAGGATAAGATTAGATACACAGCTCAGCAGGCAGTATCACACAGGAGAGGATTAGATACACGGCTCAGCAGACAGTATCACACAGGAGAGGATTAGATACACGGCTCAGCAGTCAGTATCACACAGGAGAGGATTAGATACACGGCTCAGCAGACAGTATCACACAGGAGAGGATTAGATACACGGCTCAGCAGACAGTATCACACAGGAGAGGATTAGATACACGGCTCAGCAGACAGTATCACACAGGAGAGGATTAGATACACGGCTCAGCAGACAGTATCACACAGGAGAGGATTAGATACACGGCTCAGCAGACAGTATCACACAGGAGAGGATTAGATACACGGCTCAGCAGACAGTATCACACAGGAGAGGATTAGATACACGGCTCAGCAGTCAGTATCACACAGGAGAGGATTAGATACACGGCTCAGCAGACAGTATCACACAGGAGAGGATTAGATACACAGCTCAGCAGACAGTATCACACAGGAGAGGATTAGATACACGGCTCAGCAGACAGTATCACACAGGAGAGGATTAGATACACGGCTCAGCAGACAGTATCACACAGGAGAGGATTAGATACACTGCTCAGCAGACAGTATCACACAGGATAGGATTAGATACACGGCTCAGCAGACAGTATCACACAGGAGAGGATTAGATACACGGCTCAGCAGACAGTATCACACAGGAGAGGATTAGATACACGGCTCAGCAGACAGTATCACACAGGAGAGGATTAGATACACGGCTCAGCAGACAGTATCACACAGGAGAGGATTAGATACACGGCTCAGCAGACAGTATCACACAGGAGAGGATTAGATACACGGCTCAGCAGACAGTATCACACAGGAGAGGATTAGATACACGGCTCAGCAGTCGGTATCACACAGGAGAGGATTAGATACACGGCTCAGCAGACAGTATCACACAGGAGAGGATTAGATACACGGCTCAGCAGACAGTATCACACAGGAGAGGATTAGATACACGGCTCAGCAGACAGTATCACACAGGAGAGGATTAGATACACGGCTCAGCAGACAGTATCACACAGGAGAGGATTAGATACACGGCTCAGCAGACAGTATCACACAGGAGAGGATTAGATACACGGCTCAGCAGACAGTATCACACAGGAGAGGATTAGATACACGGCTCAGCAGTCAGTATCACACAGGAGAGGATTAGATACACGGCTCAGCAGTCAGTATCACACAGGAGAGGATTAGATACACGGCTCAGCAGACAGTATCACACAGGGTAGGATTAGATACACGGCTCAGCAGACAGTATCACACAGGAGAGGATTAGATACACGGCTCAGCAGACAGTATCACACAGGAGAGGATTAGATACACGGCTCAGCAGACAGTATCACACAGGAGAGGATTAGATACACGGCTCAGCAGACAGTATCACACAGGAGAGGATTAGATACACAGCTCAGCAGACAGTATCACACAGGAGAGGATTAGATACACGGCTCAGCAGACAGTATCACACAGGAGAGGATTAGATACACGGCTCAGCAGACAGTATCACACAGGATAGGATTAGATACACGGCTCAGCAGACAGTAACACACAGGAGAGGATTAGATACACGGCTCAGCAGTCAGTATCACACAGGAGAGGATTAGATACACGGCTCAGCAGTCAGTATCACACAGGATGGGATTAGATACACGGCTCAGCAGTCAGTATCACACAGGAGAGGATTAGATACACGGTTCAGCAGACGGTATCACACAGGATGGGATTAGATACACACTCAGCAGACAGTATCACACAGGAGAGGATTAGATACACGGCTCAGCAGTGAGTATCACACAGGGTAGGATTAGATACACGGCTCAGCAGTCAGTATCACACAGGAGAGGATTAGATACACGGCTCAGCAGACAGTATCACACAGGATAGGATTAGATACACGGCTCAGCAGTCAGTATCACACAGGAGAGGATTAGATACACGGCTCAGCAGACAGTATCACACAGGATAGGATTAGATACACGGCTCAGCAGACAGTATCACACAGGATAGGATTAGATACACGGCTCAGCAGACAGTATCACACAGGAGAGGATTAGATACACGGCTCAGCAGACGGTATCACACAGGAGAGGATTAGATACACGGCTCAGCAGACAGTATCACACAGGAGAGGATTAGATACACGGCTCAGCAGACAGAATCACACAGGAGAGGATTAGATACACAGCTCAGCAGACAGTATCACACAGGAGAGGATTAGATACACGGCTCAGCAGACAGTATCACACAGGATGGGATTAGATACACGGCTCAGCAGACAGTATTACACAGGAGAGGATTAGATACACGGCTCAGCAGACTGTATCACACAGGAGAGGATTAGATACACGGCTCAGCAGACAGTATCACACAGGAGAGGATTAGATACACAGCTCAGCAGACAGTATCACACAGGATAGGATTAGATACACGGCTCAGCAGTCAGTATCACACAGGAGAGGATTAGATACACGGCTCAGAAGACAGTATCACACAGGAGAGGATTAGATACACGGCTCAGCAGACAGTATCACACAGGAGAGGATTAGATACACGGCTCAGCAGTCAGTATCACACAGGAGAGGATTAGATACACGGCTCAGCAGACAGTATCACACAGGAGAGGATTAGATACACGGCTCAGCAGTCAGTATCACACAGGAGAGGATTAGATACACGGCTCAGCAGACAGTATCACACAGGAGAGGATTAGATACACGGCTCAGCAGACAGTATCACACAGGATAGGATTAGATACACGGCTCAGCAGACAGTATCACACAGGATAGGATTAGATACACAGCTCAGCAGACAGTATCACACAGGATGGGATTAGATACACGGCTCAGCAGACAGTATCACACAGGAGAGGATTAGATACACGGCTCAGCAGTCAGTATCACACAGGGTAGGATTAGATACACGGCTCAGCAGTCAGTATCACACAGGGTAGGATTAGATACACGGCTCAGCAGACAGTATCACACAGGAGAGGATTAGATACACGGCTCAGCAGACAGTATCACACAGGATAGGATTAGATACACGGCTCAGCAGACAGTATCACACAGGAGAGGATTAGATACACGGCTCAGCAGACAGTATCACACAGGAGAGGATTAGATACACAGCTCAGCAGACAGTATCACACAGGAGAGGATTAGATACACTGCTCAGCAGACAGTATCACACAGGATAGGATTAGATACACGGCTCAGCAGACAGTATCACACAGGATAGGATTAGATACACGGCTCAGCAGACAGTATCACACAGGAGAGGATTAGATACACTGCTCAGCAGACAGTATCACACAGGATAGGATTAGATACACGGCTCAGCAGACAGTATCACACAGGAGAGGATTAGATACACAGCTCAGCAGACAGTATCACACAGGAGAGGATTAGATACACGGCTCAGCAGACAGTATCACACAGGAGAAGATTAGATACACGGCTCAGCAGACGGTATCACACAGGATGGGATTAGATAAACACTCAGCAGACAGTATCACACAGGATAGGATTAGATACACGGCTCAGCAGACAGTATCACACAGGAGAGGATTAGATACACGGCTCAGCAGACAGTATCACACAGGACAGGATTAGATACACGGCTCAGCAGACAGTATCACACAGGAGAGGATTAGATACACGGCTCAGCAGTCAGTATCACACAGGGTAGGATTAGATACACGGCTCAGCAGACAGTATCACACAGGAGAGGATTAGATAAACGGCTCAGCAGACAGTATCACACAGGAGAGGATTAGATACACGGCTCAGCAGTCAGTATCACACAGGGTAGGATTAGATACACGGCTCAGCAGTCAGTATCACACAGGGTAGGATTAGATACACGGCTCAGCAGACAGTATCACACAGGAGAGGATTAGATACACGGCTCAGCAGACAGTATCACACAGGATAGGATTAGATACACAGCTCAGCAGACAGTATCACACAGGGTAGGATTAGATACACGGCTCAGCAGTCAGTATCACACAGGGTAGGATTAGATACACGGCTCAGCAGTCAGTATCACACAGGGTAGGATTAGATACACGGCTCAGCAGACAGTATCACACAGGAGAGGATTAGATACACGGCTCAGCAGACAGTATCACACAGGAGAGGATTAGATACACGGCTCAGCAGACAGTATCACACAGGAGAGGATTAGATACACTGCTCAGCAGACAGTATCACACAGGATAGGATTAGATACACGGCTCAGCAGACAGTATCACAGGAGAGGATTAGATACACGGCTCAGCAGTCAGTATCACACAGGAGAGGATTAGATACACGGCTCAGCAGTCAGTATCACACAGGATGGGATTAGATACACACTCAGCAGACAGTATCACACAGGAGAGGATTAGATACACGGCTCAGCAGACAGTATCACACAGGAGAGGATTAGATACACGGCTCAGCAGACAGTATCACACAGGATAGGATTAGATACACGGCTCAGCAGACAGTATCACACAGGAGAGGATTAGATACACAGCTCAGCAGACAGTATCACACAGGAGAGGATTAGATACACAGCTCAGCAGACAGTATCACACAGGAGAGGATTAGATACACGGCTCAGCAGACAGTATCACACAGGAGAGGATTAGATACACGGCTCAGCAGACAGTATCACACAGGAGAGGATTAGATACACGGCTCAGCAGACAGTATCACACAGGAGAGGATTAGATACACGGCTCAGCAGACAGTATCACACAGGAGAGGATTAGATACACGGCTCAGCAGACAGTATCACACAGGAGAGGATTAGATACACGGCTCAGCAGACAGTATCACACAGGATGGGATTAGATACACGGCTCAGCAGTCAGTATCACACAGGATAGGATTAGATACACGGCTCAGCAGACAGTATCACACAGGAGAGGATTAGATACACAGCTCAGCAGACAGTATCACACAGGAGAGGATTAGATACACGGCTCAGCAGACAGTATCACACAGGAGAGGATTAGATACACGGCTCAGCAGACAGTATCACACAGGAGAGGATTAGATACACGGCTCAGCAGACAGTATCACACAGGATAGGATTAGATACACGGCTCAGCAGACAGTATCACACAGGATAGGATTAGATACACAGCTCAGCAGACAGTATCACACAGGAGAGGATTAGATACACGGCTCAGCAGACAGTATCACACAGGAGAGGATTAGATACACGGCTCAGCAGTCAGTATCACACAGGAGAGGATTAGATACACGGCTCAGCAGTCAGTATCACACAGGAGAGGATTAGATACACGGCTCAGCAGACAGTATCACACAGGAGAGGATTAGATACACGGCTCAGCAGTCAGTATCACACAGGAGAGGATTAGATACACGGCTCAGCAGACAGTATCACACAGGATAGGATTAGATACACAGCTCAGCAGACAGTATCACACAGGATAGGATTAGATACACGGCTCAGCAGACAGTATCACACAGGAGAGGATTAGATACACGGCTCAGCAGTCAGTATCACACAGGAGAGGATTAGATACACGGCTCAGCAGACAGTATCACACAGGAGAGGATTAGATACACCGCTCAGCAGACAGTATCACACAGGAGAGGATTAGATACACGGCTCAGCAGACAGTATCACACAGGAGAGGATTAGATACACCGCTCAGCAGACAGTATCACACAGGAGAGGATTAGATACACGGCTCAGCAGACAGTATCACACAGGAGAGGATTAGATACACAACTCAGCAGACAGTATCACACAGGATAGGATTAGATACACGGCTCAGCAGACAGTATCACACAGGAGAAGATTAGATACACGGCTAAACAGACAGTATCACACAGGAGAGGATTAGATACACGGCTCAGCAGACAGTATCACACAGGATAGGATTAGATACACGGCTCAGCAGTCAGTATCACACAGGAGAGGATTAGATACACGGCTCAGCAGACAGTATCACACAGGAGAGGATTAGATACACGGCTCAACAGACAGTATCACACAGGAGAGGATTAGATACACGGCTCAGCAGACAGTATCACACAGGAGAGGATTAGATACACCGCTCAGCAGACAGTATCACACAGGAGAGGATTAGATACACGGCTCAGCAGACAGTATCACACAGGAGAGGATTAGATACACGGCTCAGCAGACAGTATCACACAGGATAGGATTAGATACACGGCTCAGCAGACAGTATCACACAGGAGAGGATTAGATACACGGCTCAACAGACAGTATCACACAGGAGAGGATTAGATACACGGCTCAGCAGACAGTATCACACAGGATAGGATTAGATACACGGCTCAGCAGACAGTATCACACAGGAGAGGATTAGATACACGGCTCAGCAGACAGTATCACACAGGAGAGGATTAGATACACGGCTCAGCAGTCAGTATCACACAGGAGAGGATTAGATACACGGCTCAACAGACAGTATCACACAGGAGAGGATTAGATACACGGCTCAGCAGACAGTATCACACAGGAGAGGATTAGATACACCGCTCAGCAGACAGTATCACACAGGAGAGGATTAGATACACGGCTCAGCAGACAGTATCACACAGGAGAGGATTAGATACACGGCTCAGCAGTCGGTATCACACAGGAGAGGATTAGATACACGGCTCAGCAGACAGTATCACACAGGAGAGGATTAGATACACGGCTCAACAGACAGTATCACACAGGAGAGGATTAGATACACGGCTCAGCAGACAGTATCACACAGGAGAGGATTAGATACACCGCTCAGCAGACAGTATCACACAGGAGAGGATTAGATACACGGCTCAGCAGACAGTATCACACAGGAGAGGATTAGATACACAACTCAGCAGACAGTATCACACAGGATAGGATTAGATACACGGCTCAGCAGACAGTATCACACAGGAGAGGATTAGATACACGGCTCAACAGACAGTATCACACAGGAGAGGATTAGATACACGGCTCAGCAGACAGTATCACACAGGATAGGATTAGATACACGGCTCAGCAGACAGTATCACACAGGAGAGGATTAGATACACGGCTCAGCAGACAGTATCACACAGGAGAGGATTAGATACACGGCTCAGCAGTCAGTATCACACAGGAGAGGATTAGATACACGGCTCAGCAGTCAGTATCACACAGGAGAGGATTAGATACACGGCTCAACAGACAGTATCACACAGGAGAGGATTAGATACACGGCTCAGCAGACGGTATCACACAGGAGAGGATTAGATACACAGCTCAGCAGACAGTATCACACAGGAGAGGATTAGATACACGGCTCAGCAGACAGTATCACACAGGAGAGGATTAGATACACGGCTCAGCAGACAGTATCACACAGGAGAGGATTAGATACACGGCTCAGCAGTCAGTATCACACAGGAGAGGATTAGATACACGGCTCAACAGACAGTATCACACAGGAGAGGATTAGATACACGGCTCAGCAGACGGTATCACACAGGAGAGGATTAGATACACAGCTCAGCAGACAGTATCACACAGGAGAGGATTAGATACACGGCTCAGCAGACAGTATCACACAGGATAGGATTAGATACACGGCTCAGCAGACAGTATCACACAGGAGAGGATTAGATACACAGCTCAGCAGACAGTATCACACAGGATGGGATTAGATACACGGCTCAGCAGACAGTATCACACAGGAGAGGATTAGATACACGGCTCAGCAGACAGTATCACACAGGAGAGGATTAGATACACGGCTCAGCAGACAGTATCACACAGGAGAGGATTAGATACACGGCTCAGCAGACAGTATCACACAGGAGAGGATTAGATACACAGCTCAGCAGACAGTATCACACAGGAGAGGATTAGATACACGGCTCAGCAGACAGTATCACACAGGAGAGGATTAGATACACAGCTCAGCAGACAGTATCACACAGGAGAGGATTAGATACACTGCTCAGCAGACGGTATCACACAGGAGAGGATTAGATACACGGCTCAGCAGACGGTATCACACAGGAGAGGATTAGATACGCGGCTCAGCAGACAGTATCACACAGGAGAGGATTAGATACGCGGCTCAGCAGACAGTATCACACAGGAGAGGATTAGATACACGGCTCAGCAGTCAGTATCACACAGGAGAGGATTAGATACGCGGCTCAGCAGACAGTATCACACAGGAGAGGATTAGATACACGGCTCAGCAGTCAGTATCACACAGGAGAGGATTAGATACACTGCTCAGCAGACAGTATCACACAGGAGAGGATTAGATACACGACTCAGCAGACAGTATCACACAGGAGAGGATTAGATACACGGCTCAGCAGACAGTATCACACAGGAGAGGATTAGATACACGGCTCAGCAGACAGTATCACACAGGAGAGGATTAGATACACGGCTCAGCAGTCAGTATCACACAGGAGAGGATTAGATACACAACTCAGCAGTCAGTATCACACAGGAGAGGATTAGATACACGGCTCAGCAGACAGTATCACACAGGAGAGGATTAGATACACGGCTCAGCAGACAGTATCACACAGGAGAGGATTAGATACACGGCTCAGCAGACAGTATCACACAGGATAGGATTAGATACACGGCTCAGCAGACAGTATCACACAGGATAGGATTAGATACACAGCTCAGCAGACAGTATCACACAGGAGAGGATTAGATACACGGCTCAGCAGACAGTATCACACAGGAGAGGATTAGATACACGGCTCAGCAGACAGTATCACACAGGATAGGATTAGATACACGGCTCAGCAGACAGTATCACACAGGAGAGGATTAGATACACGGCTCAGCAGACGGTATCACACAGGAGAGGATTAGATACACGGCTCAGCAGACAGTATCACACAGGAGAGGATTAGATACACAGCTCAGCAGTCAGTATCACACAGGATAGGATTAGATACACGGCTCAGCAGACAGTATCACACAGGAGAGGATTAGATACACGGCTCAGCAGACAATATCACACAGGAGAGGATTAGATACACGGCTCAGCAGTCAGTATCACACAGGATAGGATTAGATACACGGCTCAGCAGACAGTATCACACAGGAGAGGATTAGATACACGGCTCAGCAGACAGTATCACACAGGAGAGGATTAGATACACGGCTCAGCAGACAGTATCACACAGGAGAGGATTAGATAGACGGCTCAGCAGACAGTATCACACAGGAGAGGATTAGATACACGGCTCAGCAGACAGTATCACACAGGAGAGGATTAGATACACGGCTCAGCAGACAGCATCACACAGGAGAGGATTAGATACACGGCTCAGCAGACAGTATCACACCGGAGAGGATTAGATACACGGCTCAGCAGACAGTATCACACAGGAGAGGATTAGATAGACGGCTCAGCAGACAGTATCACACAGGATAGTATTAGATACACGGCTCAGCAGACAGTATCACACAGGAGAGGATTAGATACACGGCTCAGCAGACACTATCACACAGGATAGGATTAGATACACGGCTCAGCAGACAGTATCACACCGGAGAGGATTAGATACACGGCTCAGCAGTAAGTATCACACAGGAGAGGATTAGATACAGGGCTCAGACGACAGTATCACACAGGATGGGATTAGATACACGGCTCAGCAGACAGTATCACACAGGAGAGGATTAGATACACGGCTCAGCAGACAGTATCACGCAGGAGAGGATTAGATACACGGCTCAGCAGACAGTATCACACAGGATAGGATTAGATACACGGCTCAGCAGACAGTATCACACAGGAGAGGATTAGATACACGGCTCAGCAGACAGTATCACACAGGAGAGGATTAGATACAAGGCTCAGCAGACAGTATCACACAGGATAGGATTAGATACACGGCTCAGCAGACAGTATCACACAGGAGAGGATTAGATACACGGCTCAGCAGTCAGTATCACACAGGAGAGGATTAGATACACGGCTCAGCAGACAGTATCACACAGGAGAGGATTAGATACAAGGCTCAGCAGACAGTATCACACAGGATAGGATTAGATACACGGCTCAGCAGACAGTATCACACAGGAGAGGATTAGATACACGGCTCAGCAGACAGTATCACACAGGAGAGGATTAGATACACGGCTCAGCAGTCAGTATCACACAGGAGAGGATTAGATACACAACTCAGCAGTCAGTATCACACAGGAGAGGATTAGATACACGGCTCAGCAGACAGTATCACACAGGAGAGGATTAGATACACGGCTCAGCAGACAGTATCACACAGGAGAGGATTAGATACACGGCTCAGCAGACAGTATCACACAGGATAGGATTAGATACACGGCTCAGCAGACAGTATCACACAGGATAGGATTAGATACACAGCTCAGCAGACAGTATCACACAGGAGAGGATTAGATACACGGCTCAGCAGTCAGTATCACACAGGATAGGATTAGATACACGGCTCAGCAGTCAGTATCACACAGGAGAGGATTAGATACACGGCTCAGCAGACAGTATCACACAGGAGAGGATTAGATACACGGCTCAGCAGACAGTATCACACAGGAGAGGATTAGATACACGGCTCAGCAGACAGTATCACACAGGATAGGATTAGATACACGGCTCAGCAGACAGTATCACGCAGGAGAGGATTAGATACACGGCTCAGCAGACAGTATCACACAGGAGAGGATTAGATACACGGCTCAGCAGTCAGTATCACACAGGATAGGATTAGATACACAGCTCAGCAGACAGTATCACACAGGAGAGGATTAGATACAGGGCTCAGCAGACAGTATCACACAGGAGAGGATTAGATACACTGCTCAGCAGACAGTATCACACCGGAGAGGATTAGATACACGGCTCAGCAGACAGTATCACACAGGAGAGGATTAGATACACGGCTCAGCAGACAGTATCACACAGGATAGGATTAGATACACGGCTCAGCAGACAGTATCACACAGGATAGGATTAGATACACAGCTCAGCAGACAGTATCACACAGGAGAGGATTAGATACACGGCTCAGCAGACAGTATCACACAGGATAGGATTAGATACACGGCTCAGCAGACAGTATCACACAGGAGAGGATTAGATACACGGCTCAGCAGACAGTATCACACAGGATAGGATTAGATACACGGCTCAGCAGACAGTATCACACCGGAGAGGATTAGATACACGGCTCAGCAGTAAGTATCACACAGGAGAGGATTAGATACAGGGCTCAGACGACAGTATCACACAGGATGGGATTAGATACACGGCTCAGCAGACAGTATCACACAGGAGAGGATTAGATACACGGCTCAGCAGACAGTATCACACAGGAGAGGATTAGATACACGGCTCAGCAGACAGTATCACACCGGAGAGGATTAGATACACGGCTCAGCAGACAGTATCACACAGGAGAGGATTAGATACACGGCTCAGCAGACAGTATCACGCAGGAGAGGATTAGATACACGGCTCAGCAGACAGTATCACACAGGATAGGATTAGATACACGGCTCAGCAGACAGTATCACACAGGATAGGATTAGATACAGGGCTCAGCAGACAGTATCACACAGGAGAGGATTAGATACACGGCTCAGCAGACAGTATCACACAGGAGAGGATTAGATACACTGCTCAGCAGACAGTATCACACAGGAGAGGATTAGATACACGGCTCAGCAGACAGTATCACACAGGAGAGGATTAGATACACTGCTCAGCAGTCAGTATCACACAGGAGAGGATTAGATACACGGCTCAGCAGACAGTATCACACAGGAGAGGATTAGATACACTGCTCAACAGTCAGTATCACACAGGAGAGGATTAGATACACGGCTCAGCAGACAGTATCACACAGGAGAGGATTAGATACACGGCTCAGCAGTAAGTATCACACAGGAGAGGATTAGATACACGGCTCAGCAGACAGTATCACGCAGGAGAGGATTAGATACACGGCTCAGCAGACAGTATCACACAGGATAGGATTAGATACAGGGCTCAGCAGACAGTATCACACAGGAGAGGATTAGATACACGGCTCAGCAGACAGTATCACACAGGAGAGGATTAGATACACTGCTCAGCAGACAGTATCACACAGGAGAGGATTAGATACACGGCTCAGCAGACAGTATCACACAGGAGAGGATTAGATACACGGCTCAGCAGTCAGTATCACACAGGAGAGGACTAGATACACTGCTCAGCAGACAGTATCACACCGGAGAGGATTAGATACACGGCTCAGCAGTCAGTATCACACAGGATAGGATTAGATACACGGCTCAGCAGACAGTATCACACAGGATAGGATTAGATACACGGCTCAGCAGACAGTATCACACAGGATAGGATTAGATACACGGCTCAGCAGTCGGTATCACACAGGAGAGGATTAGATACACTGCTCAGCAGACAGTATCACACCGGAGAGGATTAGATACACGGCTCAGCAGACAGTATCACACAGGAGAGGATTAGATACAGGGCTCAGCAGACAGTATCACACAGGAGAGGATTAGATACACGGCTCAGCAGACAGTATCACACAGGAGAGGATTAGATACACTGCTCAGCAGACAGTATCACACAGGAGAGGATTAGATACACGGCTCAGCAGACAATATCACACAGGAGAGGATTAGATACACAGCTCAGCAGACAGTATCACACAGGAGAGGATTAGATACACGGCTCAGCAGACAGTATCACACAGGAGAGGATTAGATACACTGCTCAGCAGTCGGTATCACACAGGAGAGGATTAGATACACGGCTCAGCAGACAGTATCACACAGGAGAGGATTAGATACATGGCTCAGCAGACAGTATCACACAGGAGAGGATTAGATACACGGCTCAGCAGACAATATCACACAGGAGAGGATTAGATACACGGCTCAGCAGACAGTATCACACAGGAGAGGATTAGATACACGGCTCAGCAGACAGTATCACACAGGAGAGGATTAGATACACTGCTCAGCAGTCGGTATCACACAGGAGAGGATTAGATACACGGCTCAGCAGACAGTATCACACAGGAGAGGATTAGATACAGGGCTCAGCAGACAGTATCACACCGGAGAGGATTAGATACACAGCACAGCAGACAGTATCACACAGGATAGGATTAGATACACGGCTCAGCAGACAGTATCACACAGGATAGGATTAGATACACGGCTCAGCAGTCAGTATCACACAGGAGAGGATTAGATACACAGCTCAGCAGACAGTATCACACAGGAGAGGATTAGATACATGGCTCAGCAGACAGTATCACACAGGAGAGGATTAGATACACGGCTCAGCAGACAGTATCACACAGGATAGGATTAGATACACGGCTCAGCAGACAGTATCACACAGGAGAGGATTAGATACACGGCTCAGCAGACAGTATCACACAGGAGAGGATTAGATACACGGCTCAGCAGTCAGTATCACACAGGAGAGGATTAGATACACGGCTCAGCAGACAGTATCACACAGGAGAGGATTAGATACACGGCTCAGCAGACAGTATCACACAGGAGAGGATTAGATACACGGCTCAGCAGTCAGTATCACACAGGAGAGGATTAGATACACGGCTCAGCAGACAGTATCACACAGGATAGGATTAGATACACGGCTCAGCAGACGGTATCACACAGGATGGGATTAGATACACGGCTCAGCAGACAGTATCACACAGGAGAGGATTAGATACACGGCTCAGCAGACGATATCACACAGGGTAGGATTAGATACACGGCTCAGCAGACAGTATCACACAGGAGAGGATTAGATACACGGCTCAGCAGACAGTATCACACAGGAGAGGATTAGATACACGGCTCAGCAGACAGTATCACACAGGAGAGGATTAGATACACGGCTCAGCAGTCAGTATCACACAGGAGAGGATTAGATACACGGCTCAGCAGACAGTATCACACAGGAGAGGATTAGATACACGGCTCAGCAGACAGTATCACACAGGATGGGATTAGATACACAGCTCAGCAGACAGTATCACACAGGAGAGGATTAGATAGACGGCTCAGCAGACAGTATCACACAGGAGAGGATTAGATACACGGCTCAGCAGACAGTATCACACAGGATAGGATTAGATACACGGCTCAGCAGACAGTATCACACAGGAGAGGATTAGATACACGGCTCAGCAGACAGTATCACACAGGAGAGGATTAGATACACGGCTCAGCAGACAGTATCACACAGGATGGGATTAGATACACAGCTCAGCAGACAGTATCACACAGGAGAGGATTAGATAGACGGCTCAGCAGACAGTATCACACAGGAGAGGATTAGATACACGGCTCAGCAGACAGTATCACACAGGAGAGGATTAGATACAAGGCTCAGCAGACAGTATCACACAGGATAGGATTAGATACACGGCTCAGCAGACAGTATCACACAGGAGAGGATTAGATACACGGCTCAGCAGACAGTATCACACAGGAGAGGATTAGATACACGGCTCAGCAGACAGTATCACACAGGAGAGGATTAGATACACTGCTCAGCAGTCGGTATCACACAGGAGAGGATTAGATACACGGCTCAGCAGACAGTATCACACAGGAGAGGATTAGATACATGGCTCAGCAGACAGTATCACACAGGAGAGGATTAGATACACGGCTCAGCAGACAATATCACACAGGAGAGGATTAGATACATGGCTCAGCAGACAGTATCACACAGGAGAGGATTAGATACACGGCTCAGCAGACAGTATCACACAGGAGAGGATTAGATACACTGCTCAGCAGTCGGTATCACACAGGAGAGGATTAGATACACGGCTCAGCAGACAGTATCACACAGGAGAGGATTAGATACAGGGCTCAGCAGACAGTATCACACCGGAGAGGATTAGATACACAGCTCAGCAGACAGTATCACACAGGATAGGATTAGATACACAGCTCAGCAGACAGTATCACACAGGATAGGATTAGATACACGGCTCAGCAGTCAGTATCACACAGGAGAGGATTAGATACACAGCTCAGCAGACAGTATCACACCGGAGAGGATTAGATACACGGCTCAGCAGAGAGTATCACACAGGAGAGGATTAGATACATGGCTCAGCAGAGAGTATCACACAGGAGAGGATTAGATACACGGCTCAGCAGACAGTATCACACAGGAGAGGATTAGATACACGGCTCAGCAGACAGTATCACACAGGATAGGATTAGATACACGGCTCAGCAGACAGTATCACACAGGAGAGGATTAGATACACGGCTCAGCAGACAGTATCACACAGGAGAGGATTAGATACACGGCTCAGCAGACAGTATCACACAGGATAGGATTAGATACACGGCTCAGCAGACAGTATCACACAGGAGAGGATTAGATACACGGCTCAGCAGACAGTATCACACAGGAGAGGATTAGATACACGGCTCAGCAGTCAGTATCACACAGGAGAGGATTAGATACACGGCTCAGCAGACAGTATCACACAGGAGAGGATTAGATACACGGCTCAGCAGTCAGTATCACACAGGATAGGATTAGATACACGGCTCAGCAGACGGTATCACACAGGATAGGATTAGATACACGGCTCAGCAGACAGTATCACACAGGAGAGGATTAGATACACGGCTCAGCAGACAGTATCACACAGGAGAGGATTAGATACACGGCTCAGCAGACAGTATCACACAGGAGAGGATTAGATACACGGCTCAGCAGACAGTATCACACAGGAGAGGATTAGATACACGGCTCAGCAGACAGTATCACACAGGATAGGATTAGATACACGGCTCAGCAGACAGTATCACACAGGAGAGGATTAGATACACGGCTCAGCAGACAGTATCACACAGCAGAGGATTAGATACACAGCTCAGCAGACAGTATCACACAGCAGAGGATTAGATACACGGCTCAGCAGTCAGTATCACACAGGATGGGATTAGATACACAGCTCAGCAGACAGTATCACACAGGAGAGGATTAGATAGACGGCTCAGCAGACAGTATCACACAGGAGAGGATTAGATACACGGCTCAGCAGACAGTATCACACAGGAGAGGATTAGATACACGGCTCAGCAGACAGTATCACACAGGATAGGATTAGATACACAGCTCAGCAGACAGTATCACACAGGATAGGATTAGATACACGGCTCAGCAGACAGTATCACACAGGATAGGATTAGATACACGGCTCAGCAGACAGTATCACACAGGATAGGATTAGATACACGGCTCAGCAGACAGTATCACACAGGAGAGGATTAGATACACGGCTCAGTAGACAGTATCACACAGGAGAGGATTAGATACACGGCTCAGCAGTCAGTATCACACAGGATAGGATTAGATACACGGCTCAGCAGTCAGTATCACACAGGATAGGATTAGATACACGGCTCAGCAGACAGTATCACACAGGAGAGGATTAGATACACGGCTCAGCAGACAGTATCACACAGGAGAGGATTAGATACACGGCTCAGCAGACAGTATCACACAGGAGAGGATTAGATACATGGCTCAGCAGACAGTATCACACAGGAGAGGATTAGATACACGGCTCAGCAGACAGTATCACACAGGATAGGATTAGATACACAGCTCAGCAGACAGTATCACACAGGAGAGGATTAGATACAAGGCTCAGCAGACAGTATCACACAGGAGAGGATTAGATACACGGCTCAGCAGACAGTATCACACAGGAGAGGATTAGATACACGGCTCAGCAGTCAGTATCACACAGGAGAGGATTAGATACAGGGCTCAGCAGTCAGTATCACACAGGAGAGGATTAGATACACAACTCAGCAGACAGTATCACACAGGAGAGGATTAGATACACGGCTCAGCAGTCAGTATCACACAGGAGAGGATTAGATACACTGCTCAGCAGACAGTATCACACCGGAGAGGATTAGATACACGGCTCAGCAGTCAGTATCACACAGGATAGGATTAGATACACGGCTCAGCAGACAGTATCACACAGGATAGGATTAGATACACGGCTCAGCAGACAGTATCACACAGGATAGGATTAGATACACGGCTCAGCAGTCGGTATCACACAGGAGAGGATTAGATACACTGCTCAGCAGACAGTATCACACCGGAGAGGATTAGATACACGGCTCAGCAGACAGTATCACACAGGAGAGGATTAGATACAGGGCTCAGCAGACAGTATCACACAGGAGAGGATTAGATACACGGCTCAGCAGACAGTATCACACAGGAGAGGATTAGATACACTGCTCAACAGACAGTATCACACAGGAGAGGATTAGATACACGGCTCAGCAGACAATATCACACAGGAGAGGATTAGATACACGGCTCAGCAGACAGTATCACACAGGAGAGGATTAGATACACGGCTCAGCAGACAGTATCACACAGGAGAGGATTAGATACACTGCTCAGCAGTCGGTATCACACAGGAGAGGATTAGATACACGGCTCAGCAGACAGTATCACACAGGAGAGGATTAGATACACGGCTCAGCAGACAGTATCACACAGGAGAGGATTAGATACACGGCTCAGCAGTCAGTATCACACAGGAGAGGATTAGATACACTGCTCAGCAGTCGGTATCACACAGGAGAGGATTAGATACACGGCTCAGCAGACAGTATCACACAGGAGAGGATTAGATACAGGGCTCAGCAGACAGTATCACACCGGAGAGGATTAGATACACAGCTCAGCAGACAGTATCACACAGGATAGGATTAGATACACAGCTCAGCAGACAGTATCACACAGGATAGGATTAGATACACGGCTCAGCAGTCAGTATCACACAGGAGAGGATTAGATACAGGGCTCAGCAGACAGTATCACACCGGAGAGGATTAGATACACAGCTCAGCAGACAGTATCACACAGGATAGGATTAGATACACAGCTCAGCAGACAGTATCACACAGGATAGGATTAGATACACGGCTCAGCAGTCAGTATCACACAGGAGAGGATTAGATACACAGCTCAGCAGACAGTATCACACAGGATAGGATTAGATACACGGCTCAGCAGAGAGTATCACACAGGAGAGGATTAGATACATGGCTCAGCAGAGAGTATCACACAGGAGAGGATTAGATACACGGCTCAGCAGTCAGTATCACACAGGAGAGGATTAGATACACGGCTCAGCAGACAGTATCACACAGGAGAGGATTAGATACACGGCTCAGCAGACAGTATCACACAGGATAGGATTAGATACACGGCTCAGCAGACAGTATCACACAGGAGAGGATTAGATACACGGCTCAGCAGACAGTATCACACAGGAGAGGATTAGATACACGGCTCAGCAGACAGTATCACACAGGATAGGATTAGATACACGGCTCAGCAGACAGTATCACACAGGAGAGGATTAGATACACGGCTCAGCAGACAGTATCACACAGGAGAGGATTAGATACACGGCTCAGCAGTCAGTATCACACAGGAGAGGATTAGATACACGGCTCAGCAGACAGTATCACACAGGAGAGGATTAGATACACGGCTCAGCAGTCAGTATCACACAGGAGAGGATTAGATACACGGCTCAGCAGACAGTATCACACAGGATAGGATTAGATACACGGCTCAGCAGACGGTATCACACAGGATAGGATTAGATACACGGCTCAGCAGACAGTATCACACAGGAGAGGATTAGATACACGGCTCAGCAGACAGTATCACACAGGAGAGGATTAGATACACGGCTCAGCAGACAGTATCACACAGGAGAGGATTAGATACACAGCTCAGCAGACAGTATCACACAGCAGAGGATTAGATACACGGCTCAGCAGTCAGTATCACACAGGAGAGGATTAGATACACGGCTCAGCAGTCAGTATCACACAGGATGGGATTAGATACACAGCTCAGCAGACAGTATCACACAGGAGAGGATTAGATAGACGGCTCAGCAGACAGTATCACACAGGAGAGGATTAGATACACGGCTCAGCAGACAGTATCACACAGGATGGGATTAGATACACAGCTCAGCAGACAGTATCACACAGGAGAGGATTAGATACACGGCTCAGCAGACAGTATCACACAGGAGAGGATTAGATACACGGCTCAGCAGTCAGTATCACACAGGAGAGGATTAGATACACGGCTCAGCAGACAGTATCACACAGGAGAGGATTAGATACACGGCTCAGCAGACAGTATCACACAGGATAGGATTAGATACACGGCTCAGCAGACAGTATCACACCGGAGAGGATTAGATACATGGCTCAGCAGACAGTATCACACAGGAGAGGATTAGATACACGGCTCAGCAGACAGTATCACACAGGATAGGATTAGATACACAGCTCAGCAGACAGTATCACACAGGATAGGATTAGATACACGGCTCAGCAGACAGTATCACACAGGATAGGATTAGATACACGGCTCAGCAGACAGTATCACACAGGATAGGATTAGATACACGGCTCAGCAGACAGTATCACACAGGAGAGGATTAGATACACGGCTCAGTAGACAGTATCACACAGGAGAGGATTAGATACACGGCTCAGCAGTCAGTATCACACAGGAGAGGATTAGATACACGGCTCAGCAGTCAGTATCACACAGGAGAGGATTAGATACACGGCTCAGCAGTCAGTATCACACAGGAGAGGATTAGATACACGGCTCAGCAGACAGTATCACACAGGAGAGGATTAGATACACGGCTCAGCAGACAGTATCACACAGGAGAGGATTAGATACACGGCTCAGCAGACAGTATCACACAGGAGAGGATTAGATACACGGCTCAGCAGACAGTATCACACAGGAGAGGATTAGATACACGGCTCAGCAGACAGTATCACACAGGAGAGGATTAGATACACGGCTCAGCAGTCAGTATCACACAGGATAGGATTAGATACACAGCTCAGCAGACAGTATCACACAGGAGAGGATTAGATACACGGCTCAGCAGACAGTATCACACAGGAGAGGATTAGATACACGGCTCAGCAGACAGTATCACACAGGAGAGGATTAGATACACGGCTCAGCAGACAGTATCACACAGGAGAGGATTAGATACACGGCTCAGCAGACAGTATCACACAGGATAGGATTAGATACACGGCTCAGCAGACAGTATCACACAGGAGAGGATTAGATACACGGCTCAGCAGACAGTATCACACAGGAGAGGATTAGATACACGGCTCAGCAGACAGTATCACACAGGATAGGATTAGATACACGGCTCAGCAGACAGTATCACACAGGAGAGGATTAGATACACGGCTCAGCAGACAGTATCACACAGGAGAGGATTAGATACACGGCTCAGCAGACAGTATCACACAGGATAGGATTAGATACACGGCTCAGCAGACAGTATCACACAGGATAGGATTAGATACACAGCTCAGCAGACAGTATCACACAGGAGAGGATTAGATACACGGCTCAGCAGACAGTATCACACAGGAGAGGATTAGATACACGGCTCAGCAGACAGTATCACACAGGATAGGATTAGATACACGGCTCAGCAGACAGTATCACACAGGAGAGGATTAGATACACAGCTCAGCAGACAGTATCACACAGGAGAGGATTAGATACACAGCTCAGCAGACAGTATCACACAGGAGAGGATTAGATACACGGCTCAGCAGACAGTATCACACAGGATAGGATTAGATACACGGCTCAGCAGACAGTATCACACAGGAGAGGATTAGATACACGGCTCAGCAGACAGTATCACACAGGAGAGGATTAGATACACGGCTCAGCAGACAGTATCACACAGGAGAGGATTAGATACACTGCTCAGCAGACAGTATCACACAGGATAGGATTAGATACACGGCTCAGCAGTCAGTATCACACAGGATAGGATTAGATACACGGCTCAGCAGACAGTATCACACAGGATGGGATTAGATACACGGCTCAGCAGTCAGTATCACACAGGATAGGATTAGATACACGGCTCAGCAGACAGTATCACACAGGAGAGGATTAGATACACAGCTCAGCAGACAGTATCACACAGGAGAGGATTAGATACACGGCTCAGCAGACAGTATCACACAGGAGAGGATTAGATACACGGCTCAGCAGACAGTATCACACAGGAGAGGATTAGATACACGGCTCAGCAGACAGTATCACACAGGATAGGATTAGATACACGGCTCAGCAGACAGTATCACACAGGAGAGGATTAGATATACGGCTCAGCAGACAGTATCACACAGGATAGGATTAGATACACGGCTCAGCAGACAGTATCACACAGGAGAGGATTAGATACACGGCTCAGCAGACAGTATCACACAGGATAGGATTAGATACACGGCTCAGCAGACAGTATCACACAGGAGAGGATTAGATACACGGCTCAGCAGACAGTATCACACAGGAGAGGATTAGATACACGGCTCAGCAGTCAGTATCACACAGGAGAGGATTAGATACACGGCTCAGCAGTCAGTATCACACAGGAGAGGATTAGATACACGGCTCAGCAGACAGTATCACACAGGAGAGGATTAGATACACGGCTCAGCAGTCAGTATCACACAGGAGAGGATTAGATACACGGCTCAGCAGACAGTATCACACAGGATAGGATTAGATACACAGCTCAGCAGACAGTATCACACAGGATAGGATTAGATACACGGCTCAGCAGACAGTATCACACAGGAGAGGATTAGATACACGGCTCAGCAGTCAGTATCACACAGGAGAGGATTAGATACACGGCTCAGCAGACAGTATCACACAGGAGAGGATTAGATACACCGCTCAGCAGACAGTATCACACAGGAGAGGATTAGATACACGGCTCAGCAGACAGTATCACACAGGAGAGGATTAGATACACGGCTCAGCAGACAGTATCACACAGGAGAGGATTAGATACACCGCTCAGCAGACAGTATCACACAGGAGAGGATTAGATACACCGCTCAGCAGACAGTATCACACAGGAGAGGATTAGATACACAACTCAGCAGACAGTATCACACAGGAGAGGATTAGATACACAACTCAGCAGACAGTATCACACAGGATAGGATTAGATACACGGCTCAGCAGACAGTATCACACAGGAGAGGATTAGATACACTGCTCAGCAGACAGTATCACACAGGAGAGGATTAGATACACGGCTCAGCAGACAGTATCACACAGGATAGGATTAGATACACAGCTCAGCAGACAGTATCACACAGGAGAGGATTAGATACACGGCTCAGCAGACAGTATCACACAGGAGAGGATTAGATACACGGCTCAGCAGACAGTATCACACAGGATAGGATTAGATACACGGCTCAGCAGACAGTATCACACAGGAGAGGATTAGATACACAGCTCAGCAGACAGTATCACACAGGAGAGGATTAGATACACAGCTCAGCAGACAGTATCACACAGGAGAGGATTAGATACACGGCTCAGCAGACAGTATCACACAGGAGAGGATTAGATACACGGCTCAGCAGACAGTATCACACAGGAGAGGATTAGATACACGGCTCAGCAGACAGTATCACACAGGAGAGGATTAGATACACGGCTCAGCAGACAGTATCACACAGGAGAGGATTAGATACACGGCTCAGCAGACAGTATCACACAGGATAGGATTAGATACACGGCTCAGCAGACAGTATCACACAGGATAGGATTAGATACACGGCTCAGCAGACAGTATCACACAGGATGGGATTAGATACACGGCTCAGCAGTCAGTATCACACAGGAGAGGATTAGATACACGGCTCAGCAGACAGTATCACACAGGAGAGGATTAGATACACGGCTCAGCAGACAGTATCACACAGGAGAGGATTAGATACACGGCTCAGCAGACAGTATCACACAGGAGAGGATTAGATACACGGCTCAGCAGACAGTATCACACAGGAGAGGATTAGATACACGGCTCAGCAGACAGTATCACACAGGAGAGGATTAGATACACCGCTCAGCAGACAGTATCACACAGGAGAGGATTAGATACACCGCTCAGCAGACAGTATCACACAGGAGAGGATTAGATACACAACTCAGCAGACAGTATCACACAGGAGAGGATTAGATACACAACTCAGCAGACAGTATCACACAGGATAGGATTAGATACACGGCTCAGCAGACAGTATCACACAGGAGAGGATTAGATACACGGCTCAACAGACAGTATCACACAGGAGAGGATTAGATACACGGCTCAGCAGTCAGTATCACACAGGAGAGGATTAGATACACGGCTCAACAGACAGTATCACACAGGAGAGGATTAGATACACGGCTCAGCAGACAGTATCACACAGGATAGGATTAGATACACGGCTCAGCAGTCAGTATCACACAGGAGAGGATTAGATACACGGCTCAGCAGACAGTATCACACAGGATAGGATTAGATACAGGCTCAGCAGACAGTATCACACAGGAGAGGATTAGATACACGGCTCAACAGACAGTATCACACAGGAGAGGATTAGATACACGGCTCAGCAGACAGTATCACACAGGAGAGGATTAGATACACGGCTCAGCAGACAGTATCACACAGGAGAGGATTAGATACACAACTCAGCAGACAGTATCACAAAGGATAGGATTAGATACACGGCTCAGCAGACAGTATCACACAGGAGAGGATTAGATACACGGCTCAACAGACAGTATCACACAGGAGAGGATTAGATACACGGCTCAGCAGACAGTATCACACAGGAGAGGATTAGATACACGGCTCAGCAGACAGTATCACACAGGAGAGGATTAGATACACGGCTCAGCAGACAGTATCACACAGGAGAGGATTAGATACACGGCTCAGCATACAGTATCACACAGGATAGGATTAGATACACGGCTCAGCAGACAGTATCACACAGGATAGGATTAGATACACGGCTCAGCAGACAGTATCACACAGGAGAGGATTAGATACACGGCTCAGCAGACAGTATCACACAGGAGAGGATTAGATACACGGCTCAGCAGACAGTATCACACAGGAGAGGATTAGATACACGGCTCAGCAGACAGTATCACACAGGAGAGGATTAGATACACAGCTCAGCAGACAGTATCACACAGGAGAGGATTAGATACACTGCTCAGCAGACGGTATCACACAGGAGAGGATTAGATACACGGCTCAGCAGACGGTATCACACAGGAGAGGATTAGATACACGGCTCAGCAGACAGTATCACACAGGATAGGATTAGATACACGGCTCAGCAGACAGTATCACACAGGAGAGGATTAGATACACGGCTCAGCAGACAGTATCACACAGGAGAGGATTAGATACACGGCTCAGCAGACAGTATCACACAGGATAGGATTAGATACACGGCTCAGCAGACAGTATCACACAGGAGAGGATTAGATACACGGCTCAGCAGTCAGTATCACACAGGAGAGGATTAGATACACGGCTCAGCAGTCAGTATCACACAGGATGGGATTAGATACACGGCTCAGCAGACAGTATCACACAGGAGAGGATTAGATACACGGCTCAGCAGACAGTATCACACAGGAGAGGATTAGATACACGGCTCAGTAGACAGTATCACACAGGATAGGATTAGATACACGGCTCAGCAGACAGTATCACACAGGATAGGATTAGATACACGGCTCAGCAGACAGTATCACACAGGAGAGGATTAGATACACGGCTCAGCAGACAGTATCACACAGGATGGGATTAGATACACGGCTCAGCAGTCAGTATCACACAGGATAGGATTAGATACACGGCTCAGCAGACAGTATCACACAGGAGAGGATTAGATACACGGCTCAGCAGACAGTATCACACAGGAGAGGATTAGATACACGGCTCAGCAGACAGTATCACACAGGATAGGATTAGATACACAGCTCAGCAGACAGTATCACACAGGATAGGATTAGATACACGGCTCAGCAGACAGTATCACACAGGAGAGGATTAGATACACGGCTCAGCAGACAGTATCACACAGGATAGGATTAGATACACGGCTCAGCAGACAGTATCACACAGGAGAGGATTAGATACACGGCTCAACAGACAGTATCACACAGGAGAGGATTAGATACACGGCTCAGCAGACAGTATCACACAGGATAGGATTAGATACACGGCTCAGCAGTCAGTATCACACAGGAGAGGATTAGATACACGGCTCAGCAGTCAGTATCACACAGGAGAGGATTAGATACACGGCTCAACAGACAGTATCACACAGGAGAGGATTAGATACACGGCTCAGCAGACAGTATCACACAGGAGAGGATTAGATACACGGCTCAGTAGTCAGTATCACACAGGAGAGGATTAGATACACGGCTCAGCAGACAGTATCACACAGGAGAGGATTAGATACACGGCTCAGCATACAGTATCACACAGGAGAGGATTAGATACGCGGCTCAGCAGACAGTATCACACAGGAGAGGATTAGATACGCGGCTCAGCAGACAGTATCACACAGGAGAGGATTAGATACACTGCTCAGCAGACAGTATCACACAGGAGAGGATTAGATACACGACTCAGCAGTCAGTATCACACAGGAGAGGATTAGATACACGGCTCAACAGACAGTATCACACAGGAGAGGATTAGATACACGGCTCAGCAGACAGTATCACACAGGAGAGGATTAGATACACGGCTCAACAGACAGTATCACACAGGAGAGGATTAGATACACGGCTCAGCAGACAGTATCACACAGTAGAGGATTAGATACACTGCTCAGCAGACAGTATCACACAGGAGAGGATTAGATACACGACTCAGCAGTCAGTATCACACAGGAGAGGATTAGATACACGGCTCAACAGACAGTATCACACAGGATAGGATTAGATACACGGCTCAGCAGACAGTATCACACAGGAGAGGATTAGATACACGGCTCAACAGACAGTATCACACAGGAGAGGATTAGATACACGGCTCAGCAGACAGTATCACACAGGAGAGGATTAGATACACGGCTCAGCAGACAGTATCACACAGGAGAGGATTAGATACACGGCTCAGCAGACAGTATCACACAGGAGAGGATTAGATACACGGCTCAACAGACAGTATCACACAGGAGAGGATTAGATACACGGCTCAGCAGACAGTATCACACAGGATAGGATTAGATACACGGCTCAGCAGACAGTATCACACAGGAGAGGATTAGATACACGGCTCAACAGACAGTATCACACAGGATAGGATTAGATACACGGCTCAGCAGACAGTATCACACAGGAGAGGATTAGATACACTGCTCAGCAGACAGTATCACACAGGAGAGGATTAGATACACGACTCAGCAGTCAGTATCACACAGGAGAGGATTAGATACACGGCTCAACAGACAGTATCACACAGGATAGGATTAGATACACGGCTCAGCAGACAGTATCACACAGGAGAGGATTAGATACACGGCTCAACAGACAGTATCACACAGGAGAGGATTAGATACACGGCTCAGCAGACAGTATCACACAGGAGAGGATTAGATACACGGCTCAACAGACAGTATCACACAGGAGAGGATTAGATACACTGCTCAGCAGACAGTATCACACAGGAGAGGATTAGATACACGACTCAGCAGTCAGTATCACACAGGAGAGGATTAGATACACGGCTCAACAGACAGTATCACACAGGATAGGATTAGATACACGGCTCAGCAGACAGTATCACACAGGAGAGGATTAGATACACGGCTCAACAGACAGTATCACACAGGAGAGGATTAGATACACGGCTCAGCAGACAGTATCACACAGGAGAGGATTAGATACACGGCTCAGCAGACAGTATCACACAGGAGAGGATTAGATACACGGCTCAGCAGACAGTATCACACAGGAGAGGATTAGATACAAGGCTCAGCAGACAGTATCACACAGGATAGGATTAGATACACGGCTCAGCAGACAGTATCACACAGGAGAGGATTAGATACACGGCTCAGCAGTCAGTATCACACAGGAGAGGATTAGATACACGGCTCAGCAGACAGTATCACACAGGAGAGGATTAGATACAAGGCTCAGCAGACAGTATCACACAGGATAGGATTAGATACACGGCTCAGCAGACAGTATCACACAGGAGAGGATTAGATACACGGCTCAGCAGACAGTATCACACAGGAGAGGATTAGATACACGGCTCAGCAGTCAGTATCACACAGGAGAGGATTAGATACACAACTCAGCAGTCAGTATCACACAGGAGAGGATTAGATACACGGCTCAGCAGACAGTATCACACAGGAGAGGATTAGATACACGGCTCAGCAGACAGTATCACACAGGATAGGATTAGATACACGGCTCAGCAGACAGTATCACACAGGAGAGGATTAGATACATGGCTCAGCAGACAGTATCACACAGGAGAGGATTAGATACACGGCTCAGCAGACAGTATCACACAGGAGAGGATTAGATACACGGCTCAGCAGACAGTATCACACAGGATAGGATTAGATACACGGCTCAGCAGACAGTATCACACAGGAGAGGATTAGATACACGGCTCAGCAGACAGTATCACACAGGAGAGGATTAGATACACGGCTCAGCAGACAGTATCACACAGGAGAGGATTAGATACACAGCTCAGCAGACAGTATCACACAGGAGAGGATTAGATACACGGCTCAGCAGACAGTATCACACAGGAGAGGATTAGATACACGGCTCAGCAGACAGTATCACACAGGATAGGATTAGATACACGGCTCAGCAGACAGTATCACACAGGAGAGGATTAGATACACGGCTCAGCAGACAGTATCACACAGGATAGGATTAGATACACGGCTCAGCAGACAGTATCACGCAGGAGAGGATTAGATAGACGGCTCAGCAGACAGTATCACACAGGAGAGGATTAGATACACGGCTCAGCAGTCAGTATCACACAGGATAGGATTAGATACACGGCTCAGCAGACAGTATCACACAGGAGAGGATTAGATAGACGGCTCAGCAGACAGTATCACACAGGAGAGGATTAGATACACGGCTCAGCAGACAGTATCACACAGGAGAGGATTAGATACACTGCTCAGCAGACAGTATCACACCGGAGAGGATTAGATACACGGCTCAGCAGACAGTATCACACAGGAGAGGATTAGATACACGGCTCAGCAGACAGTATCACACAGGATAGGATTAGATACACGGCTCAGCAGACAGTATCACACAGGATAGGATTAGATACACAGCTCAGCAGACAGTATCACACAGGAGAGGATTAGATACACGGCTCAGCAGACAGTATCACACAGGAGAGGATTAGATAGACGGCTCAGCAGACAGTATCACACAGGATAGGATTAGATACACGGCTCAGCAGACAGTATCACACAGGAGAGGATTAGATACACGGCTCAGCAGACAGTATCACACAGGATAGGATTAGATACACGGCTCAGCAGACAGTATCACACCGGAGAGGATTAGATACACGGCTCAGCAGTAAGTATCACACAGGAGAGGATTAGATACAGGGCTCAGACGACAGTATCACACAGGATGGGATTAGATACACGGCTCAGCAGACAGTATCACACAGGAGAGGATTAGATACACGGCTCAGCAGACAGTATCACGCAGGAGAGGATTAGATACACGGCTCAGCAGACAGTATCACACAGGATAGGATTAGATACAGGGCTCAGCAGACAGTATCACACAGGAGAGGATTAGATACACGGCTCAGCAGACAGTATCACACAGGAGAGGATTAGATACACTGCTCAGCAGACAGTATCACACAGGAGAGGATTAGATACACGGCTCAGCAGACAGTATCACACAGGAGAGGATTAGATACACGGCTCAGCAGTCAGTATCACACAGGAGAGGATTAGATACACTGCTCAGCAGACAGTATCACACCGGAGAGGATTAGATACACGGCTCAGCAGTCAGTATCACACAGGATAGGATTAGATACACGGCTCAGCAGACAGTATCACACAGGATAGGATTAGATACACGGCTCAGCAGACAGTATCACACAGGATAGGATTAGATACACGGCTCAGCAGTCGGTATCACACAGGAGAGGATTAGATACACTGCTCAGCAGACAGTATCACACAGGATAGGATTAGATACACGGCTCAGCAGACAGTATCACACAGGAGAGGATTAGATACAGGGCTCAGCAGACAGTATCACACAGGAGAGGATTAGATACACGGCTCAGCAGACAGTATCACACAGGAGAGGATTAGATACACTGCTCAGCAGACAGTATCACACAGGAGAGGATTAGATACACGGCTCAGAAGACAGTATCACACAGGAGAGGATTAGATACACTGCTCAGCAGACAGTATCACGCAGGATAGGATTAGATACACGGCTCAGCAGACAATATCACACAGGAGAGGATTAGATACACAGCTCAGCAGACAGTATCACACAGGAGAGGATTAGATACACGGCTCAGCAGACAGTATCACACAGGAGAGGATTAGATACACGGCTCAGAAGACAGTATCACACAGGATAGGATTAGATACACGGCTCAGCAGACAATATCACACAGGAGAGGATTAGATACACAGCTCAGCAGACAGTATCACACAGGAGAGGATTAGATACACGGCTCAGCAGACAGTATCACACAGGAGAGGATTAGATACACTGCTCAGCAGTCGGTATCACACAGGAGAGGATTAGATACACGGCTCAGCAGACAGTATCACACAGGAGAGGATTAGATACACGGCTCAGCAGACAGTATCACACAGGAGAGGATTAGATACACGGCTCAGCAGACAATATCACACAGGAGAGGATTAGATACATGGCTCAGCAGACAGTATCACACAGGAGAGGATTAGATACACGGCTCAGCAGACAGTATCACACAGGAGAGGATTAGATACACTGCTCAGCAGACAGTATCACACCGGAGAGGATTAGATACACGGCTCAGCAGACAGTATCACACAGGAGAGGATTAGATACACGGCTCAGCAGACAGTATCACACAGGATAGGATTAGATACACGGCTCAGCAGACAGTATCACACAGGAGAGGATTAGATACACGGCTCAGCAGACAGTATCACACAGGAGAGGATTAGATACACGGCTCAGCAGACAGTATCACACAGGAGAGGATTAGATACACTGCTCAGCAGTCGGTATCACACAGGAGAGGATTAGATACACGGCTCAGAAGACAGTATCACACAGGATAGGATTAGATACACGGCTCAGCAGACAGTATCACACAGGAGAGGATTAGATACACGGCTCAGCAGACAGTATCACACAGGAGAGGATTAGATACACGGCTCAGCAGACAGTATCACACAGGAGAGGATTAGATACACTGCTCAGCAGTCGGTATCACACAGGAGAGGATTAGATACACGGCTCAGCAGACAGTATCACACAGGAGAGGATTAGATACACAGCTCAGCAGACAGTATCACACAGGAGAGGATTAGATACACAGCTCAGCAGACAGTATCACACAGGAGAGGATTAGATACACGGCTCAGCAGACAGTATCACACAGGAGAGGATTAGATACACTGCTCAGCAGTCGGTATCACACAGGAGAGGATTAGATACACGGCTCAGCAGACAGTATCACACAGGAGAGGATTAGATACACGGCTCAGCAGACAGTATCACACAGGAGAGGATTAGATACACGGCTCAGCAGACAATATCACACAGGAGAGGATTAGATACATGGCTCAGCAGACAGTATCACACAGGAGAGGATTAGATACACGGCTCAGCAGACAGTATCACACAGGAGAGGATTAGATACACGGCTCAGCAGACAGTATCACACAGGAGAGGATTAGATACAGGGCTCAGCAGACAGTATCACACCGGAGAGGATTAGATACACAGCTCAGCAGACAGTATCACACAGGATAGGATTAGATACACAGCTCAGCAGACAGTATCACACAGGATAGGATTAGATACACGGCTCAGCAGTCAGTATCACACAGGAGAGGATTAGATACACAGCTCAGCAGACAGTATCACACCGGAGAGGATTAGATACACGGCTCAGCAGACAGTATCACACAGGAGAGGATTAGATACACGGCTCAGCAGACAGTATCACACAGGAGAGGATTAGATACACGGCTCAGCAGACAGTATCACACAGGAGAGGATTAGATACACGGCTCAGCAGTCAGTATCACACAGGAGAGGATTAGATACACGGCTCAGCAGTCAGTATCACACAGGAGAGGATTAGATACACGGCTCAGCAGTCAGTATCACACAGGAGAGGATTAGATACATGGCTCAGCAGACAGTATCACACAGGAGAGGATTAGATACACGGCTCAGCAGACAGTATCACACAGGAGAGGATTAGATACACGGCTCAGCAGACAGTATCACACAGGATAGGATTAGATACACGGCTCAGCAGACAGTATCACACAGGAGAGGATTAGATACACGGCTCAGCAGACAGTATCACACAGGAGAGGATTAGATACACGGCTCAGCAGTCAGTATCACACAGGAGAGGATTAGATACACGGCTCAGCAGACAGTATCACACAGGAGAGGATTAGATACACGGCTCAGCAGACGGTATCACACAGGATAGGATTAGATACACGGCTCAGCAGACAGTATCACACAGGAGAGGATTAGATACACGGCTCAGCAGTCAGTATCACACAGGAGAGGATTAGATAGACGGCTCAGCAGACAGTATCACACAGGAGAGGATTAGATACACGGCTCAGCAGACAGTATCACACAGGATGGGATTAGATATACAGCTCAGCAGACAGTATCACACAGGATGGGATTAGATACACAGCTCAGCAGACAGTATCACACAGGAGAGGATTAGATACACGGCTCAGCAGACAGTATCACACAGGATAGGATTAGATACACGGCTCAGCAGACAGTATCACACAGGATGGGATTAGATACACAGCTCAGCAGACAGTATCACACAGGAGAGGATTAGATACACGGCTCAGCAGACAGTATCACACAGGATAGGATTAGATACATGGCTCAGCAGTCAGTATCACACAGGAGAGGATTAGATACACAGCTCAGCAGTCAGTATCACACAGGAGAGGATTAGATACACAGCTCAGCAGACAGTATCACACAGGATAGGATTAGATACACGGCTCAGCAGACAGTATCACACAGGAGAGGATTAGATACACGGCTCAGCAGACAGTATCACACAGAAGAGGATTAGATACACGGCTCAGCAGACAGTATCACACAGGAGAGGATTAGATACACGGCTCAGCAGACAGTATCACACAGGAGAGGATTAGATACACGGCTCAGCAGACAGTATCACACAGGATGGGATTAGATACACAGCTCAGCAGACAGTATCACACAGGATAGGATTAGATACACGGCTCAGCAGACAGTATCACACAGGAGAGGATTAGATACACGGCTCAGCAGACAGTATCACACAGGAGAGGATTAGATACACGGCTCAGCAGACAGTATCACACAGGAGAGGATTAGATACACGGCTCAGCAGACAGTATCACACAGGATAGGATTAGATACACGGCTCAGCAGTCAGTATCACAAAGGAGAGGATTAGATACACGGCTCAGCAGACAGTATCACACAGGAGAGGATTAGATACACGGCTCAGCAGACAGTATCACACAGGATGGGATTAGATACACGGCTCAGCAGTCAGTATCACACAGGATAGGATTAGATACACGGCTCAGCAGACAGTATCACACAGGAGAGGATTAGATACACGGCTCAGCAGACAGTATCACACAGGATGGGATTAGATACACGGCTCAGCAGACAGTATCACACAGGATGGGATTAGATACACGGCTCAGCAGACAGTATCAAACAGGAGAGGATTAGATACGCGGCTCAGCAGACAGTATCACACAGGAGAGGATTAGATACACGGCTCAGCAGACAGTATCACACAGGAGAGGATTAGATACACGGCTCAGCAGTCAGTATCACACAGGAGAGGATTAGATACACGGCTCAGCAGACAGTATCACACAGGAGAGGATTAGATACACGGCTCAGTAGTCAGTATCACACAGGAGAGGATTAGATACACTGCTCAGCAGACAGTATCACACAGGAGAGGATTAGATACACGGCTCAGCAGACAGTATCACACAGGATAGGATTAGATACACGTCTCAGCAGACAGTATCACACAGGAGAGGATTAGATACACGGCTCAGCAGACAGTATCACACAGGAGAGGATTAGATACACGGCTCAGCAGACAGTATCACACAGGAGAGGATTAGATACACGGCTCAGCAGACAGTATCACACAGGAGAGGATTAGATACACGGCTCAGCAGTCAGTATCACACAGGATGGGATTAGATACATTGCTCAGCAGACAGTATCACACAGGATAGGATTAGATACACGGCTCAGCAGACAGTATCACACAGGATAGGATTAGATACACGGCTCAGCAGTCAGTATCACACAGGAGAGGATTAGATACACGGCTCAACAGACAGTATCACACAGGAGAGGATTAGATACACGGCTCAGCAGACAGTATCACACAGGAGAGGATTAGATACACGGCTCAGCAGACAGTATCACACAGGAGAGGATTAGATACACGGCTCAGCAGACAGTATCACACAGGATGGGATTAGATACACGGCTCAGCAGACAGTATCACACAGGAGAGGATTAGATACACGGCTCAGCAGACAGTATCACACAGGAGAGGATTAGATACACGGCTCAACAGACAGTATCACACAGGAGAGGATTAGATACACAGCTCAGCAGACAGTATCACACAGGAGAGGATTAGATACACGGCTCAGCAGACAGTATCACACAGGAGAGGATTAGATACACGGCTCAGCAGACAGTATCACACAGGATGGGATTAGATACACGGCTCAGCAGACAGTATCACACAGGAGAGGATTAGATACACGGCTCAGCAGACAGTATCACACAGGATGGGATTAGATACACGGCTCAGCAGACAGCATCACACAGGAGAGGATTAGATACACGGCTCAGCAGACAGTATCACACAGGAGAGGATTAGATACACGGCTCAGCAGACAGTATCACACAGGAGAGGATTAGATACACAGCTCAGCAGACAGTATCACACAGGAGAGGATTAGATACACGGCTCAGCAGACAGTATCACACAGGAGAGGATTAGATACACGGCTCAGCAGACAGTATCACACAGGAGAGGATTAGATACACGGCTCAGCAGACAGTATCACACAGGATGGGATTAGATACACGGCTCAGCAGACAGTATCAAACAGGAGAGGATTAGATACGCGGCTCAGCAGACAGTATCACACAGGAGAGGATTAGATACACGGCTCAGCAGACAGTATCACACAGGATAGGATTAGATACACGGCTCAGCAGACAGTATCACACAGGAGAGGATTAGATACACGGCTCAGCAGTCAGTATCACACAGGAGAGGATTAGATACACGGCTCAGCAGACAGTATCACACAGGATAGGATTAGATACACGGCTCAGCAGACAGTATCACACAGGATAGGATTAGATACATGGCTCAGCAGACAGTATCACACAGGAGAGGATTAGATACACGGCTCAGCAGACAGTATCACACAGGATGGGATTAGATACACGGCTCAGCAGACAGTATCACACAGGAGAGGATTAGATACACGGCTCAGCAGACAGTATCACACAGGAGAGGATTAGATACATGGCTCAGTAGTCAGTATCACACAGGAGAGGATTAGATACACTGCTCAGCAGACAGTATCACACAGGAGAGGATTAGATACACGGCTCAGCAGACAGTATCACACAGGATAGGATTAGATACACGTCTCAGCAGACAGTATCACACAGGAGAGGATTAGATACACGGCTCAGCAGACAGTATCACACAGGATAGGATTAGATACACGGCTCAGCATACAGTATCACACAGGAGAGGATTAGATACACGTCTCAGCAGACAGTATCACACAGGAGAGGATTAGATACACGGCTCAGCAGTCAGTATCACACAGGATGGGATTAGATACACTGCTCAGCAGACAGTATCACACAGGAGAGGATTAGATACACAACTCAGCAGTCAGTATCACGCAGGAGAGGATTAGATACATGGCTCAGTAGTCAGTATCACACAGGAGAGGATTAGATACACGGCTCAGCAGACAGTATCACACAGGAGAGGATTAGATACACGGCTCAGCAGACAGTATCACACAGGATAGGATTAGATACACGGCTCAGCATACAGTATCACACAGGATAGGATTAGATACACGTCTCAGCAGACAGTATCACACAGGAGAGGATTAGATACACGTCTCAGCAGACAGTATCACACAGGAGAGGATTAGATACACGGCTCAGCAGTCAGTATCACACAGGATGGGATTAGATACACTGCTCAGCAGACAGTATCACGCAGGAGAGGATTAGATACACGGCTCAGCAGTCAGTATCACACAGGAGAGGATTAGATACACGGCTCAGCAGACAGTATCACACAGGATAGGATTAGATACACGGCTCAGCATACAGTATCACACAGGATAGGATTAGATACACGTCTCAGCAGACAGTATCACACAGGAGAGGATTAGATACACGTCTCAGCAGACAGTATCACACAGGAGAGGATTAGATACACGGCTCAGCAGTCAGTATCACACAGGATGGGATTAGATACACTGCTCAGCAGACAGTATCACGCAGGAGAGGATTAGATACACGGCTCAGCAGACAGTATCACGCAGGAGAGGATTAGATACACTGCTCAGCAGACAGTATCACGCAGGAGAGGATTAGATACACGGCTCAGCAGACAGTATCACACAGGAGAGGATTAGATACACAACTCAGCAGTCAGTATCACACAGGAGAGGATTAGATACACGGCTCAGCAGACATTATCACACAGGAGAGGATTAGATACACGGCTCAGCAGACAGTATCACACAGGAGAGGATTAGATACACGGCTCAGCAGACAGTATCACACAGGATGGGATTAGATACACGGCTCAGCAGACAGTGTCACACAGGAGAGGATTATATACACGGTTCAGCAGACAGTATCACACAGGAGAGGATTAGATACACTGCTCAGCAGACAGTATCACACAGGAGAGGATTAGATACACGGCTCAGCAGACAGTATCACACAGGATAGGATTAGATACACGGCTCAGCAGACAGTATCACACAGGAGAGGATTAGATACACGGCTCAGCAGGCATTATCACACAGGAGAGGATTAGATACACGGCTCAGCAGTCAGTATCACACAGGATGGGATTAGATACACGGCTCAGCAGACAGTATCACACAGGAGAGGATTAGATACACGGCTCAGCAGACAGTATCACGCAGGAGAGGATTAGATACACGGCTCAGCAGACATTATCACGCAGGAGAGGATTAGATACACGGCTCAGCAGACAGTATCACGCAGGAGAGGATTAGATACACAACTCAGCAGTCAGTATCACGCAGGAGAGGATTAGATACACGGCTCAGCAGACAGTATCACACAGGATGGGATTAGATACACGGTTCAGCAGACAGTATCACACAGGAGAGGATTAGATACACGGCTCAGCAGACAGTATCACACAGGAGAGGATTAGATACACGGCTCAGCAGACAGTATCACGCAGGAGAGGATTAGATACACGGCTCAGCAGACATTATCACGCAGGAGAGGATTAGATACACGGCTCAGCAGACAGTATCACGCAGGAGAGGATTAGATACACAACTCAGCAGTCAGTATCACGCAGGAGAGGATTAGATACACGGCTCAGCAGACAGTATCACACAGGATGGGATTAGATACACGGCTCAGCAGACAGTATCACACAGGATAGGATTAGATACACGGCTCAGCAGACAGTATCACACAGGAGAGGATTAGATACACGGCTCAGCAGACAGTATCACACAGGATAGGATTAGATACACGGCTCAGCAGACAGTATCACACAGGAGAGGATTAGATACACGGCTCAGCAGACAGTATCACACAGGAGAGGATTAGATACACGGCTCAGCAGACGGTATCACACAGGAGAGGATTAGATACACGGCTCAGCAGACAGTATCACACAGGAGAGGATTAGATACACAGCTCAGCAGACAGTATCACACAGGGTAGGATTAGATACACAGCTCAGCAGACAGTATCACACAGGAGAGGATTAGATACACGGCTCAGCAGACAGTATCACACAGGATAGGATTAGATACACAGCTCAGCAGACAGTATCACACAGGAGAGGATTAGATACACGGCTCAGCAGACAGTATCACACAGGATGGGATTAGATACACGGCTCAGCAGACAGTATCACACAGGAGAGGATTAGATACACGGCTCAGCAGACAGTATCACACAGGAGAGGATTAGATACACGGCTCAGCAGTCAGTATCACACAGGATGGGATTAGATACACGGCTCAGCAGACAGTATCACACAGGAGAGGATTAGATACACGGCTCAGCAGTCAGTATCACACAGGAGAGGATTAGATACACGGCTCAGCAGACAGTATCACACAGGAGAGGATTAGATACACGGCTCAGCAGTCAGTATCACACAGTATGGGATTAGATACACTGCTCAGCAGACAGTATCACACAGGAGAGGATTAGATACACGGCTCAGCAGTCAGTATCACACAGGAGAGGATTAGATACACTGCTCAGCAGACAGTATCACACACAGAGGATTAGATACACGGCTCAGCAGACAGTATCACACAGGAGAGGATTAGATACACGGCTCAGCAGTCAGTATCACACAGGAGAGGATTAGATACACTGCTCAGCAGACAGTATCACACACAGAGGATTAGATACACGGCTCAGCAGACAGTATCACACAGGAGAGGATTAGATACACGGCTCAGCAGTCAGTATCACACAGGAGAGGATTAGATACACAACTCAGCAGACAGTATCACACAGGAGAGGATTAGATACACGGCTCAGCAGACAGTATCACACAGGAGAGGATTAGATACACAGCTCAGCAGACAGTATCACACAGGAGAGGATTAGATACACTGCTCAGCAGTCAGTATCACACACAGAGGATTAGATACACGGCTCAGCAGACTGTATCACACAGGAGAGGATTAGATACACGGCTCAGCAGACAGTATCACACAGGATAGGATTAGATACACGGCTCAGCAGACAGTATCACACAGGATAGGATTAGATACACGGCTCAGCAGACAGTATCACACAGGAGAGGATTAGATACACGGCTCAGCAGACAGTATCACACAGGAGAGGATTAGATACACGGCTCAGCAGACAGTATCACACAGGAGAGGATTAGATACACAGCTCAGCAGACAGTATCACACAGGATAGGATTAGATACACGGCTCAGCAGACAGTATCACACAGGAGAGGATCAGATACACGGCTCAGCAGACAGTATCACACAGGATAGGATTAGATACACGGCTCAGCAGACAGTATCACACAGGATAGGATTAGATACACGGCTCTGCAGACGGTATCACACAGGAGAGGATTAGATACACGGCTCAGCAGACAGTATCACACAGGATAGGATTAGATACACGGCTCAGCAGACAGTATCACACAGGAGAGGATTAGATACACGGCTCAGCAGACAGTATCACACAGGAGAGGATTAGATACACGGCTCAGCAGTCAGTATCACACAGGAGAGGATTAGATACACGGCTCAGCAGACAGTATCACACAGGAGAGGATTAGATACACGGCTCAGCAGACAGTATCACACAGGAGAGGATTAGATACACGGCTCAGCAGACAGTATCACACAGGATAGGATTAGATACACGGCTCAGCAGACAGTATCACACAAGAGAGGATTAGATACACAGCTCAGCAGACAGTATCACACAGGATAGGATTAGATACGCGGCTCAGCAGTCAGTATCACACCGGAGAGGATTAGATACACGGCTCAGCAGACAGTATCACACAGGAGAAGATTAGATACACAGCTCAGCAGACAGTATCACACAGGAGAGGATTAGATACACGGCTCAGCAGACAGTATCACACAGGATGGGATTAGATACACGGCTCAGCAGACAGTATCACACAGGAGAGGATTAGATACAGGCTCAGCAGTCAGTATCACACAGGATAGGATTAGATACACGGCTCAGCAGACAGTATCACACAGGACAGGATTAGATACACGGCTCAGCAGACAGTATCACACAGGATAGGATTAGATACACTGCTCAGCAGACAGTATCACACAGGAGAGGATTAGATACACGGCTCAGCAGTCAGTATCACACAGGAGAGGATTAGATACACGGCTCAGCAGACAGTATCACACAGGAGAGGATTAGATACGCGGCTCAGCAGACAGTATCACACAGGATAGGATTAGATACACGGCTCAGCAGACAGTATCACACAGGATAGGATTAGATACACGGCTCAGCAGACAGTATCACACAGGAGAGGATTAGATACACGGCTCAGCAGACAGTATCACACAGGAGAGGATTAGATACACGGCTCAGCAGACAGTAGCACACAGGAGAGGATTAGATACACGGCTCAGCAGACAGTATCACACAGGAGAGGATTAGATACACGGCTCAGCAGACAGTATCACACAGGAGAGGATTAGATACACGGCTCAGCAGACAGTATCACACAGGAGAGGATTAGATACACGGCTCAGCAGACAGTATCACACAGGAGAGGATTAGATACACGGCTCAGCAGACGGTATCACACAGGAGAGGATTAGATACACGGCTCAGCAGACAGTATCACACAGGATAGGATTAGATACACGGCTCAGCAGTCAGTATCACACAGGAGAGGATTAGATACACGGCTCAGCAGACAGTATCACACAGGAGAGGATTAGATACACGGCTCAGCAGACAGTATCACACAGGAGAGGATTAGATACACGGCTCAGCAGACAGTATCACACAGGAGAGGATTAGATACACGGCTCAGCAGACGGTATCACACAGGAGAGGATTAGATACACGGCTCAGCAGACAGTATCACACAGGATAGGATTAGATACACGGCTCAGCAGTCAGTATCACACAGGAGAGGATTAGATACACGGCTCAGCAGTCAGTATCACACAGGAGAGGATTTGATACGCGGCTCAGCAGACAGTATCACACAGGATAGAATTAGATACACGGCTCAGCAGACAGTATCACACAGGAGAGGATTAGATACACGGCTCAGCAGACAGTATCACACAGGAGAGGATTAGATACACGGCTCAGCAGACGATATCACACAGGAGAGGATTAGATACACAGCTCAGCAGACAGTATCACACAGGAGAGGATTAGATACACGGCTCAGCAGACGATATCACACAGGAGAGGATTAGATACACGGCTCAGCAGACGATATCACACAGGAGAGGATTAGATACACGGCTCAGCAGACAGTATCACACAGGAGAGGATTAGATACACGGCTCAGTAGACAGTATCACACAGGAGAGGATTAGATACACGGCTCAGTAGACGGTATCACACAGGATAGGATTAGATACACGGCTCAGCAGACAGTATCACACAGGAGAGGATTAGATACACAGCTCAGCAGTCAGTATCACACAGGAGAGGATTAGATACACGGCTCAGCAGACAGTATCACACAGGAGAGGATTAGATACACGGCTCAGCAGACAGTATCACACAGGAGAGGATTAGATACACGGCTCAGCAGACCGTATCACACAGGAGAGGATTAGATACACGGCTCAGCAGACAGTATCACACAGGATAGGATTAGATACACGGCTCAGCAGAGAGTATCACACAGGATAGGATTAGATACACGGCTCAGCAGAGAGTATCACACAGGAGAGGATTAGATACACGGCTCAGCAGTCAGTATCACACAGGAGAGGATTAGATACACGGCTCAGCAGACAGTATCACACAGGAGAGGATTAGATACACGGCTCAGCAGACAGTATCACACAGGAGAGGATTAGATACACGGCTCAGCAGATAGTATCACACAGGAGAGGATTAGATACGCGGCTCAGCAGACAGTATCACACAGGATAGGATTAGATACACGGCTCAGCAGACAGTATCACACAGGAGAGGATTAGATACACGGCTCAGCGGACAGTATCACACAGGAGAAAATTAGATACACGGCTCAGCAGACAGTATCACACAGGAGAGGATTAGATACACAGCTCAGCAGTCAGTATCACACAGGAGAGGATTAGATACACGGCTCAGCAGACAGTATCACACAGGAGAGGATTAGATACACGGCTCAGCAGACAGTATCACACAGGAGAGGATTAGATACACGGCTCAGCAGACAGTATCACACAGGAGAGGATTAGATACACGGCTCAGCAGACGGTATCACACAGGATAGGATTAGATACACGGCTCAGCAGACGGTATCACACAGGATAGGATTAGATACACGGCTCAGCAGACAGTATCACACAGGAGATGATTAGATACACGGCTCAGCAGACAGTATCACACAGGAGAGGATTAGATACACGGCTCAGCAGACAGTATCACACAGGAGAGGATTAGATACACGGCTCAGCAGACAGTATCACACAGGAGAGGATTAGATACACGGCTCAGCAGACGATATCACACAGGAGAGGATTAGATACACAGCTCAGCAGACAGTATCACACAGGAGAGGATTAGATACACGGCTCAGCAGACGATATCACACAGGAGAGGATTAGATACACAGCTCAGCAGACAGTATCACACAGGAGAGGATTAGATACACGGCTCAGCAGACAGTATCACACAGGAGAGGATTAGATACACGGCTCAGCAGACAGTATCACACAGGAGAGGATTAGATACACGGCTCAGCAGACAGTATCACACAGGAGAGGATTAGATACACGGCTCAGCAGACAGTATCACACAGGATAGGATTAGATACACGGCTCAGCAGAGAGTATCACACAGGAGAGGATTAGATACACGGCTCAGCAGAGAGTATCACACAGGAGAGGATTAGATACACGGCTCAGCAGTCAGTATCACACAGGAGAGGATTAGATACACGGCTCAGCAGACAGTATCACACAGGAGAGGATTAGATACACGGCTCAGCAGACAGTATCACACAGGAGAGGATTAGATACGCGGCTCAGCAGATAGTATCACACAGGAGAGGATTAGATACGCGGCTCAGCAGACAGTATCACACAGGATAGGATTAGATACACGGCTCAGCAGACAGTATCACACAGGAGAGGATTAGATACACGGCTCAGCAGACAGTATCACACAGGAGAGGATTAGATACACGGCTCAGCAGACAGTATCACACAGGATAGGATTAGATACACGGCTCAGCAGAGAGTATCACACAGGAGAGGATTAGATGCACGGCTCAGCAGACAGTATCACACAGGAGAGGGTTAGATACACGGCTCAGCAGACAGTATCACACAGGAGAGGGTTAGATACACGGCTCAGCAGACAGTATCACACAGGAGAGGATTAGATACACGGCTCAGCAGACAGTATCACACAGGAGAGGATTAGATACACGGCTCAGCAGATAGTATCACACAGGAGAGGATTAGATACGCGGCTCAGCAGACAGTATCACACAGGATAGGATTAGATACACGGCTCAGCAGACAGTATCACACAGGAGAGGATTAGATACACGGCTCAGCGGACAGTATCACACAGGATAGGATTAGATACACGGCTCAGCAGACAGTATCACACAGGAGAGGATTAGATACACGGCTCAGCAGACAGTATCACACAGGAGAAAATTAGATACACGGCTCAGCAGACAGTATCACACAGGATAGGATTAGATACACGGCTCAGCAGACAGTATCACACAGGAGAGGATTAGATACACAGCTCAGCAGTCAGTATCACACAGGAGAGGATTAGATACACGGCTCAGCAGACAGTATCACACAGGAGAGGATTAGATACACGGCTCAGCAGACAGTATCACACAGGAGAGGATTAGATACACGGCTCAGCAGACGGTATCACACAGGATAGGAATAGATACACGGCTCAGCAGACGGTATCACACAGGATAGGATTAGATACACGGCTCAGCAGACAGTATCACACAGGAGAGGATTAGATACACGGCTCAGCAGTCAGTATCACACAGGAGAGGATTAGATACATGGCTCAGCAGACAGTATCACACAGGAGAGGATTAGATACATGGCTCAGCAGACAGTATCACACAGGATAGGATTAGATACAGGGCTCAGCAGTCAGTATCACACAGGAGAGGATTAGATACATGGCTCAGCAGTCAGTATCACACAGGAGAGGATTAGATACATGGCTCAGCAGACAGTATCACACAGGATAGGATTAGATACACGGCTCAGCAGTCAGTATCACACAGGAGAGGATTAGATACACGGCTCAGCAGACAGTATCACACAGGAGAGGATTAGATACACAGCTCAGCAGTCAGTATCACACAGGATAGGATTAGATACACGGCTCAGCAGACAGTATCACACAGGATAGGATTAGATACACGGCTCAGCAGTCAGTATCACACAGGAGAAGATTAGATACACGGCTCAGCAGACAGTATCACACAGGAGAGGATTAGATACACAGCTCAGCAGACAGTATCACACAGGATAGGATTAGATACACGGCTCAGCAGACAGTATCACACAGGAGAGGATTAGATACACGGCTCAGCAGACGGTATCACACAGGAGAGGATTAGATACACGGCTCAGCAGACAGTATCACACAGGATAGGATTAGATACACAGCTCAGCAGACAGTATCACACAGTAGAGGATTAGATACACAGCTCAGCAGACAGTATCACACAGGAGAGGATTAGATACACAGCTCAGCAGACAGTATCACACAGGAGAGGATTAGATACACGGCTCAGCAGACAGTATCACACAGGAGAGGATTAGATACACGGCTCAGCAGACGGTATCACACAGGAGAAGATTAGATACACGGCTCAGCAGACGGTATCACACAGGAGAGGATTAGATACACGGCTCAGCAGACAGTATCACACAGGAGAGGATTAGATACACGGCTCAGCAGACAGTATCACACAGGAGAGGATTAGATACACGGCTCAGCAGACAGTATCACACAGGATAGGATTAGATACACGGCTCAGCAGACAGTATCACACAGGAGAGGATTAGATACACGGCTCAGCAGACAGTATCACACAGGAGAGGATTAGATACACGGCTCAGCAGACAGTATCACACAGGATAGGATTAGATACACGGCTCAGCAGACAGTATCACACAGGATAGGATTAGATACACGGCTCAGCAGACAGTATCACACAGGAGAAGATTAGATACACGGCTCAGCAGACAGTATCACACAGGAGAGGATTAGATACACGGCTCAGCAGACAGTATCACACAGGAGAGGATTAGATACACGGCTCAGCAGACAGTATCACACAGGAGAGGATTAGATACACGGCTCAGCAGACAGTATCACACAGGAGAGGATTAGATACACAGCTCAGCAGACAGTATCACACAGGAGAGGATTAGATACACGGCTCAGCAGACAGTATCACACAGGAGAGGATTAGATACACAGCTCAGCAGACAGTATCACACAGGAGAGGATTAGATACACTGCTCAGCAGACGGTATCACACAGGAGAGGATTAGATACACGGCTCAGCAGACGGTATCACACAGGAGAGGATTAGATACGCGGCTCAGCAGACAGTATCACACAGGAGAGGATTAGATACGCGGCTCAGCAGACAGTATCACACAGGAGAGGATTAGATACGCGGCTCAGCAGACAGTATCACACAGGAGAGGATTAGATACACGGCTCAGCAGACAGTATCACACAGGAGAGGATTAGATACACGGCTCAGCAGTCAGTATCACACAGTAGAGGATTAGATACACTGCTCAGCAGACAGTATCACACAGGAGAGGATTAGATACACGACTCAGCAGTCAGTATCACACAGGAGAGGATTAGATACACGGCTCAACAGACAGTATCACACAGGAGAGGATTAGATACACGGCTCAGCAGACAGTATCACACAGGAGAGGATTAGATACACGGCTCAACAGACAGTATCACACAGGAGAGGATTAGATACACGGCTCAGCAGACAGTATCACACAGTAGAGGATTAGATACACTGCTCAGCAGACAGTATCACACAGGAGAGGATTAGATACACGGCTCAGCAGACAGTATCACACAGGAGAGGATTAGATACACGGCTCAGCAGACAGTATCACACAGTAGAGGATTAGATACACTGCTCAGCAGACAGTATCACAGGAGAGGATTAGATACACGGCTCAGCAGACAGTATCACACAGGAGAGGATTAGATACACGACTCAGCAGACAGTATCACACAGGAGAGGATTAGATACACGGCTCAGCAGACAGTATCACACAGTAGAGGATTAGATACACTGCTCAGCAGACAGTATCACACAGGAGAGGATTAGATACACGGCTCAACAGACAGTATCACACAGGATAGGATTAGATACACGGCTCAGCAGACAGTATCACACAGGAGAGGATTAGATACACGGCTCAACAGACAGTATCACACAGGAGAGGATTAGATACACGGCTCAGCAGACAGTATCACACAGTAGAGGATTAGATACACTGCTCAGCAGACAGTATCACACAGGAGAGGATTAGATACACGACTCAGCAGACAGTATCACACAGGAGAGGATTAGATACACGGCTCAGCAGACAGTATCACACAGTAGAGGATTAGATACACTGCTCAGCAGACAGTATCACACAGGAGAGGATTAGATACACGGCTCAACAGACAGTATCACACAGGATAGGATTAGATACACGGCTCAGCAGACAGTATCACACAGGAGAGGATTAGATACACGGCTCAACAGACAGTATCACACAGGAGAGGATTAGATACACGGCTCAGCAGACAGTATCACACAGGAGAGGATTAGATACACGGCTCAGCAGACAGTATCACACAGGATAGGATTAGATACACGGCTCAGCAGACAGTATCACACAGGAGAGGATTAGATACACGGCTCAACAGACAGTATCACACAGGATAGGATTAGATACACGGCTCAGCAGACAGTATCACACAGGAGAGGATTAGATACACTGCTCAGCAGACAGTATCACACAGGAGAGGATTAGATACACGACTCAGCAGTCAGTATCACACAGGAGAGGATTAGATACACGGCTCAACAGACAGTATCACACAGGATAGGATTAGATACACGGCTCAGCAGACAGTATCACACAGGAGAGGATTAGATACACGGCTCAACAGACAGTATCACACAGGAGAGGATTAGATACACGGCTCAGCAGACAGTATCACACAGGAGAGGATTAGATACACGGCTCAACAGACAGTATCACACAGGAGAGGATTAGATACACTGCTCAGCAGACAGTATCACACAGGAGAGGATTAGATACACGACTCAGCAGTCAGTATCACACAGGAGAGGATTAGATACACGGCTCAACAGACAGTATCACACAGGATAGGATTAGATACACGGCTCAGCAGACAGTATCACACAGGAGAGGATTAGATACACGGCTCAACAGACAGTATCACACAGGAGAGGATTAGATACACGGCTCAGCAGACAGTATCACACAGGAGAGGATTAGATACACGGCTCAGCAGACAGTATCACACAGGAGAGGATTAGATACACGGCTCAGCAGACAGTATCACACAGGAGAGGATTAGATACAAGGCTCAGCAGACAGTATCACACAGGATAGGATTAGATACACGGCTCAGCAGACAGTATCACACAGGAGAGGATTAGATACACGGCTCAGCAGTCAGTATCACACAGGAGAGGATTAGATACACGGCTCAGCAGACAGTATCACACAGGAGAGGATTAGATACAAGGCTCAGCAGACAGTATCACACAGGATAGGATTAGATACACGGCTCAGCAGACAGTATCACACAGGAGAGGATTAGATACACGGCTCAGCAGACAGTATCACACAGGAGAGGATTAGATACACGGCTCAGCAGTCAGTATCACACAGGAGAGGATTAGATACACAACTCAGCAGTCAGTATCACACAGGACAGGATTAGATACACGGCTCAGCAGACAGTATCACACAGGAGAGGATTAGATACACGGCTCAGCAGACAGTATCACACAGGAGAGGATTAGATACACGGCTCAGCAGACAGTATCACACAGGATAGGATTAGATACACGGCTCAGCAGACAGTATCACACAGGATAGGATTAGATACACAGCTCAGCAGACAGTATCACACAGGAGAGGATTAGATACACGGCTCAGCAGACAGTATCACACAGGAGAGGATTAGATACACGGCTCAGCAGACAGTATCACACAGGATAGGATTAGATACACGGCTCAGCAGACAGTATCACACAGGAGAGGATTAGATACACGGCTCAGCAGACAGTATCACACAGGATAGGATTAGATACACGGCTCAGCAGACAGTATCACACAGGATAGGATTAGATACACGGCTCAGCAGACAGTATCACGCAGGAGAGGATTAGATACACGGCTCAGCAGACAGTATCACACAGGAGAGGATTAGATACACGGCTCAGCAGTCAGTATCACACAGGATAGGATTAGATACACAGCTCAGCAGACAGTATCACACAGGAGAGGATTAGATAGACGGCTCAGCAGACAGTATCACACAGGAGAGGATTAGATACACAGCTCAGCAGACAGTATCACACAGGAGAGGATTAGATACACTGCTCAGCAGACAGTATCACACCGGAGAGGATTAGATACACGGCTCAGCAGACAGTATCACACAGGAGAGGATTAGATACACGGCTCAGCAGACAGTATCACACAGGATAGGATTAGATACACAGCTCAGCAGACAGTATCACACAGGAGAGGATTAGATACACGGCTCAGCAGACAGTATCACACAGGATAGGATTAGATACACGGCTCAGCAGACAGTATCACACAGGAGAGGATTAGATACACGGCTCAGCAGACAGTATCACACAGGATAGGATTAGATACACGGCTCAGCAGACAGTATCACACCGGAGAGGATTAGATACACGGCTCAGCAGTAAGTATCACACAGGAGAGGATTAGATACAGGGCTCAGACGACAGTATCACACAGGATGGGATTAGATACACGGCTCAGCAGACAGTATCACGCAGGAGAGGATTAGATACACGGCTCAGCAGACAGTATCACGCAGGAGAGGATTAGATACACGGCTCAGCAGACAGTATCACACAGGATAGGATTAGATACACGGCTCAGCAGACAGTATCACACAGGATAGGATTAGATACAGGGCTCAGCAGACAGTATCACACAGGAGAGGATTAGATACACGGCTCAGCAGACAGTATCACACAGGAGAGGATTAGATACACTGCTCAGCAGACAGTATCACACAGGAGAGGATTAGATACACGGCTCAGCAGACAGTATCACACAGGAGAGGATTAGATACACGGCTCAGCAGTCAGTATCACACAGGAGAGGATTAGATACACTGCTCAGCAGACAGTATCACACCGGAGAGGATTAGATACACGGCTCAGCAGTCAGTATCACACAGGATAGGATTAGATACACGGCTCAGCAGACAGTATCACACAGGATAGGATTAGATACACGGCTCAGCAGACAGTATCACACAGGATAGGATTAGATACACGGCTCAGCAGTCGGTATCACACAGGAGAGGATTAGATACACTGCTCAGCAGACAGTATCACACCGGAGAGGATTAGATACACGGCTCAGCAGACAGTATCACACAGGAGAGGATTAGATACAGGGCTCAGCAGACAGTATCACACAGGAGAGGATTAGATACACGGCTCAGCAGACAGTATCACACAGGAGAGGATTAGATACACTGCTCAGCAGACAGTATCACACAGGAGAGGATTAGATACACGGCTCAGCAGACAGTATCACGCAGGATAGGATTAGATACACGGCTCAGCAGACAATATCACACAGGAGAGGATTAGATACACGGCTCAGCAGACAGTATCACACAGGAGAGGATTAGATACACGGCTCAGAAGACAGTATCACACAGGATAGGATTAGATACACGGCTCAGCAGACAATATCACACAGGAGAGGATTAGATACACAGCTCAGCAGACAGTATCACACAGGAGAGGATTAGATACACGGCTCAGCAGACAGTATCACACAGGAGAGGATTAGATACACTGCTCAGCAGTCGGTATCACACAGGAGAGGATTAGATACACGGCTCAGCAGACAGTATCACACAGGAGAGGATTAGATACACGGCTCAGCAGACAGTATCACACAGGAGAGGATTAGATACACGGCTCAGCAGACAATATCACACAGGAGAGGATTAGATACATGGCTCAGCAGACAGTATCACACAGGAGAGGATTAGATACACGGCTCAGCAGACAGTATCACACAGGAGAGGATTAGATACACTGCTCAGCAGTCGGTATCACACAGGAGAGGATTAGATACACGGCTCAGCAGACAGTATCACACAGGAGAGGATTAGATACACTGCTCAGCAGTCGGTATCACACAGGAGAGGATTAGATACACTGCTCAGCAGACAGTATCACACAGGAGAGGATTAGATACAGGGCTCAGCAGACAGTATCACACCGGAGAGGATTAGATACACAGCTCAGCAGACAGTATCACACAGGATAGGATTAGATACACAGCTCAGCAGACAGTATCACACAGGATAGGATTAGATACACGGCTCAGCAGTCAGTATCACACAGGAGAGGATTAGATACACAGCTCAGCAGACAGTATCACACCGGAGAGGATTAGATACACGGCTCAGCAGAGAGTATCACACAGGAGAGGATTAGATACACGGCTCAGCAGACAGTATCACACAGGATAGGATTAGATACACGGCTCAGCAGACAGTATCACACAGGAGAGGATTAGATACACGGCTCAGCAGACAGTATCACACAGGAGAGGATTAGATACACGGCTCAGCAGTCAGTATCACACAGGAGAGGATTAGATACACGGCTCAGCAGACAGTATCACACAGGAGAGGATTAGATACACGGCTCAGCAGACAGTATCACACAGGATAGGATTAGATACACGGCTCAGCAGTCAGTATCACACAGGAGAGGATTAGATACACAGCTCAGCAGACAGTATCACACCGGAGAGGATTAGATACACGGCTCAGCAGAGAGTATCACACAGGAGAGGATTAGATACACGGCTCAGCAGACAGTATCACACAGGATAGGATTAGATACACGGCTCAGCAGACAGTATCACACAGGAGAGGATTAGATACACGGCTCAGCAGACAGTATCACACAGGAGAGGATTAGATACACGGCTCAGCAGTCAGTATCACACAGGAGAGGATTAGATACACGGCTCAGCAGACAGTATCACACAGGAGAGGATTAGATACACGGCTCAGCAGACAGTATCACACAGGATAGGATTAGATACACGGCTCAGCAGACAGTATCACACAGGATAGGATTAGATACACGGCTCAGCAGACGGTATCACACAGGATAGGATTAGATACACGGCTCAGCAGACAGTATCACACAGGAGAGGATTAGATACACGGCTCAGCAGTCAGTATCACACAGGAGAGGATTAGATACACGGCTCAGCAGACAGTATCACACAGGAGAGGATTAGATACACGGCTCAGCAGACAGTATCACACAGGATGGGATTAGATACACAGCTCAGCAGACAGTATCACACAGGAGAGGATTAGATAGACGGCTCAGCAGACAGTATCACACAGGAGAGGATTAGATACACGGCTCAGCAGACAGTATCACACAGGATGGGATTAGATACACAGCTCAGCAGACAGTATCACACAGGAGAGGATTAGATACACAGCTCAGCAGACAGTATCACACAGGAGAGGATTAGATACACGGCTCAGCAGACAGTATCACACAGGAGAGGATTAGATACACGGCTCAGAAGACAGTATCACACAGGATAGGATTAGATACACGGCTCAGCAGACAATATCACACAGGAGAGGATTAGATACACAGCTCAGCAGACAGTATCACACAGGAGAGGATTAGATACACGGCTCAGCAGACAGTATCACACAGGAGAGGATTAGATACACTGCTCAGCAGTCGGTATCACACAGGAGAGGATTAGATACACGGCTCAGCAGACAGTATCACACAGGAGAGGATTAGATACACGGCTCAGCAGACAGTATCACACAGGAGAGGATTAGATACACGGCTCAGCAGACAATATCACACAGGAGAGGATTAGATACATGGCTCAGCAGACAGTATCACACAGGAGAGGATTAGATACACGGCTCAGCAGACAGTATCACACAGGAGAGGATTAGATACACTGCTCAGCAGTCGGTATCACACAGGAGAGGATTAGATACAGGGCTCAGCAGACAGTATCACACCGGAGAGGATTAGATACACAGCTCAGCAGACAGTATCACACAGGATAGGATTAGATACACAGCTCAGCAGACAGTATCACACAGGATAGGATTAGATACACGGCTCAGCAGTCAGTATCACACAGGAGAGGATTAGATACACAGCTCAGCAGACAGTATCACACCGGAGAGGATTAGATACACGGCTCAGCAGAGAGTATCACACAGGAGAGGATTAGATACATGGCTCAGCAGACAGTATCACACAGGAGAGGATTAGATACACGGCTCAGCAGACAGTATCACACAGGATAGGATTAGATACACGGCTCAGCAGACAGTATCACACAGGAGAGGATTAGATACACGGCTCAGCAGACAGTATCACACAGGAGAGGATTAGATACACGGCTCAGCAGTCAGTATCACACAGGAGAGGATTAGATACACGGCTCAGCAGACAGTATCACACAGGAGAGGATTAGATACACGGCTCAGCAGACAGTATCACACAGGATAGGATTAGATACACGGCTCAGCAGACAGTATCACACAGGATAGGATTAGATACACGGCTCAGCAGACGGTATCACACAGGATAGGATTAGATACACGGCTCAGCAGACAGTATCACACAGGAGAGGATTAGATACACGGCTCAGCAGTCAGTATCACACAGGAGAGGATTAGATACACGGCTCAGCAGACAGTATCACACAGGAGAGGATTAGATACACGGCTCAGCAGACAGTATCACACAGGATGGGATTAGATACACAGCTCAGCAGACAGTATCACACAGGAGAGGATTAGATACACGGCTCAGCAGACAGTATCACACAGGATAGGATTAGATACACGGCTCAGCAGACAGTATCACACAGGATGGGATTAGATACACAGCTCAGCAGACAGTATCACACAGGAGAGGATTAGATACACGGCTCAGCAGACAGTATCACACAGGATAGGATTAGATACATGGCTCAGCAGTCAGTATCACACAGGAGAGGATTAGATACACAGCTCAGCAGTCAGTATCACACAGGAGAGGATTAGATACACAGCTCAGCAGACAGTATCACACAGGATAGGATTAGATACACGGCTCAGCAGACAGTATCACACAGGAGAGGATTAGATACACGGCTCAGCAGACAGTATCACACAGAAGAGGATTAGATACACGGCTCAGCAGACAGTATCACACAGGAGAGGATTAGATACACGGCTCAGCAGACAGTATCACACAGGAGAGGATTAGATACACGGCTCAGCAGACAGTATCACACAGGATGGGATTAGATACACAGCTCAGCAGACAGTATCACACAGGATAGGATTAGATACACGGCTCAGCAGACAGTATCACACAGGAGAGGATTAGATACACGGCTCAGCAGACAGTATCACACAGGAGAGGATTAGATACACGGCTCAGCAGACAGTATCACACAGGAGAGGATTAGATACACGGCTCAGCAGACAGTATCACACAGGATAGGATTAGATACACGGCTCAGCAGTCAGTATCACACAGGAGAGGATTAGATACACGGCTCAGCAGACAGTATCACACAGGAGAGGATTAGATACACGGCTCAGCAGACAGTATCACACAGGATGGGATTAGATACACGGCTCAGCAGTCAGTATCACACAGGATAGGATTAGATACACGGCTCAGCAGACAGTATCACACAGGAGAGGATTAGATACACGGCTCAGCAGACAGTATCACACAGGATGGGATTAGATACACGGCTCAGCAGACAGTATCACACAGGATGGGATTAGATACACGGCTCAGCAGACAGTATCAAACAGGAGAGGATTAGATACGCGGCTCAGCAGACAGTATCACACAGGAGAGGATTAGATACACGGCTCAGCAGACAGTATCACACAGGAGAGGATTAGATACACGGCTCAGCAGTCAGTATCACACAGGAGAGGATTAGATACACGGCTCAGCAGACAGTATCACACAGGAGAGGATTAGATACACGGCTCAGTAGTCAGTATCACACAGGAGAGGATTAGATACACTGCTCAGCAGACAGTATCACACAGGAGAGGATTAGATACACGGCTCAGCAGACAGTATCACACAGGATAGGATTAGATACACGTCTCAGCAGACAGTATCACACAGGAGAGGATTAGATACACGGCTCAGCAGACAGTATCACACAGGAGAGGATTAGATACACGGCTCAGCAGTCAGTATCACACAGGATGGGATTAGATACATTGCTCAGCAGACAGTATCACGCAGGAGAGGATTAGATACACAACTCAGCAGTCAGTATCACGCAGGAGAGGATTAGATACACGGCTCAGCAGACATTATCACACAGGACAGGATTAGATACACGGCTCAGCAGTCAGTATCACACAGGAGAGGATTAGATACACAGCTCAGCAGACAGTATCACACAGGATAGGATTAGATACACGGCTCAGCAGACAGTATCACACAGGATAGGATTAGATACACGGCTCAGCAGTCAGTATCACACAGGAGAGGATTAGATACACGGCTCAACAGACAGTATCACACAGGAGAGGATTAGATACACAGCTCAGCAGACAGTATCACACAGGAGAGGATTAGATACACGGCTCAGCAGACAGTATCACACAGGAGAGGATTAGATACACGGCTCAGCAGACAGTATCACACAGGATGGGATTAGATACACGGCTCAGCAGACAGTATCACACAGGAGAGGATTAGATACACGGCTCAGCAGACAGTATCACACAGGATGGGATTAGATACACGGCTCAGCAGACAGTATCACACAGGAGAGGATTAGATACACGGCTCAGCAGACAGTATCACACAGGAGAGGATTAGATACACGGCTCAGCAGACAGTATCACACAGGATGGGATTAGATACACGGCTCAGCAGACAGTATCACACAGGAGAGGATTAGATACACAGCTCAGCAGACAGTATCACACAGGAGAGGATTAGATACACGGCTCAGCAGACAGTATCACACAGGAGAGGATTAGATACACGGCTCAGCAGACAGTATCACACAGGAGAGGATTAGATACACGGCTCAGCAGACAGTATCACACAGGAGAGGATTAGATACACGGCTCAGCAGACAGTATCACACAGGATGGGATTAGATACACGGCTCAGCAGACAGTATCAAACAGGAGAGGATTAGATACGCGGCTCAGCAGACAGTATCACACAGGAGAGGATTAGATACACGGCTCAGCAGACAGTATCACACAGGATAGGATTAGATACACGGCTCAGCAGACAGTATCACACAGGAGAGGATTAGATACACGGCTCAGCAGTCAGTATCACACAGGAGAGGATTAGATACACGGCTCAGCAGACAGTATCACACAGGATAGGATTAGATACACGGCTCAGCAGACAGTATCACACAGGATAGGATTAGATACATGGCTCAGCAGACAGTATCACACAGGAGAGGATTAGATACACGGCTCAGCAGACAGTATCACACAGGATGGGATTAGATACACGGCTCAGCAGACAGTATCACACAGGAGAGGATTAGATACACGGCTCAGCAGACAGTATCACACAGGAGAGGATTAGATACATGGCTCAGTAGTCAGTATCACACAGGAGAGGATTAGATACACGGCTCAGCAGACAGTATCACACAGGATAGGATTAGATACACGTCTCAGCAGACAGTATCACACAGGAGAGGATTAGATACACTGCTCAGCAGACAGTATCACACAGGATAGGATTAGATACACGGCTCAGCATACAGTATCACACAGGATAGGATTAGATACACGTCTCAGCAGACAGTATCACACAGGAGAGGATTAGATACACGTCTCAGCAGACAGTATCACACAGGAGAGGATTAGATACACGGCTCAGCAGTCAGTATCACACAGGATGGGATTAGATACACTGCTCAGCAGACAGTATCACACAGGAGAGGATTAGATACACAACTCAGCAGTCAGTATCACGCAGGAGAGGATTAGATACATGGCTCAGTAGTCAGTATCACAAAGGAGAGGATTAGATACACTGCTCAGCAGACAGTATCACACAGGAGAGGATTAGATACACGGCTCAGCAGACAGTATCACACAGGATAGGATTAGATACACGGCTCAGCATACAGTATCACACAGGATAGGATTAGATACACGTCTCAGCAGACAGTATCACACAGGAGAGGATTAGATACACGTCTCAGCAGACAGTATCACACAGGAGAGGATTAGATACACGGCTCAGCAGTCAGTATCACACAGGATGGGATTAGATACACTGCTCAGCAGACAGTATCACGCAGGAGAGGATTAGATACACAACTCAGCAGTCAGTATCACACAGGAGAGGATTAGATACACGGCTCAGCAGACATTATCACACAGGAGAGGATTAGATACACGGCTCAGCAGACAGTATCACACAGGAGAGGATTAGATACACGGCTCAGCAGACAGTATCACACAGGATGGGATTAGATACACGGCTCAGCAGACAGTGTCACACAGGAGAGGATTATATACACGGTTCAGCAGACAGTATCACACAGGAGAGGATTAGATACACGGCTCAGCAGACAGTATCACACAGGATAGGATTAGATACACGGCTCAGCAGACAGTATCACACAGGAGAGGATTAGATACACGGCTCAGCAGGCATTATCACACAGGAGAGGATTAGATACACGGCTCAGCAGTCAGTATCACACAGGAGAGGATTAGATACACGGCTCAGCAGACAGTATCACACAGGAGAGGATTAGATACACGGCTCAGCAGACAGTATCACACAGGAGAGGATTAGATACACGGCTCAGCAGACAGTATCACACAGGAGAGGATTAGATACACGGCTCAGCAGGCATTATCACACAGGAGAGGATTAGATACACTGCTCAGCAGACAGTATCACACAGGAGAGGATTAGATACACGGCTCAGCAGACAGTATCACACAGGATAGGATTAGATACACGGCTCAGCAGACAGTATCACACAGGAGAGGATTAGATACACGGCTCAGCAGGCATTATCACACAGGAGAGGATTAGATACACGGCTCAGCAGTCAGTATCACACAGGATGGGATTAGATACACGGCTCAGCAGACAGTATCACACAGGAGAGGATTAGATACACGGCTCAGCAGACAGTATCACGCAGGAGAGGATTAGATACACGGCTCAGCAGACATTATCACGCAGGAGAGGATTAGATACACGGCTCAGCAGACAGTATCACGCAGGAGAGGATTAGATACACAACTCAGCAGTCAGTATCACGCAGGAGAGGATTAGATACACGGCTCAGCAGACAGTATCACACAGGATGGGATTAGATACACGGTTCAGCAGACAGTATCACACAGGAGAGGATTAGATACACGGCTCAGCAGACAGTATCACACAGGAGAGGATTAGATACACGGCTCAGCAGACAGTATCACGCAGGAGAGGATTAGATACACGGCTCAGCAGACAGTATCACGCAGGAGAGGATTAGATACACGGCTCAGCAGACAGGATCACGCAGGAGAGGATTAGATACACGGCTCAGCAGACAGTATCACGCAGGAGAGGATTAGATACACAACTCAGCAGTCAGTATCACGCAGGAGAGGATTAGATACACGGCTCAGCAGACAGTATCACACAGGATGGGATTAGATACACGGCTCAGCAGACAGTATCACACAGGATAGGATTAGATACACGGCTCAGCAGACAGTATCACACAGGAGAGGATTAGATACACGGCTCAGCAGACAGTATCACACAGGATAGGATTAGATACACGGCTCAGCAGACAGTATCACACAGGAGAGGATTAGATACACGGCTCAGCAGACGGTATCACACAGGAGAGGATTAGATACACGGCTCAGCAGACAGTATCACACAGGAGAGGATTAGATACACAGCTCAGCAGACAGTATCACACAGGGTAGGATTAGATACACAGCTCAGCAGACAGTATCACACAGGAGAGGATTAGATACACGGCTCAGCAGACAGTATCACACAGGATAGGATTAGATACACAGCTCAGCAGACAGTATCACACAGGAGAGGATTAGATACACGGCTCAGCAGACAGTATCACACAGGATGGGATTAGATACACGGCTCAGCAGACAGTATCACACAGGAGAGGATTAGATACACGGCTCAGCAGACAGTATCACACAGGATAGGATTAGATACACAGCTCAGCAGACAGTATCACACAGGAGAGGATTAGATACACGGCTCAGCAGTCAGTATCACACAGGATGGGATTAGATACACGGCTCAGCAGACAGTATCACACAGGAGAGGATTAGATACACGGCTCAGCAGTCAGTATCACACAGGAGAGGATTAGATACACGGCTCAGCAGACAGTATCACACAGGAGAGGATTAGATACACGGCTCAGCAGTCAGTATCACACAGTATGGGATTAGATACACTGCTCAGCAGACAGTATCACACAGGAGAGGATTAGATACACGGCTCAGCAGACAGTATCACACAGGAGAGGATTAGATACACGGCTCAGCAGTCAGTATCACACAGGAGAGGATTAGATACACTGCTCAGCAGACAGTATCACACACAGAGGATTAGATACACGGCTCAGCAGACAGTATCACACAGGAGAGGATTAGATACACGGCTCAGCAGTCAGTATCACACAGGAGAGGATTAGATACACAGCTCAGCAGACAGTATCACACAGGAGAGGATTAGATACACGGCTCAGCAGACAGTATCACACAGGAGAGGATTAGATACACAGCTCAGCAGACAGTATCACACAGGAGAGGATTAGATACACGGCTCAGCAGTCAGTATCACACACAGAGGATTAGATACACGGCTCAGCAGACTGTATCACACAGGAGAGGATTAGATACACGGCTCAGCAGACAGTATCACACAGGATAGGATTAGATACACGGCTCAGCAGACAGTATCACACAGGATAGGATTAGATACACGGCTCAGCAGACAGTATCACACAGGAGAGGATTAGATACACGGCTCAGCAGACAGTATCACACAGGAGAGGATTAGATACACGGCTCAGCAGACAGTATCACACAGGACAGGATTAGATACACGGCTCAGCAGTCAGTATCACACAGGAGAGGATTAGATACACGGCTCAGCAGTCAGTATCACACAGGAGAGGATTAGATACACGGCTCAGCAGACAGTATCACACAGGAGAGGATTAGATACACGGCTCAGCAGACAGTATCACACAGGAGAGGATTAGATACACGGCTCAGCAGACAGTATCACACAGGAGAGGATTAGATACACAGCTCAGCAGACAGTATCACACAGGATAGGATTAGATACACGGCTCAGCAGACAGTATCACACAGGAGAGGATCAGATACACGGCTCAGCAGACAGTATCACACAGGATAGGATTAGATACACGGCTCAGCAGACAGTATCACACAGGATAGGATTAGATACACGGCTCTGCAGACGGTATCACACAGGAGAGGATTAGATACACGGCTCAGCAGACAGTATCACACAGGATAGGATTAGATACACGGCTCAGCAGACAGTATCACACAGGAGAGGATTAGATACACGGCTCAGCAGACAGTATCACACAGGAGAGGATTAGATACGCGGCTCAGCAGTCAGTATCACACCGGAGAGGATTAGATACACGGCTCAGCAGACAGTATCACACAGGAGAAGATTAGATACACAGCTCAGCAGACAGTATCACACAGGAGAGGATTAGATACACGGCTCAGCAGACAGTATCACACAGGATGGGATTAGATACACGGCTCAGCAGACAGTATCACACAGGAGAGGATTAGATACAGGCTCAGCAGTCAGTATCACACAGGATAGGATTAGATACACGGCTCAGCAGACAGTATCACACAGGACAGGATTAGATACACGGCTCAGCAGACAGTATCACACAGGATAGGATTAGATACACTGCTCAGCAGACAGTATCACACAGGAGAGGATTAGATACACGGCTCAGCAGTCAGTATCACACAGGAGAGGATTAGATACGCGGCTCAGCAGACAGTATCACACAGGAGAGGATTAGATACGCGGCTCAGCAGACAGTATCACACAGGATAGGATTAGATACACGGCTCAGCAGACAGTATCACACAGGATAGGATTAGATACACGGCTCAGCAGACAGTATCACACAGGAGAGGATTAGATACACGGCTCAGCAGACAGTATCACACAGGAGAGGATTAGATACACGGCTCAGCAGACAGTAGCACACAGGAGAGGATTAGATACACGGCTCAGCAGACAGTATCACACAGGAGAGGATTAGATACACGGCTCAGCAGACAGTATCACACAGGAGAGGATTAGATACACGGCTCAGCAGACAGTATCACACAGGAGAGGATTAGATACACGGCTCAGCAGACGGTATCACACAGGAGAGGATTAGATACACGGCTCAGCAGACAGTATCACACAGGATAGGATTAGATACACGGCTCAGCAGTCAGTATCACACAGGAGAGGATTAGATACACGGCTCAGCAGACAGTATCACACAGGAGAGGATTAGATACACGGCTCAGCAGACAGTATCACACAGGAGAGGATTAGATACACGGCTCAGCAGACAGTATCACACAGGAGAGGATTAGATACACGGCTCAGCAGACGGTATCACACAGGAGAGGATTAGATACACGGCTCAGCAGACAGTATCACACAGGATAGGATTAGATACACGGCTCAGCAGACAGTATCACACAGGATAGAATTAGATACACGGCTCAGCAGACAGTATCACACAGGAGAGGATTAGATACACGGCTCAGCAGACAGTATCACACAGGATAGAATTAGATACACGGCTCAGCAGACAGTATCACACAGGAGAGGATTAGATACACGGCTCAGCAGACAGTATCACACAGGAGAGGATTAGATACACGGCTCAGCAGACGATATCACACAGGAGAGGATTAGATACACAGCTCAGCAGACAGTATCACACAGGAGAGGATTAGATACACGGCTCAGCAGACGATATCACACAGGAGAGGATTAGATACACGGCTCAGCAGACGATATCACACAGGAGAGGATTAGATACACGGCTCAGCAGACAGTATCACACAGGAGAGGATTAGATACACGGCTCAGTAGACAGTATCACACAGGAGAGGATTAGATACACGGCTCAGTAGACGGTATCACACAGGATAGGATTAGATACACGGCTCAGCAGACAGTATCACACAGGAGAGGATTAGATACACAGCTCAGCAGTCAGTATCACACAGGAGAGGATTAGATACACAGCTCAGCTGACAGTATCACACAGGAGAGGATTAGATACACGGCTCAGCAGACAGTATCACACAGGAGAGGATTAGATACACGGCTCAGCAGACCGTATCACACAGGAGAGGATTAGATACACGGCTCAGCAGACAGTATCACACAGGATAGGATTAGATACACGGCTCAGCAGAGAGTATCACACAGGATAGGATTAGATACACGGCTCAGCAGAGAGTATCACACAGGAGAGGATTAGATACACGGCTCAGCAGTCAGTATCACACAGGAGAGGATTAGATACACGGCTCAGCAGACAGTATCACACAGGAGAGGATTAGATACACGGCTCAGCAGACAGTATCACACAGGAGAGGATTAGATACACGGCTCAGCAGATAGTATCACACAGGAGAGGATTAGATACGCGGCTCAGCAGACAGTATCACACAGGATAGGATTAGATACACGGCTCAGCAGACAGTATCACACAGGAGAGGATTAGATACACGGCTCAGCGGACAGTATCACACAGGAGAAAATTAGATACACGGCTCAGCAGACAGTATCACACAGGAGAAAATTAGATACACGGCTCAGCAGACAGTATCACACAGGAGAGGATTAGATACACAGCTCAGCAGTCAGTATCACACAGGAGAGGATTAGATACACGGCTCAGCAGACAGTATCACACAGGAGAGGATTAGATACACGGCTCAGCAGACAGTATCACACAGGAGAGGATTAGATACACGGCTCAGCAGACGGTATCACACAGGATAGGATTAGATACACGGCTCAGCAGACGGTATCACACAGGATAGGATTAGATACACGGCTCAGCAGACAGTATCACACAGGAGATGATTAGATACACGGCTCAGCAGACAGTATCACACAGGAGAGGATTAGATACACGGCTCAGCAGACAGTATCACACAGGAGAGGATTAGATACACGGCTCAGCAGACAGTATCACACAGGAGAGGATTAGATACACGGCTCAGCAGACGATATCACACAGGAGAGGATTAGATACACAGCTCAGCAGACAGTATCACACAGGAGAGGATTAGATACACGGCTCAGCAGACGATATCACACAGGAGAGGATTAGATACACAGCTCAGCAGACAGTATCACACAGGAGAGGATTAGATACACGGCTCAGCAGACAGTATCACACAGGAGAGGATTAGATACACGGCTCAGCAGACAGTATCACACAGGAGAGGATTAGATACACGGCTCAGCAGACAGTATCACACAGGAGAGGATTAGATACACGGCTCAGCAGACAGTATCACACAGGATAGGATTAGATACACGGCTCAGCAGAGAGTATCACACAGGAGAGGATTAGATACACGGCTCAGCAGAGAGTATCACACAGGAGAGGATTAGATACACGGCTCAGCAGTCAGTATCACACAGGAGAGGATTAGATACACGGCTCAGCAGACAGTATCACACAGGAGAGGATTAGATACACGGCTCAGCAGACAGTATCACACAGGAGAGGATTAGATACACGGCTCAGCAGATAGTATCACACAGGAGAGGATTAGATACGCGGCTCAGCAGACAGTATCACACAGGATAGGATTAGATACACGGCTTAGCAGACAGTATCACACAGGAGAGGATTAGATACACGGCTCAGCAGACAGTATCACACAGGAGAGGATTAGATACACGGCTCAGCAGACAGTATCACACAGGATAGGATTAGATACACGGCTCAGCAGAGAGTATCACACAGGAGAGGATTAGATACACGGCTCAGCAGACAGTATCACACAGGAGAGGGTTAGATACACGGCTCAGCAGACAGTATCACACAGGAGAGGGTTAGATACACGGCTCAGCAGACAGTATCACACAGGAGAGGATTAGATACACGGCTCAGCAGACAGTATCACACAGGAGAGGATTAGATACACGGCTCAGCAGATAGTATCACACAGGAGAGGATTAGATACGCGGCTCAGCAGACAGTATCACACAGGATAGGATTAGATACACGGCTCAGCAGACAGTATCACACAGGAGAGGATTAGATACACGGCTCAGCGGACAGTATCACACAGGATAGGATTAGATACACGGCTCAGCAGACAGTATCACACAGGAGAGGATTAGATACACGGCTCAGCAGACAGTATCACACAGGAGAAAATTAGATACACGGCTCAGCAGACAGTATCACACAGGAGAAAATTAGATACACGGCTCAGCAGACAGTATCACACAGGAGAGGATTAGATACACAGCTCAGCAGTCAGTATCACACAGGAGAGGATTAGATACACGGCTCAGCAGACAGTATCACACAGGAGAGGATTAGATACACGGCTCAGCAGACAGTATCACACAGGAGAGGATTAGATACACGGCTCAGCAGACGGTATCACACAGGATAGGAATAGATACACGGCTCAGCAGACGGTATCACACAGGATAGGATTAGATACACGGCTCAGCAGACAGTATCACACAGGAGAGGATTAGATACACGGCTCAGCAGTCAGTATCACACAGGAGAGGATTAGATACATGGCTCAGCAGACAGTATCACACAGGAGAGGATTAGATACATGGCTCAGCAGACAGTATCACACAGGATAGGATTAGATACACGGCTCAGCAGTCAGTATCACACAGGAGAGGATTAGATACATGGCTCAGCAGTCAGTATCACACAGGAGAGGATTAGATACATGGCTCAGCAGACAGTATCACACAGGATAGGATTAGATACACGGCTCAGCAGTCAGTATCACACAGGAGAGGATTAGATACACGGCTCAGCAGACAGTATCACACAGGATAGGATTAGATACACGGCTCAGCAGACAGTATCACACAGGAGAGGATTAGATACACAGCTCAGCAGTCAGTATCACACAGGATAGGATTAGATACACGGCTCAGCAGACAGTATCACACAGGATAGGATTAGATACACGGCTCAGCAGTCAGTATCACACAGGAGAAGATTAGATACACGGCTCAGCAGACAGTATCACACAGGAGAGGATTAGATACACAGCTCAGCAGACAGTATCACACAGGAGAGGATTAGATACACGGCTCAGCAGACGGTATCACACAGGAGAGGATTAGATACACGGCTCAGCAGACAGTATCACACAGGATAGGATTAGATACACAGCTCAGCAGACAGTATCACACAGTAGAGGATTAGATACACAGCTCAGCAGACAGTATCACACAGGAGAGGATTAGATACACGGCTCAGCAGACAGTATCACACAGGAGAGGATTAGATACACGGCTCAGCAGACAGTATCACACAGGAGAGGATTAGATACACGGCTCAGCAGACAGTATCACACAGGAGAGGATTAGATACACGGCTCAGCAGACAGTATCACACAGGAGAGGATTAGATACACGGCTCAGCAGACGGTATCACACAGGAGAAGATTAGATACACGGCTCAGCAGACGGTATCACACAGGAGAGGATTAGATACACGGCTCAGCAGACAGTATCACACAGGAGAGGATTAGATACACGGCTCAGCAGACAGTATCACACAGGAGAGGATTAGATACACAGCTCAGCAGACAGTATCACACAGGATAGGATTAGATACACGGCTCAGCAGACAGTATCACACAGGAGAGGATTAGATACACGGCTCAGCAGACAGTATCACACAGGAGAGGGTTAGATACACAGCTCAGCAGACAGTATCACACAGGATAGGATTAGATACACGGCTCAGCAGACAGTATCACACAGGATAGGATTAGATACACGGCTCAGCAGACAGTATCACACAGGAGAAGATTAGATACACGGCTCAGCAGACAGTATCACACAGGAGAGGATTAGATACACGGCTCAGCAGACAGTATCACACAGGAGAGGATTAGATACACGGCTCAGCAGACAGTATCACACAGGAGAGGATTAGATACACGGCTCAGCAGACAGTATCACACAGGAGAAGATTAGATACACGGCTCAGCAGACAGTATCACACAGGAGAGGATTAGATACACAGCTCAGCAGTCAGTATCACACAGAATAGGATTAGATACACGGCTCAGCAGACAGTATCACACAGGATAGGATTAGATACACGGCTCAGCAGTCAGTATCACACAGGAGAGGATTAGATACACGGCTCAGCAGACAGTATCACACAGGATAGGATTAGATACACGGCTCAGCAGACAGTATCACACAGGAGAAGATTAGATACACGGCTCAGCAGACAGTATCACACAGGATAGGATTAGATACACGGCTCAGCAGTCAGTATCACACAGGAGAGGATTAGATACACGGCTCAGCAGACAGTATCACACAGGATAGGATTAGATACACGGCTCAGCAGACAGTATCACACAGGAGAAGATTAGATACACGGCTCAGCAGACAGTATCACACAGGAGAGGATTAGATACACGGCTCAGCAGACAGTATCACACAGGATAGGATTAGATACACGGCTCAGCAGACAGTATCACACAGGAGAGGATTAGATACACGGCTCAGCAGACAGTATCACACAGGATAGGATTAGATACACGGCTCAGCAGACAGTATCACACAGGAGAGGATTAGATACACGGCTCAGCAGACAGTATCACACAGGAGAGGATTAGATACACGGCTCAACAGACAGTATCACACAGGATAGGATTAGATACACGGCTCAGCAGACAGTATCACACAGGAGAGGATTAGATACACGGCTCAGCAGACAGTATCACACAGGAGAGGATTAGATACACGGCTCAGCAGACAGTATCACACAGGAGAGGATTAGATACACGGCTCAGCAGACAGTATCACACAGGAGAGGATTAGATACACGGCTCAGCAGACAGTATCACACAGGAGAGGATTAGATACACGGCTCAGCAGACAGTATCACACAGGAGATGATTAGATACACGGCTCAGCAGACAGTATCACTCAGGAGAGGATTAGATACATGGCTCAGCAGACAGTATCACACAGGAGAGGATTAGATACACGGCTCAGCAGACAGTATCACACAGGAGAGGATTAGATACATGGCTCAGCAGTCGGTATCACACAGGAGAGGATTAGATACACGGCTCAGCAGACAGTATCACACAGGAGAGGATTAGATACACGGCTCAGCAGACAGTATCACACAGGATAGGATTAGATACATGGCTCAGCAGACAGTATCACACAGGAGAGGATTAGATACACGGCTCAGTAGTCAGTATCACACAGGAGAGGATTAGATACACCGCTCAGCAGACAGTATCACACAGGAGAGGATCAGATACACGGCTCAGCAGACAGTATCACACAGGATAGGATTAGATACACAGCTCAGCAGACAGTATCACACAGGAGAGGATTAGATACACGGCTCAGCAGACAGTATCACACAGGATAGGATTAGATACACAGCTCAGCAGACAGTATCACACAGGATAGGATTAGATACACGGCTCAGCAGACAGTATCACACAGGAGAGGATTAGATACAGAGCTCAGCAGACAGTATCACACAGGATAGGATTAGATACACGGCTCAGCAGACAGTATCACACAGGAGAGGATTAGATACACGGCTCAGCAGACAGTATCACACAGGAGAGGATTAGATACACGGCTCAGCTGACAGTATCACACAGGATAGGATTAGATACACGGCTCAGCAGACAGTATCACACAGGACAGGATTAGATACATGGCTCAGCAGACAGTATCACACAGGATGGGATTAGATACACGGCTCAGCAGACAGTATCACACAGGAGAGGATTAGATACACGGCTCAGCAGACAGTATCACACAGGAGAGGATTAGATACATGGCTCAGCAGACAGTATCACACAGGAGAGGATTAGATACACTGCTCAGTATCACACAGGAGAGGATTAGATACACGGCTCAGCACACAGTATCACACAGGATAGGATTAGATACACGGCTCAGCAGACAGTATCACACAGGAGAGGATTAGATACACGGCTCAGCAGACAGTATCACACAGGAGAGGATTAGATACACGGCTCAGCAGACAGTATCGCACAGGAGAAGATTAGATACACGGCTCAGCAGTCAGTATCACACAGGATAGGATTAGATACACGGCTCAGCAGACAGTATCACACAGGATAGGATTAGATACACGGCTCAGCAGACAGTATCACACAGGAGAGGATTAGATACACGGCTCAGCAGACAGTATCACACAGGATAGGATTAGATACACGGCTCAGCAGACAGTATCACACAGGAGAGGATTAGATACACAGCTCAGCAGACAGTATCACACAGGAGAGGATTAGATACACGGCTCAGCAGACAGTATCACACAGGAGAGGATTAGATACACGGCTCAGCAGTCAGTATCACACAGGAGAGGATTAGATACACGGCTCAGCAGTCAGTATCACACAGGAGAGGATTAGATACACGGCTCAGCAGACAGTATCACACAGGATAGGATTAGATACACGGCTCAGCAGTCAGTATCACACAGGAGAGGATTAGATACACGGCTCAGCAGACAGTATCACACAGGAGAGGATTAGATACACAGCTCAGCAGACAGTATCACACAGGAGAGGATTAGATACACGGCTCAGCAGACAGTATCACACAGGAGAGGATTAGATACACGGCTCAGCAGTCAGTATCACACAGGATAGGATTAGATACACAGCTCAGCAGTCAGTATCACACAGGATAGGATTAGATACACGGCTCAGCAGTCAGTATCACACAGGAGAGGATTAGATACACGGCTCAGCAGACAGTATCACACAGGATAGGATTAGATACACGGCTCAGCAGACAGTATCACACAGGAGAGGATTAGATACACGGCTCAGCAGACAGTATCACACAGGAGAGGATTAGATACACGGCTCAGCAGACAGTATCACACAGGACAGGATTAGATACACGGCTCAGCAGACAGTATCACACAGGAGAGGATTAGATACACGGCTCAGCAGTCAGTATCACACAGGATAGGATTAGATACACGGCTCAGCAGACAGTATTACACAGGAGAGGATTAGATACACGGCTCAGCAGACAGTATCACACAGGAGAGGATTAGATACACGGCTCAGCAGACAGTATCACACAGGAGAGGATTAGATACACGGCTCAGCAGACAGTATCACACAGGAGAGGATTAGATACACGGCTCAGCAGACAGTATCACACAGGAGAGGATTAGATACACGGCTCAGCAGACGGTATCACACAGGAGAGGATTAGATACACGGCTCAGCAGACGGTATCACACAGGAGAGGATTAGATACACGGCTCAGGAGACAGTATCACACAGGAGAGGATTAGATACACGGCTCAGCAGACAGTATCACACAGGATAGGATTAGATACACGGCTCAGCAGTCAGTATCACACAGGAGAGGATTAGATACACGGCTCAGCAGACAGTATCACACAGGAGAGGATTTGATACACGGCTCAGCAGACAGTATCACACAGGATAGGATTAGATACACGGCTCAGCAGTCAGTATCACACAGGAGAGGATTAGATACACGGCTCAGCAGACAGTATCACACAGGAGAGGATTAGATACACGGCTCAGCAGACAGTATCACACAGGAGAGGATTAGATACACGGCTCAGCAGACAGTATCACACAGGATGGGATTAGATACACAGCTCAGCAGACAGTATCACACAGGAGAGGATTAGATACACGGCTCAGCAGACGATATCACACAGGAGAGGATTAGATACACGGCTCAGCAGACAGTATCACACAGGAGAGGATTAGATACACGGCTCAGTAGACAGTATCACACAGGAGAGGATTAGATACACGGCTCAGCAGACGGTATCACACAGGAGAGGATTAGATACACGGCTCAGCAGACGGTATCACACAGGAGAGGATTAGATACACGGCTCAGGAGACAGTATCACACAGGATAGGATTAGATACACGGCTCAGCAGTCAGTATCACACAGGAGAGGATTAGATACACGGCTCAGCAGACAGTATCACACAGGAGAGGATTTGATACACGGCTCAGCAGACAGTATCACACAGGATAGGATTAGATACACGGCTCAGCAGTCAGTATCACACAGGAGAGGATTAGATACACGGCTCAGCAGACAGTATCACACAGGAGAGGATTAGATACACGGCTCAGCAGACAGTATCACACAGGAGAGGATTAGATACACGGCTCAGCAGACAGTATCACACAGGATGGGATTAGATACACAGCTCAGCAGACAGTATCACACAGGAGAGGATTAGATACACGGCTCAGCAGACGATATCACACAGGAGAGGATTAGATACACGGCTCAGCAGACAGTATCACACAGGAGAGGATTAGATACACGGCTCAGTAGACAGTATCACACAGGAGAGGATTAGATACACGGCTCAGTAGACGGTATCACACAGGATAGGATTAGATACACGGCTCAGCAGACAGTATCACACAGGAGAGGATTAGATACACAGCTCAGCAGTCAGTATCACACAGGAGAGGATTAGATACACAGCTCAGCAGACAGTATCACACAGGAGAGGATTAGATACACGGCTCAGCAGACCGTATCACACAGGAGAGGATTAGATACACGGCTCAGCAGACAGTATCACACAGGATAGGATTAGATACACGGCTCAGCAGAGAGTATCACACAGGATAGGATTAGATACACGGCTCAGCAGAGAGTATCACACAGGAGAGGATTAGATACACGGCTCAGCAGTCAGTATCACACAGGAGAGGATTAGATACACGGCTCAGCAGACAGTATCACACAGGAGAGGATTAGATACACAGCTCAGCAGACAGTATCACACAGGATAGGATTAGATACACGGCTCAGCAGTCAGTATCACACAGGAGAGGATTAGATACACGGCTCAGCAGACCGTATCACACAGGAGAGGATTAGATACACGGCTCAGCAGACAGTATCACACAGGATAGGATTAGATACACGGCTCAGCAGAGAGTATCACACAGGATAGGATTAGATACACGGCTCAGCAGAGAGTATCACACAGGAGAGGATTAGATACACGGCTCAGCAGTCAGTATCACACAGGAGAGGATTAGATACACGGCTCAGCAGACAGTATCACACAGGAGAGGATTAGATACACGGCTCAGCAGACAGTATCACACAGGAGAGGATTAGATACACGGCTCAGCAGATAGTATCACACAGGAGAGGATTAGATACGCGGCTCAGCAGACAGTATCACACAGGATAGGATTAGATACACGGCTCAGCAGACAGTATCACACAGGAGAGGATTAGATACACGGCTCAGCGGACAGTATCACACAGGAGAAAATTAGATACACGGCTCAGCAGACAGTATCACACAGGAGAAAATTAGATACACGGCTCAGCAGACAGTATCACACAGGAGAGGATTAGATACACAGCTCAGCAGTCAGTATCACACAGGAGAGGATTAGATACACGGCTCAGCAGACAGTATCACACAGGAGAGGATTAGATACACGGCTCAGCAGACAGTATCACACAGGAGAGGATTAGATACACGGCTCAGCAGACGGTATCACACAGGATAGGATTAGATACACGGCTCAGCAGACGGTATCACACAGGATAGGATTAGATACACGGCTCAGCAGACAGTATCACACAGGAGATGATTAGATACACGGCTCAGCAGACAGTATCACACAGGAGAGGATTAGATACACGGCTCAGCAGACAGTATCACACAGGAGAGGATTAGATACACGGCTCAGCAGACAGTATCACACAGGAGAGGATTAGATACACGGCTCAGCAGACGATATCACACAGGAGAGGATTAGATACACAGCTCAGCAGACAGTATCACACAGGAGAGGATTAGATACACGGCTCAGCAGACGATATCACACAGGAGAGGATTAGATACACAGCTCAGCAGACAGTATCACACAGGAGAGGATTAGATACACGGCTCAGCAGACAGTATCACACAGGAGAGGATTAGATACACGGCTCAGCAGACAGTATCACACAGGAGAGGATTAGATACACGGCTCAGCAGACAGTATCACACAGGAGAGGATTAGATACACGGCTCAGCAGACAGTATCACACAGGATAGGATTAGATACACGGCTCAGCAGAGAGTATCACACAGGATAGGATTAGATACACGGCTCAGCAGAGAGTATCACACAGGAGAGGATTAGATACACGGCTCAGCAGACAGTATCACACAGGAGAGGATTAGATACACGGCTCAGCAGACAGTATCACACAGGAGAGGATTAGATACACGGCTCAGCAGACAGTATCACACAGGAGAGGATTAGATACACGGCTCAGCAGATAGTATCACACAGGAGAGGATTAGATACGCGGCTCAGCAGACAGTATCACACAGGATAGGATTAGATACGCGGCTCAGCAGACAGTATCACACAGGATAGGATTAGATACACGGCTCAGCAGACAGTATCACACAGGAGAGGATTAGATACACGGCTCAGCAGACAGTATCACACAGGAGAGGATTAGATACACGGCTCAGCAGACAGTATCACACAGGATAGGATTAGATACACGGCTCAGCAGAGAGTATCACACAGGAGAGGGTTAGATACACGGCTCAGCAGACAGTATCACACAGGAGAGGGTTAGATACACGGCTCAGCAGACAGTATCACACAGGAGAGGGTTAGATACACGGCTCAGCAGACAGTATCACACAGGAGAGGATTAGATACACGGCTCAGCAGACAGTATCACACAGGAGAGGATTAGATACACGGCTCAGCAGATAGTATCACACAGGAGAGGATTAGATACGCGGCTCAGCAGACAGTATCACACAGGATAGGATTAGATACACGGCTCAGCAGACAGTATCACACAGGAGAGGATTAGATACACGGCTCAGCGGACAGTATCACACAGGATAGGATTAGATACACGGCTCAGCAGACAGTATCACACAGGAGAGGATTAGATACACGGCTCAGCAGACAGTATCACACAGGAGAAAATTAGATACACGGCTCAGCAGACAGTATCACACAGGAGAAAATTAGATACACGGCTCAGCAGACAGTATCACACAGGAGAGGATTAGATACACAGCTCAGCAGTCAGTATCACACAGGAGAGGATTAGATACACGGCTCAGCAGACAGTATCACACAGGAGAGGATTAGATACACGGCTCAGCAGACAGTATCACACAGGATAGGATTAGATACACGGCTCAGCAGACAGTATCACACAGGATAGGATTAGATACACGGCTCAGCAGTCAGTATCACACAGGAGAGGATTAGATACATGGCTCAGCAGTCAGTATCACACAGGAGAGGATTAGATACATGGCTCAGCAGACAGTATCACACAGGATAGGATTAGATACACGGCTCAGCAGTCAGTATCACACAGGAGAGGATTAGATACACGGCTCAGCAGACAGTATCACACAGGATAGGATTAGATACACGGCTCAGCAGACAGTATCACACAGGAGAGGATTAGATACACAGCTCAGCAGTCAGTATCACACAGGATAGGATTAGATACACGGCTCAGCAGACAGTATCACACAGGATAGGATTAGATACACGGCTCAGCAGTCAGTATCACACAGGAGAAGATTAGATACACGGCTCAGCAGACAGTATCACACAGGAGAGGATTAGATACACAGCTCAGCAGACAGTATCACACAGGAGAGGATTAGATACACGGCTCAGCAGACGGTATCACACAGGAGAGGATTAGATACACGGCTCAGCAGACAGTATCACACAGGATAGGATTAGATACACAGCTCAGCAGACAGTATCACACAGTAGAGGATTAGATACACAGCTCAGCAGACAGTATCACACAGGAGAGGATTAGATACACAGCTCAGCAGACAGTATCACACAGGAGAGGATTAGATACACGGCTCAGCAGACAGTATCACACAGGAGAGGATTAGATACACGGCTCAGCAGACGGTATCACACAGGAGAAGATTAGATACACGGCTCAGCAGACGGTATCACACAGGAGAGGATTAGATACACGGCTCAGCAGACAGTATCACACAGGAGAGGATTAGATACACGGCTCAGCAGACAGTATCACACAGGAGAGGATTAGATACACAGCTCAGCAGACAGTATCACACAGGATAGGATTAGATACACGGCTCAGCAGACAGTATCACACAGGAGAGGATTAGATACACGGCTCAGCAGACAGTATCACACAGGAGAGGATTAGATACACAGCTCAGCAGACAGTATCACACAGGATAGGATTAGATACACGGCTCAGCAGACAGTATCACACAGGATAGGATTAGATACACGGCTCAGCAGACAGTATCACACAGGAGAAGATTAGATACACGGCTCAGCAGACAGTATCACACAGGAGAGGATTAGATACACGGCTCAGCAGACAGTATCACACAGGAGAGGATTAGATACACGGCTCAGCAGACAGTATCACACAGGAGAGGATTAGATACACGGCTCAGCAGACAGTATCACACAGGAGAAGATTAGATACACGGCTCAGCAGACAGTATCACACAGGAGAGGATTAGATACACAGCTCAGCAGTCAGTATCACACAGAATAGGATTAGATACACGGCTCAGCAGACAGTATCACACAGGATAGGATTAGATACACGGCTCAGCAGTCAGTATCACACAGGAGAGGATTAGATACACGGCTCAGCAGACAGTATCACACAGGATAGGATTAGATACACGGCTCAGCAGACAGTATCACACAGGAGAAGATTAGATACACGGCTCAGCAGACAGTATCACACAGGATAGGATTAGATACACGGCTCAGCAGTCAGTATCACACAGGAGAGGATTAGATACACGGCTCATCAGACAGTATCACACAGGAGAGGATTAGATACACGGCTCAGCAGACAGTATCACACAGGAGAGGATTAGATACACGGCTCAGCAGACAGTATCACACAGGATAGGATTAGATACACGGCTCAGCAGACAGTATCACACAGGATAGGATTAGATACACGGCTCAGCAGACAGTATCACACAGGAGAAGATTAGATACACGGCTCAGCAGACAGTATCACACAGGATAGGATTAGATACACGGCTCAGCAGACAGTATCACACAGGATAGGATTAGATACACGGCTCAGCAGACAGTATCACACAGGAGAAGATTAGATACACGGCTCAGCAGACAGTATCACACAGGAGAGGATTAGATACACGGCTCAGCAGACAGTATCACACAGGATAGGATTAGATACACGGCTCAGCAGACAGTATCACACAGGAGAGGATTAGATACACGGCTCAGCAGACAGTATCACACAGGATAGGATTAGATACACGGCTCAGCAGACAGTATCACACAGGAGAGGATTAGATACACGGCTCAGCAGACAGTATCACACAGGAGAGGATTAGATACACGGCTCAACAGACAGTATCACACAGGATAGGATTAGATACACGGCTCAGCAGACAGTATCACACAGGAGAGGATTAGATACACGGCTCAGCAGACAGTATCACACAGGAGAGGATTAGATACACGGCTCAGCAGACAGTATCACACAGGAGAGGATTAGATACACGGCTCAGCAGACAGTATCACACAGGAGAGGATTAGATACACGGCTCAGCAGACAGTATCACACAGGAGAGGATTAGATACACGGCTCAGCAGACAGTATCACACAGGAGATGATTAGATACACGGCTCAGCAGACAGTATCACTCAGGAGAGGATTAGATACATGGCTCAGCAGACAGTATCACACAGGAGAGGATTAGATACACGGCTCAGCAGACAGTATCACACAGGAGAGGGTTAGATACACGGCTCAGCAGACAGTATCACACAGGAGAGGATTAGATACACGGCTCAGCAGACAGTATCACACAGGACGGGATTAGATACACGGCTCAGCAGACAGTATCACACAGGATAGGATTAGATACACGGCTCAGCAGTCGGTATCACACAGGAGAGGATTAGATACACGGCTCAGCAGACAGTATCACACAGGAGAGGATTAGATACACGGCTCAGCAGACAGTATCACACAGGATAGGATTAGATACATGGCTCAGCAGACAGTATCACACAGGAGAGGATTAGATACACGGCTCAGTAGTCAGTATCACACAGGAGAGGATTAGATACACCGCTCAGCAGACAGTATCACACAGGAGAGGATCAGATACACGGCTCAGCAGACAGTATCACACAGGATAGGATTAGATACACAGCTCAGCAGACAGTATCACACAGGAGAGGATTAGATACACGGCTCAGCAGACAGTATCACACAGGATAGGATTAGATACACAGCTCAGCAGACAGTATCACACAGGATAGGATTAGATACACGGCTCAGCAGACAGTATCACACAGGAGAGGATTAGATACAGAGCTCAGCAGACAGTATCACACAGGATAGGATTAGATACACGGCTCAGCAGACAGTATCACACAGGAGAGGATTAGATACACGGCTCAGCAGACAGTATCACACAGGAGAGGATTAGATACACGGCTCAGCAGACAGTATCACACAGGAGAGGATTAGATACACGGCTCAGCTGACAGTATCACACAGGATAGGATTAGATACACGGCTCAGCAGACAGTATCACACAGGACAGGATTAGATACACGGCTCAGCAGACAGTATCACACAGGATGGGATTAGATACATGGCTCAGCAGACAGTATCACACAGGAGAGGATTAGATACACGGCTCAGCAGACAGTATCACACAGGAGAGGATTAGATACATGGCTCAGCAGACAGTATCACACAGGAGAGGATTAGATACATGGCTCAGCAGACAGTATCACACAGGATGGGATTAGATACATGGCTCAGCAGACAGTATCACACAGGAGAGGATTAGATACACGGCTCAGCAGACAGTATCACACAGGAGAGGATTAGATACATGGCTCAGCAGACAGTATCACACAGGAGAGGATTAGATACACGGCTCAACAGACAGTATCACACAGGAGAGGATTAGATACACGGCTCAGCAGACAGTATCACACAGGAGAGGATTAGATACATGGCTCAGCAGACAGTATCACACAGGATGGGATTAGATACATGGCTCAGCAGACAGTATCACACAGGAGAGGATTAGATACACGGCTCAGCAGACAGTATCACACAGGAGAGGATTAGATACATGGCTCAGCAGACAGTATCACACAGGAGAGGATTAGATACACGGCTCAACAGACAGTATCACACAGGAGAGGATTAGATACATGGCTCAGCAGACAGTATCACACAGGAGAGGATTAGATACACGGCTCAACAGACAGTATCACACAGGATGGGATTAGATACACGGCTCAGCAGACAGTATCACACAGGAGAGGATTAGATACACTGCTCAGTATCACACAGGAGAGGATTAGATACACGGCTCAGCACACAGTATCACACAGGATAGGATTAGATACACGGCTCAGCAGTCAGTATCACACAGGATAGGATTAGATACACGGCTCAGCAGACAGTATCACACAGGAGAGGATTAGATACACGGCTCAGCAGACAGTATCACACAGGAGAGGATTAGATACACGGCTCAGCAGACAGTATCGCACAGGAGAAGATTAGATACACGGCTCAGCAGTCAGTATCACACAGGATAGGATTAGATACACGGCTCAGCAGACAGTATCACACAGGATAGGATTAGATACACGGCTCAGCAGACAGTATCACACAGGAGAGGATTAGATACACGGCTCAGCAGACAGTATCACACAGGATAGGATTAGATACACGGCTCAGCAGACAGTATCACACAGGAGAGGATTAGATACACAGCTCAGCAGACAGTATCACACAGGAGAGGATTAGATACACGGCTCAGCAGACAGTATCACACAGGAGAGGATTAGATACACGGCTCAGCAGTCAGTATCACACAGGAGAGGATTAGATACACGGCTCAGCAGTCAGTATCACACAGGATAGGATTAGATACACGGCTCAGCAGACAGTATCACACAGGATAGGATTAGATACACGGCTCAGCAGTCAGTATCACACAGGAGAGGATTAGATACACGGCTCAGCAGACAGTATCACACAGGAGAGGATTAGATACACAGCTCAGCAGACAGTATCACACAGGAGAGGATTAGATACACGGCTCAGCAGACAGTATCACACAGGAGAGGATTAGATACACGGCTCAGCAGTCAGTATCACACAGGATAGGATTAGATACACAGCTCAGCAGTCAGTATCACACAGGATAGGATTAGATACACGGCTCAGCAGTCAGTATCACACAGGAGAGGATTAGATACACGGCTCAGCAGACAGTATCACACAGGATAGGATTAGATACACGGCTCAGCAGACAGTATCACACAGGAGAGGATTAGATACACGGCTCAGCAGACAGTATCACACAGGAGAGGATTAGATACACGGCTCAGCAGACAGTATCACACAGGAGAGGATTAGATACACGGCTCAGCAGACAGTATCACACAGGAGAGGATTAGATACACGGCTCAGCAGACAGTATCACACAGGACAGGATTAGATACACGGCTCAGCAGACAGTATCACACAGGAGAGGATTAGATACACGGCTCAGCAGTCAGTATCACACAGGATAGGATTAGATACACGGCTCAGCAGACAGTATTACACAGGAGAGGATTAGATACACGGCTCAGCAGACAGTATCACACAGGAGAGGATTAGATACACGGCTCAGCAGACAGTATCACACAGGAGAGGATTAGATACACGGCTCAGCAGACAGTATCACACAGGAGAGGATTAGATACACGGCTCAGCAGACAGTATCACACAGGAGAGGATTAGATACACGGCTCAGCAGACAGTATCACACAGGAGAGGATTTGATACACGGCTCAGCAGACAGTATCACACAGGATAGGATTAGATACACGGCTCAGCAGACAGTATCACACAGGAGAGGATTAGATACACGGCTCAGCAGACAGTATCACACAGGAGAGGATTAGATACACGGCTCAGCAGACAGTATCACACAGGATGGGATTAGATACACAGCTCAGCAGACAGTATCACACAGGAGAGGATTAGATACACGGCTCAGCAGACGATATCACACAGGATAGGATTAGATACACGGCTCAGCAGACAGTATCACACAGGAGAGGATTAGATACACAGCTCAGCAGTCAGTATCACACAGGAGAGGATTAGATACACAGCTCAGCAGACAGTATCACACAGGAGAGGATTAGATACACGGCTCAGCAGACCGTATCACACAGGAGAGGATTAGATACACGGCTCAGCAGACAGTATCACACAGGATAGGATTAGATACACGGCTCAGCAGAGAGTATCACACAGGATAGGATTAGATACACGGCTCAGCAGAGAGTATCACACAGGAGAGGATTAGATACACGGCTCAGCAGTCAGTATCACACAGGAGAGGATTAGATACACGGCTCAGCAGACAGTATCACACAGGAGAGGATTAGATACACGGCTCAGCAGACAGTATCACACAGGAGAGGATTAGATACACGGCTCAGCAGATAGTATCACACAGGAGAGGATTAGATACGCGGCTCAGCAGACAGTATCACACAGGATAGGATTAGATACACGGCTCAGCAGACAGTATCACACAGGAGAGGATTAGATACACGGCTCAGCGGACAGTATCACACAGGAGAAAATTAGATACACGGCTCAGCAGACAGTATCACACAGGAGAGGATTAGATACACGGCTCAGCAGACAGTATCACACAGGAGAGGATTAGATACACGGCTCAGCGGACAGTATCACACAGGAGAAAATTAGATACACGGCTCAGCAGACAGTATCACACAGGAGAGGATTAGATACACAGCTCAGCAGTCAGTATCACACAGGAGAGGATTAGATACACGGCTCAGCAGACAGTATCACACAGGAGAGGATTAGATACACGGCTCAGCAGACAGTATCACACAGGAGAGGATTAGATACACGGCTCAGCAGACGGTATCACACAGGATAGGATTAGATACACGGCTCAGCAGACGGTATCACACAGGATAGGATTAGATACACGGCTCAGCAGACAGTATCACACAGGAGAGGATTAGATACACGGCTCAGCAGTCAGTATCACACAGGAGAGGATTAGATACACGGCTCAGCAGACAGTATCACACAGGAGAAGATTAGATACACGGCTCAGCAGACAGTATCACACAGGAGAGGATTAGATACACAGCTCAGCAGACAGTATCACACAGGATAGGATTAGATACACGGCTCAGCAGACAGTATCACACAGGAGAGGATTAGATACACAGCTCAGCAGTCAGTATCACACAGGATAGGATTAGATACACGGCTCAGCAGACAGTATCACACAGGATAGGATTAGATACACGGCTCAGCAGACAGTATCACACAGGAGAAGATTAGATACACGGCTCAGCAGTCAGTATCACACAGGATAGGATTAGATACACGGCTCAGCAGACAGTATCACACAGGATAGGATTAGATACACGGCTCAGCAGACAGTATCACACAGGAGAGGATTAGATACACGGCTCAGCAGACAGTATCACACAGGAGAGGATTAGATACACGGCTCAGCAGACAGTATCACACAGGATAGGATTAGATACACGGCTCAGCAGACAGTATCACACAGGAGAGGATTAGATACACGGCTCAGCAGACAGTATCACACAGGATAGGATTAGATACACGGCTCAGCAGACAGTATCACACAGGAGAGGATTAGATACACGGCTCAGCAGACAGTATCACACAGGAGAGGATTAGATACACGGCTCAGCAGACAGTATCACACAGGAGAGGATTAGATACACGGCTCAGCAGACAGTATCACACAGGAGATGATTAGATACACGGCTCAGCAGACAGTATCACTCAGGAGAGGATTAGATACATGGCTCAGCAGACAGTATCACACAGGAGAGGATTAGATACACGGCTCAGCAGACAGTATCACACAGGAGAGGGTTAGATACACGGCTCAGCAGACAGTATCACACAGGAGAGGATTAGATACACGGCTCAGCAGACAGTATCACACAGGAGAGGATTAGATACACGGCTCAGCAGACAGTATCACACAGGAGAGGATTAGATACACGGCTCAGCAGACAGTATCACACAGGATAGGATTAGATACACAGCTCAGCAGACAGTATCACACAGGAGAGGATTAGATACACGGCTCAGCAGACAGTATCACACAGGAGAGGATTAGATACACGGCTCAGCAGACAGTATCACACAGGATAGGATTAGATACACGGCTCAGCAGACAGTATCACACAGGAGAGGATTAGATACACGGCTCAGCAGACAGTATCACACAGGAGAGGATTAGATACACGGCTCAGCAGACAGTATCACACAGGAGAGGATTAGATACACGGCTCAGCAGACAGTATCACACAGGATAGGATTAGATACATGGCTCAGCAGACAGTATCACACAGGAGAGGATTAGATACACGGCTCAGTAGTCAGTATCACACAGGAGAGGATTAGATACACGGCTCAGCAGACAGTATCACACGGGATAGGATTAGATACACAGCTCAGCAGACAGTATCACACAGGAGAGGATTAGATACACGGCTCAGCAGACAGTATCACACAGGAGAGGATCAGATACACGGCTCAGCAGACAGTATCACACGGGATAGGATTAGATATACGGCTCAGCAGACAGTATCACACAGGAGAGGATTAGATACACGGCTCAGCTGACAGTATCACACAGGAGAGGGTTAGATACACGGCTCAGCAGACAGTATCACACAGGATAGGATTAGATACACGGCTCAGCAGACAGCATCACACAGGAGAGGATTAGATACACGGCTCAGCAGACAGTATCACACAGGACAGGATTAGATACATGGCTCAGCAGACAGTATCACACAGGATGGGATTAGATACACGGCTCAGCAGACAGTATCACACAGGAGAGGATTAGATACACGGCTCAGCAGACAGTATCACACAGGAGAGGATTAGATACACGGCTCAGCAGACAGTATCACACAGGAGAGGATTAGATACACGGTTCAGCAGACAGTATCACACAGGAGAGGATTAGATACACGGCTCAGCAGACAGTATCACACAGGAGAGGATTAGATACATGGCTCAGCAGACAGTATCACACAGGAGAGGATTAGATACACTGCTCAGTATCACACAGGAGAGGATTAGATACACGGCTCAGCAGTCAGTATCACACAGGATAGGATTAGATACACGGCTCAGCAGACAGTATCACACAGGAGAGGATTAGATACACGGCTCAGCAGACAGTATCACACAGGAGAGGATTAGATACACGGCTCAGCAGACAGTATCGCACAGGAGAAGATTAGATACACGGCTCAGCAGTCAGTATCACACAGGAGAGGATTAGATACACAGCTCAGCAGACAGTATCACACAGGAGAGGATTAGATACACGGCTCAGCAGACAGTATCACACAGGAGAGGATTAGATACACGGCTCAGCAGTCAGTATCACACAGGATAGGATTAGATACACAGCTCAGCAGACAGTATCACACAGGAGAGGATTAGATACACGGCTCAGCAGTCAGTATCACACAGGATAGGATTAGATACACGGCTCAGCAGTCAGTATCACACAGGAGAGGATTAGATACACGGCTCAGCAGACAGTATCACACAGGAGAGGATTAGATACACGGCTCAGCAGTCAGTATCACACAGGATAGGATTAGATACACGGCTCAGCAGACAGTATCACACAGGATAGGATTAGATACACGGCTCAGCAGACAGTATCACACAGGATAGGATTAGATACACGGCTCAGCAGTCAGTATCACACAGGATAGGATTAGATACACGGCTCAGCAGACAGTATCACACAGGATAGGATTAGATACACGGCTCAGCAGACAGTATCACACAGGAGAGGATTAGATACACGGCTCAGCAGACAGTATCACACAGGATAGGATTAGATACACGGCTCAGCAGAGAGTATCACACAGGAGGGATTAGATACACGGCTCAGCAGAGAGTATCACACAGGAGGGATTAGATACACGGCTCAGCAGACAGTATCACACAGGATAGGATTAGATACACGGCTCAGCAGACAGTATCACACAGGAGAGGATTAGATACACGGCTCAGCAGTCAGTATCACACAGGAGAGGATTAGATACACGGCTCAGCAGTCAGTATCACACAGGATAGGATTAGATACACGGCTCAGCAGACGGTATCACACAGGATAGGATTAGATACACGGCTCAGCAGACAGTATCACACAGGATAGGATTAGATACACGGCTCAGCAGACAGTATCACACAGGAGAGGATTAGATACACGGCTCAGCAGACAGTATCACACAGGATAGGATTAGATACACGGCTCAGCAGACGGTATCACACAGGATAGGATTAGATACACGGCTCAGCAGACAGTATCACACAGGAGAGGATTAGATACACGGCGCAGCAGTCAGTATCACACAGGATAGGATTAGATACACGGCTCAGCAGACAGTATCACACAGGAGAGGATTAGATACACTGCTCAGCAGACAGTATCACACAGGATAGGATTAGATACATGGCTCAGCAGACAGTATCACACAGGAGAGGATTAGATACACGGCTCAGCAGACAGTATCACACAGGAGAGGATTAGATACACGGCTCAGCAGACAGTATCACACAGGAGAGGATTAGATACACGGCTCAGCAGACAGTATCACACAGGAGAGGATTAGATACACGGCTCAGCAGACAGTATCACACAGGAGAGGATTAGATACACGGCTCAGCAGTCAGTATCACACAGGATGGGATTAGATACACGGCTCAGCAGACTGTATCACACAGGAGAGGATTAGATACACGGCTCAGCAGTCAGTATCACACAGGAGAGGATTAGATACACGGCTCAGCAGACAGTATCACACAGGATGGGATTAGATACACGGCTCAGCAGACTGTATCACACAGGAGAGGATTAGATACACGGCTCAGCAGACAGTATCACACAGGAGAGGATTAGATACACGGCTCAGCAGACAGTATCACACAGGATAGGATTAGATACACGGCTCAGCAGACAGTATCACACAGGATGGGATTAGATACACGGCTCAGCAGACAGTATCACACAGGAGAGGATTAGATACACGGCTCAGCAGACAGTATCACACAGGAGAGGATTAGATACACGGCTCAGCAGTCAGTATCACACAGGAGAGGATTAGATACACGGCTCAGCAGACAGTATCACACAGGAGAGGATTAGATACACGGCTCAGCAGACAGTATCACACAGGAGAGGATTAGATACACGGCTCAGCAGACGGTATCACACAGGATAGGATTAGATACACGGCTCAGCAGACAGTATCACACAGGATAGGATTAGATACACGGCTCAGCAGACAGTATCACACAGGATGGGATTAGATACACGGCTCAGCAGACGGTATCACACAGGATGGGATTAGATACACGGCTCAGCAGACAGTATCACACAGGAGAGTATTAGATACACGGCTCAGCAGACAGTATCACACAGGAGAGTATTAGATACACGGCTCAGCAGTCAGTATCACACAGGAGAGGATTAGATACACGGCTCAGCAGACTGTATCACACAGGAGAGGATTAGATACACGGCTCAGCAGACTGTATCACACAGGAGAGGATTAGATACACGGCTCAGCAGACAGTATCACACAGGAGAGGATTAGATACACGGCTCAGCAGACAGTATCACACAGGAGAGGATTAGATACACGGCTCAGCAGACTGTATCACACAGGAGAGGATTAGATACACGGCTCAGCAGACAGTATCACACAGGATAGGATTAGATACACGGCTCAGTAGACAGTATCACACAGGAGAGGATTAGATACATGGCTCAGCAGACAGTATCACACAGGAGAGGATTAGATACACGGCTCAGCAGACAGTATCACACAGGAGAGGGTTAGATACACGGCTCAGCAGACAGTATCACACAGGAGAGGATTAGATACACGGCTCAGCAGACAGTATCACACAGGAGAGGATTAGATACACGGCTCAGCAGACAGTATCACACAGGAGAGGATTAGATACACGGCTCAGCAGACAGTATCACACAGGAGAGGATTAGATACACGGCTCAGCAGACAGTATCACACAGGATAGGATTAGATACACAGCTCAGCAGACAGTATCACACAGGAGAGGATTAGATACACGGCTCAGCAGACAGTATCACACAGGAGAGGATTAGATACACGGCTCAGCAGACAGTATCACACAGGATAGGATTAGATACACGGCTCAGCAGACAGTATCACACAGGAGAGGATTAGATACACGGCTCAGCAGACAGTATCACACAGGAGAGGATTAGATACACGGCTCAGCAGACAGTATCACACAGGAGAGGATTAGATACACGGCTCAGCAGACAGTATCACACAGGATAGGATTAGATACATGGCTCAGCAGACAGTATCACACAGGAGAGGATTAGATACACGGCTCAGTAGTCAGTATCACACAGGAGAGGATTAGATACACGGCTCAGCAGACAGTATCACACGGGATAGGATTAGATACACAGCTCAGCAGACAGTATCACACAGGAGAGGATTAGATACACGGCTCAGCAGACAGTATCACACAGGAGAGGATCAGATACACGGCTCAGCAGACAGTATCACACGGGATAGGATTAGATATACGGCTCAGCAGACAGTATCACACAGGAGAGGATTAGATACACGGCTCAGCTGACAGTATCACACAGGAGAGGGTTAGATACACGGCTCAGCAGACAGTATCACACAGGATAGGATTAGATACACGGCTCAGCAGACAGCATCACACAGGAGAGGATTAGATACACGGCTCAGCAGACAGTATCACACAGGACAGGATTAGATACATGGCTCAGCAGACAGTATCACACAGGATGGGATTAGATACACGGCTCAGCAGACAGTATCACACAGGAGAGGATTAGATACACGGCTCAGCAGACAGTATCACACAGGAGAGGATTAGATACACGGCTCAGCAGACAGTATCACACAGGAGAGGATTAGATACACGGCTCAGCAGACAGTATCACACAGGAGAGGATTAGATACACGGCTCAGCAGACAGTATCACACAGGAGAGGATTAGATACATGGCTCAGCAGACAGTATCACACAGGAGAGGATTAGATACACTGCTCAGTATCACACAGGAGAGGATTAGATACACGGCTCAGCAGTCAGTATCACACAGGATAGGATTAGATACACGGCTCAGCAGACAGTATCACACAGGAGAGGATTAGATACACGGCTCAGCAGACAGTATCACACAGGAGAGGATTAGATACACGGCTCAGCAGACAGTATCGCACAGGAGAAGATTAGATACACGGCTCAGCAGTCAGTATCACACAGGAGAGGATTAGATACACAGCTCAGCAGACAGTATCACACAGGAGAGGATTAGATACACGGCTCAGCAGACAGTATCACACAGGAGAGGATTAGATACACGGCTCAGCAGTCAGTATCACACAGGATAGGATTAGATACACAGCTCAGCAGACAGTATCACACAGGAGAGGATTAGATACACGGCTCAGCAGTCAGTATCACACAGGATAGGATTAGATACACGGCTCAGCAGTCAGTATCACACAGGAGAGGATTAGATACACGGCTCAGCAGACAGTATCACACAGGAGAGGATTAGATACACGGCTCAGCAGTCAGTATCACACAGGATAGGATTAGATACACGGCTCAGCAGACAGTATCACACAGGATAGGATTAGATACACGGCTCAGCAGACAGTATCACACAGGATAGGATTAGATACACGGCTCAGCAGTCAGTATCACACAGGATAGGATTAGATACACGGCTCAGCAGACAGTATCACACAGGATAGGATTAGATACACGGCTCAGCAGACAGTATCACACAGGAGAGGATTAGATACACGGCTCAGCAGACAGTATCACACAGGATAGGATTAGATACACGGCTCAGCAGAGAGTATCACACAGGAGGGATTAGATACACGGCTCAGCAGAGAGTATCACACAGGAGGGATTAGATACACGGCTCAGCAGACAGTATCACACAGGATAGGATTAGATACACGGCTCAGCAGACAGTATCACACAGGAGAGGATTAGATACACGGCTCAGCAGTCAGTATCACACAGGATAGGATTAGATACACGGCTCAGCAGACGGTATCACACAGGATAGGATTAGATACACGGCTCAGCAGACAGTATCACACAGGATAGGATTAGATACACGGCTCAGCAGACAGTATCACACAGGAGAGGATTAGATACACGGCTCAGCAGACAGTATCACACAGGATAGGATTAGATACACGGCTCAGCAGACGGTATCACACAGGATAGGATTAGATACACGGCTCAGCAGACAGTATCACACAGGAGAGGATTAGATACACGGCGCAGCAGTCAGTATCACACAGGATAGGATTAGATACACGGCTCAGCAGACAGTATCACACAGGAGAGGATTAGATACACTGCTCAGCAGACAGTATCACACAGGATAGGATTAGATACATGGCTCAGCAGACAGTATCACACAGGAGAGGATTAGATACACGGCTCAGCAGACAGTATCACACAGGAGAGGATTAGATACACGGCTCAGCAGACAGTATCACACAGGAGAGGATTAGATACACGGCTCAGCAGACAGTATCACACAGGAGAGGATTAGATACACGGCTCAGCAGACAGTATCACACAGGAGAGGATTAGATACACGGCTCAGCAGTCAGTATCACACAGGATGGGATTAGATACACGGCTCAGCAGACTGTATCACACAGGAGAGGATTAGATACACGGCTCAGCAGTCAGTATCACACAGGAGAGGATTAGATACACGGCTCAGCAGACAGTATCACACAGGATGGGATTAGATACACGGCTCAGCAGACTGTATCACACAGGAGAGGATTAGATACACGGCTCAGCAGACAGTATCACACAGGAGAGGATTAGATACACGGCTCAGCAGACAGTATCACACAGGATAGGATTAGATACACGGCTCAGCAGACAGTATCACACAGGATGGGATTAGATACACGGCTCAGCAGACAGTATCACACAGGAGAGGATTAGATACACGGCTCAGCAGACAGTATCACACAGGAGAGGATTAGATACACGGCTCAGCAGTCAGTATCACACAGGAGAGGATTAGATACACGGCTCAGCAGACAGTATCACACAGGAGAGGATTAGATACACGGCTCAGCAGACAGTATCACACAGGAGAGGATTAGATACACGGCTCAGCAGACGGTATCACACAGGATAGGATTAGATACACGGCTCAGCAGACAGTATCACACAGGATAGGATTAGATACACGGCTCAGCAGACAGTATCACACAGGATGGGATTAGATACACGGCTCAGCAGACGGTATCACACAGGATGGGATTAGATACACGGCTCAGCAGACAGTATCACACAGGAGAGTATTAGATACACGGCTCAGCAGACAGTATCACACAGGAGAGTATTAGATACACGGCTCAGCAGTCAGTATCACACAGGAGAGGATTAGATACACGGCTCAGCAGACTGTATCACACAGGAGAGGATTAGATACACGGCTCAGCAGACTGTATCACACAGGAGAGGATTAGATACACGGCTCAGCAGACAGTATCACACAGGAGAGGATTAGATACACGGCTCAGCAGACAGTATCACACAGGAGAGGATTAGATACACGGCTCAGCAGACTGTATCACACAGGAGAGGATTAGATACACGGCTCAGCAGACAGTATCACACAGGATAGGATTAGATACACGGCTCAGTAGACAGTATCACACAGGAGAGGATTAGATACACGGCTCAGCAGACAGTATCACGCAGGAGAGGATTAGATACACGGCTCAGCAGACAGTATCACACAGGAGAGGATTAGATACACGGCTCAGCAGACAGTATCACACAGGAGAGGATTAGATACACGGCTCAGCAGACAGTATCACACAGGAGAGGATTAGATACACGGCTCAGCAGACAGTATCACACAGGAGAGGATTAGATACACGGCTCAGCAGACAGTATCACACAGGAGAGGATTAGATACACGGCTCAGCAGACAGTATCACACAGGAGAGGATTAGATACACGGCTCAGCAGACAGTATCACACAGGAGAGGATTAGATACACGGCTCAGCAGACAGTATCACACAGGAGAGGATTAGATACACGGCTCAGCAGACAGTATCACACAGGAGAGGATTAGATACATGGCTCAGCAGACAGTATCACACAGGAGAGGATTAGATACACGGCTCAGCAGACAGTATCACACAGGATAGGATTAGATACACGGCTCAGCAGACAGTATCACACAGGATAGGATTAGATACACGGCTCAGCAGACTATCACACAGGAGAGGATTAGATACACGGCTCAGCAGACAGTATCACACAGGAGAGGATTAGATACACGGCTCAGCAGACAGTATCACACAGGATAGGATTAGATACACGGCTCAGCAGACAGTATCACACAGGAGAGGATTAGATACACGGCTCAGCAGACAGTATCACACAGGAGAGGATTAGATACACGGCTCAGCAGACAGTATCACACAGGAGAGGATTAGATACACGGCTCAGCAGACGGTATCACACAGGAGAGGATTAGATACACGGCTCAGCAGACAGTATCACACAGGAGAGGATTAGATACACGGCTCAGCAGACAGTATCACACAGGAGAGGATTAGATACACGGCTCAGCAGACAGTATCACACAGGAGAGGATTAGATACACGGCTCAGCAGACAGTATCACACAGGAGAGGATTAGATACATGGCTCAGCAGACAGTATCACAGGAGAGGATTAGATACACGGCTCAGCAGACAGTATCACACAGGATAGGATTAGATACATGGCTCAGCAGACAGTATCACACAGGATAGGATTAGATACACGGCTCAGCAGACAGTATCACACAGGAGAGGATTAGATACACGGCTCAGCAGACAGTATCACACAGGATAGGATTAGATACACGGCTCAGCAGGCAGTATCACACAGGAGAGGATTAGATACACAGCTCAGCAGACAGTATCACACAGGAGAGGATTAGATACACGGCTCAGCAGTCAGTATCACACAGGAGAGGATTAGATACACGGCTCAGCAGACAGTATCACACAGGATAGGATTAGATACACAGCTCAGCAGACAGTATCACACAGGATAGGATTAGATACACGGCTCAGCAGGCAGTATCACACAGGAGAGGATTAGATACACAGCTCAGCAGACAGTATCACACAGGATAGGATTAGATACACGGCTCAGCAGACAGTATCACACAGGAGAGGATTAGATACACGGCTCAGCAGACAGTATCACACAGGATAGGATTAGATACACGGCTCAGCAGGCAGTATCACACAGGAGAGGATTAGATACACAGCTCAGCAGACAGTATCACACAGGAGAGGATTAGATACACGGCTCAGCAGTCAGTATCACACAGGAGAGGATTAGATACACGGCTCAGCAGACAGTATCACACAGGATAGGATTAGATACACAGCTCAGCAGACAGTATCACACAGGATAGGATTAGATACACGGCTCAGCAGGCAGTATCACACAGGAGAGGATTAGATACACAGCTCAGCAGACAGTATCACACAGGAGAGGATTAGATACACGGCTCAGCAGACAGTATCACACAGGAGAGGATTAGATACACGGCTCAGCAGACAGTATCACACAGGATAGGATTAGATACACGGCTCAGCAGACAGTATCACACAGGAGAGGATTAGATACACGGCTCAGCAGACAGTATCACACAGGAGAGGATTAGATACACGGCTCAGCAGACAGTATCACACAGGAGAGGATTAGATACACGGCTCAGCAGACGGTATCACACAGGAGAGGATTAGATACACGGCTCAGCAGACAGTATCACACAGGAGAGGATTAGATACACGGCTCAGCAGACAGTATCACACAGGAGAGGATTAGATACACGGCTCAGCAGACAGTATCACACAGGAGAGGATTAGATACACGGCTCAGCAGACAGTATCACACAGGAGAGGATTAGATACATGGCTCAGCAGACAGTATCACAGGAGAGGATTAGATACACGGCTCAGCAGACAGTATCACACAGGATAGGATTAGATACATGGCTCAGCAGACAGTATCACACAGGATAGGATTAGATACACGGCTCAGCAGACAGTATCACACAGGAGAGGATTAGATACACGGCTCAGCAGACAGTATCACACAGGATAGGATTAGATACACGGCTCAGCAGGCAGTATCACACAGGAGAGGATTAGATACACAGCTCAGCAGACAGTATCACACAGGAGAGGATTAGATACACGGCTCAGCAGTCAGTATCACACAGGAGAGGATTAGATACACGGCTCAGCAGACAGTATCACACAGGATAGGATTAGATACACAGCTCAGCAGACAGTATCACACAGGATAGGATTAGATACACGGCTCAGCAGGCAGTATCACACAGGAGAGGATTAGATACACAGCTCAGCAGACAGTATCACACAGGAGAGAATTAGATACACGGCTCAGCAGTCAGTATCACACAGGAGAGGATTAGATACACGGCTCAGCAGACAGTATCACACAGGATAGGATTAGATACACAGCTCAGCAGACAGTATCACACAGGAGAGGATTAGATACACGGCTCAGCAGTCAGTATCACACAGGAGAGGATTAGATACATGGCTCAGCAGACAGTATCACACAGGAGAGGATTAGATACACGGCTCAGCAGACAGTATCACACAGGATAGGATTAGATACACAGCTCAGCAGACGGTATCACACAGGAGAGGATCAGATACATGGCTCAGCAGACAATATCACACAGGAGAGGATTAGATACATGGCTCAGCAGACAGTATCACACAGGATAGGATTAGATACACGGCTCAACAGACAGTATCACACAGGAGAGGATTAGATACACGGCTCAACAGACAGTATCACACAGGAGAGGATTAGATACACGGCTCAACAGACAGTATCACACAGGAGAGGATTAGATACACGGCTCAGCAGGCAGTATCACACAGGAGAGGATTAGATACACAGCTCAGCAGACAGTATCACACAGGAGAGGATTAGATACACAGCTCAGCAGACAGTATCACACAGGAGAGGATTAGATACACGGCTCAGCAGTCAGTATCACACAGGAGAGGATTAGATACATGGCTCAGCAGACAGTATCACACAGGAGAGGATTAGATACACGGCTCAGCAGACAGTATCACACAGGATAGGATTAGATACACAGCTCAGCAGACGGTATCACACAGGAGAGGATCAGATACACGGCTCAGCAGACAGTATCACACAGGAGAGGATTAGATACACAGCTCAGCAGACAATATCACACAGGAGAGGATTAGATACATGGCTCAGCAGACAGTATCACACAGGATAGGATTAGATACACGGCTCAACAGACAGTATCACACAGGAGAGGATTAGATACACGGCTCAACAGACAGTATCACACAGGAGAGGATTAGATACACGGCTCAACAGACAGTATCACACAGGAGAGGATTAGATACACGGCTCAGCAGGCAGTATCACACAGGAGAGGATTAGATACACAGCTCAGCAGACAGTATCACACAGGAGAGGATTAGATACACGGCTCAGCAGTCAGTATCACACAGGAGAGGATTAGATACACGGCTCAGCAGACAGTATCACACAGGATAGGATTAGATACACGGCTCAGCAGTCAGTATCACACAGGAGAGGATTAGATACATGGCTCAGCAGACAATATCACACAGGAGAGGATTAGATACACGGCTCAGCAGACAGTATCACACAGGAGGGATTAGATACACGGCTCAGCAGACAGTATCACACAGGACAGGATTAGATACACGGCTCAGCAGACAGTATCACACCGGATAGGATTAGATACACGGCTCAGCAGACAGTATCACACAGGAGAGGATTAGATACACGGCTCAGCAGACAGTATCACACAGGATAGGATTAGATACACGGCTCAGCAGTCGGTATCACACAGGAGAGGATTAGATACACAGCTCAGCAGACAGTATCACACAGGAGAGGATTAGATACACGGCTCAGCAGACAGTATCACACAGGATAGGATTAGATACACGGCTCAGCAGACAGTATCACACAGGATAGGATTAGATACACGGCTCAGCAGTCAGTATCACACAGGATAGGATTAGATACACGGCTCAACAGACAGTATCACACAGGAGAGGATTAGATACACGGCTCAGCAGGCAGTATCACACAGGAGAGGATTAGATACACGGCTCAGCAGACAGTATCACACAGGAGAGGATTAGATACACGGCTCAACAGACAGTATCACACAGGAGAGGATTAGATACACGGCTCAGCAGGCAGTATCACACAGGATAGGATTAGATACACGGCTCAGCAGACCATATCACACAGGAGAGGATTAGATACACGGCTCAACAGACAGTATCACACAGGAGAGGATTAGATACACGGCTCAGCAGACAGTATCACACAGGAGAGGATTAGATACACGGCTCAGCAGACCATATCACACAGGAGAGGATTAGATACACGGCTCAGCAGACAGTATCACACAGGAGAGGATTAGATACACGACTCAGCAGTCAGTATCACACAGGAGAGGATTAGATACAGGGCTCAGCAGACAGTATCACACAGGATAGGATTAGATACACGGCTCAGCAGACAGTATCACACAGGAGAGGATTAGATACACGGCTCAGCAGACAGTATCACACAGGAGAGGATTAGATACACGGCTCAGCAGTCAGTATCACACAGGAGAGGATTAGATACACGGCTCAGCAGTCAGTATCACACAGGAGAGGATTAGATACACGGCTCAGCAGACAGTATCACACAGGAGAGGATTAGATACACGGCTCAGCAGACAGTATCACACAGGAGAGGATTAGATACACGGCTCAGACGACAGTATCACACAGGATGGGATTAGATACACGGCTCAGCAGACAGTATCACACAGGAGAGGATTAGATACACGGCTCAGCAGACAGTATCACACAGGAGAGGATTAGATACACGGCTCAGACGACAGTATCACACAGGAGAGGATTAGATACACGGCTCAGCAGAGAGTATCACACAGGAGATGATTAGATACACGGCTCAGCAGACAGTATCACACAGGAGAGGATTAGATACACGGCTCAACAGACAGTATCTCACAGGATAGGATTAGATACACAGCTCAGCAGACAGTATCTCACAGGATAGGATTAGATACACGGCTCAACAGACAGTATCACACAGGAGAGGATTAGATACACGGCTCAGCAGACAGTATCACACAGGAGAGGATTAGATACACGGCTCAGCAGGCAGTATCACACAGGAGAGGATTAGATACACGGCTCAGCAGACAGTATCACACAGGAGAGGATTAGATACACGGCTCAACAGACAGTATCACACAGGAGAGGATTAGATACACGGCTCAGCAGGCAGTATCACACAGGAGAGGATTAGATACACGGCTCAGCAGACAGTATCACACAGGAGAGGATTAGATACACGGCTCAGCAGACCATATCACACAGGAGAGGATTAGATACACGGCTCAGCAGACAGTATCACACAGGAGAGGATTAGATACACGACTCAGCAGTCAGTATCACACAGGAGAGGATTAGATACAGGGCTCAGCAGACAGTATCACACAGGATAGGATTAGATACACGGCTCAGCAGACAGTATCACACAGGAGAGGATTAGATACACGGCTCAGCAGACAGTATCACACAGGAGAGGATTAGATACACGGCTCAGCAGTCAGTATCACACAGGAGAGGATTAGATACACGGCTCAGCAGTCAGTATCACACAGGAGAGGATTAGATACACGGCTCAGCAGACAGTATCACACAGGAGAGGATTAGATACACGGCTCAGCAGACAGTATCACACAGGAGAGGATTAGATACACGGCTCAGACGACAGTATCACACAGGATGGGATTAGATACACGGCTCAGCAGACAGTATCACACAGGAGAGGATTAGATACACGGCTCAGCAGACAGTATCACACAGGAGAGGATTAGATACACGGCTCAGACGACAGTATCACACAGGAGAGGATTAGATACACGGCTCAGCAGAGAGTATCACACAGGAGATGATTAGATACACGGCTCAGCAGACAGTATCACACAGGAGAGGATTAGATACACGGCTCAACAGACAGTATCTCACAGGATAGGATTAGATACACAGCTCAGCAGACAGTATCTCACAGGATAGGATTAGATACACGGCTCAACAGACAGTATCACACAGGAGAGGATTAGATACACGGCTCAGCAGACAGTATCACACAGGAGAGGATTAGATACACAGCTCAGCAGACAGTATCACACAGGAGAGGATTAGATACACGGCTCAGCAGACCGTATCACACAGGAGAGGATTAGATACACGGCTCAGCAGACAGTATCACACAGGATAGGATTAGATACACGGCTCAGCAGTCGGTATCACACAGGAGAGGATTAGATACACAGCTCAGCAGACAGTATCACACAGGAGAGGATTAGATACACGGCTCAGCAGACCGTATCACACAGGAGAGGATTAGATACACGGCTCAGCAGACAGTATCACACAGGAGAGGATTAGATACACGGCTCAGCAGACAGTATCACACAGGATAGGATTAGATACACGGCTCAGCAGACAGTATCACACAGGAGAGGATTAGATACACAGCTCAGCAGACAGTATCACACAGGAGAAGATTAGATACACAGCTCAGCAGACAGTATCACACAGGAGAGGATTAGATACACGGCTCAGCAGACAGTATCACACAGGAGAGGATTAGATACACAGCTCAGCAGACAGTATCACACAGGATAGGATTAGATACACGGCTCAGCAGACAGTATCACACAGGAGAGGATTAGATACACGGCTCAGCAGACAGTATCACACAGGAGAGGATTAGATACACGGCTCAGCAGACCGTATCACACAGGAGAGGATTAGATACACGGCTCAGCAGACAGTATCACACAGGAGAGGATTAGATACACGGCTCAGCAGACAGTATCACACAGGAGAGGATTAGATACACGGCTCAGCAGACAGTATCACACAGGAGAGGGTTAGATACACGGCTCAGCAGACAGTATCACACAGGATAGGATTAGATACACGGCTCAACAGACAGTATCACACAGGAGAGGATTAGATACACGGCTCAGCAGACAGTATCACACAGGAGAGGATTAGATACACGGCTCAGCAGACCGTATCACACAGGAGAGGATTAGATACACGGCTCAGCAGACAGTATCACACAGGAGAGGATTAGATACACGGCTCAGCAGACAGTATCACACAGGAGAGGATTAGATACACGGCTCAGCAGACAGTATCACACAGGAGAGGATTAGATACACGGCTCAGTAGTCAGTATCACACAGGAGAGGATTAGATACAGGGCTCAGCAGACAGTATCACACAGGATAGGATTAGATACACGGCTCAGCAGACAGTATCACACAGGAGAGGATTAGATACACGGCTCAGCAGACAGTATCACACAGGATAGGATTAGATACACGGCTCAGCAGACAGTATCACACAGGATAGGATTAGATACACGGCTCAGCAGACTATCACACAGGAGAGGATTAGATACACGGCTCAGCAGACAGTATCACACAGGAGAGGATTAGATACACGGCTCAGCAGACAGTATCACACAGGAGAGGATTAGATACACGGCTCAGCAGACAGTATCACACAGGAGAGGATTAGATACACGGCTCAGCAGACGGTATCACACAGGAGAGGATTAGATACACGGCTCAGCAGACAGTATCACACAGGAGAGGATTAGATACACGGCTCAGCAGACAGTATCACACAGGAGAGGATTAGATACACGGCTCAGCAGACAGTATCACACAGGAGAGGATTAGATACACGGCTCAGCAGACAGTATCACACAGGAGAGGATTAGATACATGGCTCAGCAGACAGTATCACACAGGAGAGGATTAGATACACGGCTCAGCAGACAGTATCACACAGGATAGGATTAGATACATGGCTCAGCAGACAGTATCACACAGGATAGGATTAGATACACGGCTCAGCAGACAGTATCACACAGGAGAGGATTAGATACACGGCTCAGCAGACAGTATCACACAGGAGAGGATTAGATACACGGCTCATCAGTCAGTATCACACAGGAGAGGATTAGATACACGGCTCAGCAGACAGTATCACACAGGAGAGGATTAGATACACGGCTCAGCAGACAGTATCACACAGGATAGGATTAGATACACAGCTCAGCAGACAGTATCACACAGGAGAGGATTAGATACATGGCTCAGCAGACAGTATCACACAGGAGAGGATTAGATACACGGCTCAGCAGACAGTATCACACAGGAGAGGATTAGATACACGGCTCAGCAGACAGTATCACACAGGAGAGGGTTAGATACACGGCTCAGCAGACAGTATCACACAGGATAGGATTAGATACACGGCTCAACAGACAGTATCACACAGGAGAGGATTAGATACACGGCTCAGCAGACAGTATCACACAGGAGAGGATTAGATACACGGCTCAGCAGACCGTATCACACAGGAGAGGATTAGATACACGGCTCAGCAGACAGTATCACACAGGAGAGGATTAGATACACGGCTCAGCAGACAGTATCACACAGGAGAGGATTAGATACACGGCTCAGCAGACAGTATCACACAGGAGAGGATTAGATACACGGCTCAGTAGTCAGTATCACACAGGAGAGGATTAGATACAGGGCTCAGCAGACAGTATCACACAGGATAGGATTAGATACACGGCTCAGCAGACAGTATCACACAGGAGAGGATTAGATACACGGCTCAGCAGACAGTATCACACAGGATAGGATTAGATACACGGCTCAGCAGACAGTATCACACAGGATAGGATTAGATACACGGCTCAGCAGACTATCACACAGGAGAGGATTAGATACACGGCTCAGCAGACAGTATCACACAGGAGAGGATTAGATACACGGCTCAGCAGACAGTATCACACAGGAGAGGATTAGATACACGGCTCAGCAGACAGTATCACACAGGAGAGGATTAGATACACGGCTCAGCAGACGGTATCACACAGGAGAGGATTAGATACACGGCTCAGCAGACAGTATCACACAGGAGAGGATTAGATACACGGCTCAGCAGACAGTATCACACAGGAGAGGATTAGATACACGGCTCAGCAGACAGTATCACACAGGAGAGGATTAGATACACGGCTCAGCAGACAGTATCACACAGGAGAGGATTAGATACATGGCTCAGCAGACAGTATCACACAGGAGAGGATTAGATACACGGCTCAGCAGACAGTATCACACAGGATAGGATTAGATACATGGCTCAGCAGACAGTATCACACAGGATAGGATTAGATACACGGCTCAGCAGACAGTATCACACAGGAGAGGATTAGATACACGGCTCAGCAGACAGTATCACACAGGAGAGGATTAGATACACGGCTCATCAGTCAGTATCACACAGGAGAGGATTAGATACACGGCTCAGCAGACAGTATCACACAGGAGAGGATTAGATACACGGCTCAGCAGACAGTATCACACAGGATAGGATTAGATACACAGCTCAGCAGACAGTATCACACAGGAGAGGATTAGATACATGGCTCAGCAGACAGTATCACACAGGAGAGGATTAGATACACGGCTCAGCAGACAGTATCACACAGGAGAGGATTAGATACACGGCTCAGCAGACAGTATCACACAGGAGAGGATTAGATACACAGCTCAGCAGACAGTATCACACAGGAGAGGATTAGATACACGGCTCAGCAGACAGTATCACACAAGAGAGGATTAGATACACGGCTCAGCAGATGGTATCACACAGGAGAGGATTAGATACACGGCTCAGCAGACAGTATCACACAGGATAGGATTAGATACATGGCTCAGCAGACAGTATCACACAGGATAGGATTAGATACACAGCTCAGCAGACAGTATCACACAGGAGAGGATTAGATACACGGCTCAGCAGACAGTATCACACAGGATAGGATTAGATACACGGCTCAGCAGACTGTATCACACAGGAGAGGATTAGATACACGGCTCAGCAGACAGTATCACACAGGAGAGGATTAGATACACGGCTCAGCAGACGGTATCACACAGGATAGGATTAGATACACGGCTCAGCAGACTGTATCACACAGGAGAGGATTAGATACACGGCTCAGCAGACAGTATCACACAGGATAGGATTAGATACACGGCTCAGCAGTCAGTATCACACAGGAGAGGATTAGATACACGGCTCAGCAGACAGTATCACACAGGAGAGGATTAGATACACGGCTCAGCAGACAGTATCACACAGGAGAGGATTAGATACACGGCTCAGCAGACAGTATCACACAGGATAGGATTAGATACACGGCTCAGCAGACAGTATCACACAGGAGAGGATTAGATACACAGCTCAGCAGACAGTATCACACAGGAGGGATTAGATACACGGCTCAGCAGACGGTATCACACAGGAGAGGATTAGATACACGGCTCAGCAGACAGTATCACACAGGAGAGGATTAGATACACGGCTCAGCAGACAGTATCACACAGGAGAGGGTTAGATACACGGCTCAGCAGTCAGTATCACACAGGATAGGATTAGATACACGGCTCAGCAGACAGTATCACACAGGAGAGGATTAGATACACGGCTCAGCAGACAGTATCACACAGGAGAGGATTAGATACACGGCTCAGCATACAGTATCACACAGGATAGGATTAGATACACGGCTCAGCAGACAGTATCACACAGGAGAGGATTAGATACACGGCTCAGCAGACAGTATCACACAGGAGAGGATTAGATACACGGCTCAGCAGACAGTATCACACAGGAGAGGATTAGATACACAGCTCAGCAGACAGTATCACACAGGAGAGGATTAGATACACGGCTCAGCAGACAGTATCACACAGGAGGGATTAGATACACGGCTCAGCAGACAGTATCACACAGGATAGGATTAGATACACGGCTCAGCAGACAGTATCACACAGGAGGGATTAGATACACGGCTCAGCAGACAGTATCACACAGGAGAGGATTAGATACACGGCTCAGCAGACAGTATCACACAGGAGGGATTAGATACACGGCTCAGCAGACAGTATCACACAGGACAGGATTAGATACACGGCTCAGCAGACAGTATCACACAGGAGGGATTAGATACACGGCTCAGTAGACAGTATCACACCGGATAGGATTAGATACACGGCTCAGCAGACAGTATCACACAGGAGAGGATTAGATACACGGCTCAGCAGACAGTATCACACAGGATAGGATTAGATACACGGCTCAGCAGTCGGTATCACACAGGAGAGGATTAGATACACAGCTCAGCAGACAGTATCACACAGGAGAGGATTAGATACACGGCTCAGCAGACAGTATCACACAGGATAGGATTAGATACACGGCTCAGCAGACAGTATCACACAGGAGAGGATTAGATACACGGCTCAGCAGACAGTATCACACAGGAGAGGATTAGATACAGGGCTCAGCAGACAGTATCACACAGGAGAGGATTAGATACACGGCTCAGCAGACAGTATCACACAGGAGAGGATTAGATACACGGCTCAGCAGGCAGTATCACACAGGAGAGGATTAGATACACGGCTCAGCAGACCGTATCACACAGGAGAGGATTAGATACACGGCTCAGCAGACAGTATCACACAGGAGAGGATTAGATACAGGGCTCAGCAGACAGTATCACACAGGAGAGGATTAGATACACGGCTCAGCAGGCAGTATCACACAGGAGAGGATTAGATACACGGCTCAGCAGACAGTATCACACAGGAGAGGATTAGATACACGGCTCAGCAGACCGTATCACACAGGAGAGGATTAGATACACGGCTCAGCAGACAGTATCACACAGGAGAGGATTAGATACAGGGCTCAGCAGACAGTATCACACAGGAGAGGATTAGATACACGGCTCAGCAGACAGTATCACACAGGAGAGGATTAGATACACGGCTCAGCAGACAGTATCACACAGGAGAGGATTAGATACACGGCTCAGCAGGCAGTATCACACAGGAGAGGATTAGATACACGGCTCAGCAGACAGTATCACACAGGAGAGGATTAGATACACGGCTCAGCAGACAGTATCACACAGGAGAGGATTAGATACACGGCTCAGCAGGCAGTATCACACAGGAGAGGATTAGATACACGGCTCAGCAGACAGTATCACACAGGAGAGGATTAGATACACGGCTCAGCAGGCAGTATCACACAGGAGAGGATTAGATACACGGCTCAGCAGACAGTATCACACAGGAGAGGATTAGATACACGGCTCAGCAGACCGTATCACACAGGAGAGGATTAGATACACGGCTCAGCAGTCAGTATCACACAGGAGAGGATTAGATACACGGCTCAGCAGTCAGTATCACACAGGAGAGGATTAGATACACGGCTCAGCAGACAGTATCACACAGGAGAGGATTAGATACACGGCTCAGCAGACAGTATCACACAGGAGAGGATTAGATACACGGCTCAGACGACAGTATCACACAGGATGGGATTAGATACACGGCTCAGCAGACAGTATCACACAGGAGAGGATTAGATACACGGCTCAGCAGACAGTATCACACAGGAGAGGATTAGATACACGGCTCAGACGACAGTATCACACAGGAGAGGATTAGATACACGGCTCAGCAGAGAGTATCACACAGGAGATGATTAGATACACGGCTCAGCAGACAGTATCACACAGGAGAGGATTAGATACACGGCTCAACAGACAGTATCTCACAGGATAGGATTAGATACACAGCTCAGCAGACAGTATCTCACAGGATAGGATTAGATACACGGCTCAGCAGACAGTATCACACAGGATAGGATTAGATACACGGCTCAACAGACAGTATCACACAGGAGAGGATTAGATACACGGCTCAGCAGGCAGTATCACACAGGAGAGGATTAGATACACGGCTCAGCAGGCAGTATCACACAGGAGAGGATTAGATACACGGCTCAACAGGCAGTATCACACAGGAGAGGATTAGATACACGGCTCAGCAGACAGTATCACACAGGAGAGGATTAGATACACAGCTCAGCAGACAGTATCACACAGGAGAGGATTAGATACACGGCTCAGCAGACAGTATCACACAGGATAGGATTAGATACACGGCTCAGCAGTCGGTATCACACAGGAGAGGATTAGATACACAGCTCAGCAGACAGTATCACACAGGAGAGGATTAGATACACGGCTCAGCAGACAGTATCACACAGGATAGGATTAGATACACGGCTCAGCAGACAGTATCACACAGGAGAGGATTAGATACACGGCTCAGCAGACAGTATCACACAGGATAGGATTAGATACACAGCTCAGCAGACAGTATCACACAGGATAGGATTAGATACGCGGCTCAGCAGACAGTATCACACAGGATAGGATTAGATACACGGCTCAACAGACAGTATCACACAGGAGAGGATTAGATACACGGCTCAGCAGGCAGTATCACACAGGAGAGGATTAGATACAGGGCTCAGCAGACAGTATCACACAGGAGAGGATTAGATACACGGCTCAGCAGACCGTATCACACAGGAGAGGATTAGATACACGGCTCAGCAGACAGTATCACACAGGAGAGGATTAGATACACGGCTCAGCAGACAGTATCACACAGGAGAGGATTAGATACACGGCTCAGCAGACAGTATCACGCAGGAGAGGATTAGATACACGGCTCAGCAGTCAGTATCACACAGGAGAGGATTAGATACAGGGCTCAGCAGACAGTATCACACAGGATAGGATTAGATACACGGCTCAGCAGACAGTATCACACAGGAGAGGATTAGATACACTGCTCAGCAGACAGTATCACACAGGAGAGGATTAGATACACGGCTCAGCAGACAGTATCACACAGGAGAGGATTAGATACACGGCTCAGCAGTCAGTATCACACAGGAGAGGATTAGATACACGGCTCAGCAGTCAGTATCACACAGGAGAGGATTAGATACACAGCTCAGCAGACAGTATCACACAGGAGAGGATTAGATACACGGCTCAGCAGACAGTATCACACAGGAGAGGATTAGATACACGGCTCAGCAGACAGTATCACACAGGAGAGGATTAGATACACGGCTCAGCAGACAGTATCACACAGGAGAGGATTAGATACACAGCTCAGCAGACAGTATCACACAGGAGAGGATTAGATACACGGCTCAGCAGACCGTATCACACAGGAGAGGATTAGATACACGGCTCAGCAGACGGTATCACACAGGAGAGGATTAGATACAAGGCTCAGCAGACAGTATCACACAGGAGAGGATTAGATACACGCTCAGCAGACAGTATCACACAGCAGAGGATTAGATACACGGCTCAGCAGACAGTATCACACAGGAGAGGATTAGATACACGGCTCAGCAGACAGTATCACACAGGAGAGGATTAGATACACGGCTCAGCAGACAGTATCACACAGGAGAGGATTAGATACACGGCTCAGCAGACAGTATCACACAGCAGAGGATTAGATACACGGCTCAGCAGACAGTATCACACAGGAGAGGATTAGATACACGGCTCAGCAGACAGTATCACACAGGAGAGGATTAGATACACGGCTCAGCAGACAGTATCACACAGGAGAGGATTAGATACACTGCTCAGCAGTCGATATCACACAGGAGAGGATTAGATACACGGCTCAGCAGACAGTATCACACAGGAGAGGATTAGATACACGGCTCAGCAGACAGTATCACACAGGAGAGGATTAGATACACGGCTCAGCAGACAGTATCACACAGGAGAGGATTAGATACACGGCTCAGCAGACAGTATCACACAGGATGGGATTAGATACACGGCTCAGCAGACAGTATCACACAGGAGAGGATTAGATACACGGCTCAGCAGACAGTATCACACAGGAGAGGATTAGATACACGGCTCAGACGACAGTATCACACAGGAGAGGATTAGATACACGGCTCAGCAGAGAGTATCACACAGGAGAGGATTAGATACACGGCTCAGCAGACAGTATCACACAGGAGAGGATTAGATACACAGCTCAGCAGACAGTATCTCACAGGATAGGATTAGATACACAGCTCAGCAGACAGTATCTCACAGGATAGGATTAGATACACGGCTCAGCAGACAGTATCACACAGGATAGGATTAGATACATGGCTCAGCAGACAGTATCACACAGGAGAGGATTAGATACATGGCTCAGCAGACAGTATCACACAGGAGAGGATTAGATACACTGCTCAGCAGTCGATATCACACAGGAGAGGATTAGATACACGGCTCAGCAGACAGTATCACACAGGAGAGGATTAGATACACGGCTCAGCAGACAGTATCACACAGGAGAGGATTAGATACACGGCTCAGCAGACAGTATCACACAGGAGAGGATTAGATACACGGCTCAGCAGACAGTATCACACAGGATGGGATTAGATACACGGCTCAGCAGACAGTATCACACAGGAGAGGATTAGATACACGGCTCAGCAGACAGTATCACACAGGAGAGGATTAGATACACGGCTCAGACGACAGTATCACACAGGAGAGGATTAGATACACGGCTCAGCAGAGAGTATCACACAGGAGAGGATTAGATACACGGCTCAGCAGACAGTATCACACAGGAGAGGATTAGATACACAGCTCAGCAGACAGTATCTCACAGGATAGGATTAGATACACGGCTCAGCAGACAGTATCACACAGGAGAGGATTAGATACACGGCTCAGCAGACAGTATCACACAGGAGAGGATTAGATACACGGCTCAGCAGACAGTATCACACAGGAGGGATTAGATACACGGCTCAGCAGACAGTATCACACAGGAGAGGATTAGATACAGGGCTCAGCAGACAGTATCACACAGGAGAGGATTAGATACACGGCTCAGCAGACAGTATCACACAGGAGAGGATTAGATACACGGCTCAGCAGACAGTATCACACAGGAGAGGATTAGATACAGGGCTCAGCAGGCAGTATCACACAGGAGAGGATTAGATACACGGCTCAGCAGACAGTATCACACAGGAGAGGATTAGATACACGGCTCAGCAGACAGTATCACACAGGATAGGATTAGATACACGGCTCAACAGACAGTATCACACAGGAGAGGATTAGATACACGGCTCAGCAGGCAGTATCACACAGGAGAGGATTAGATACACGGCTCAGCAGACAGTATCACACAGGAGAGGATTAGATACACGGCTCAGCAGACCGTATCACACAGGAGAGGATTAGATACACGGCTCAGCAGACAGTATCACACAGGAGAGGATTAGATACACGGCTCAGCAGTCAGTATCACACAGGAGAGGATTAGATACACGGCTCAGCAGTCAGTATCACACAGGAGAGGATTAGATACACGGCTCAGCAGACAGTATCACACAGGAGAGGATTAGATACACGGCTCAGCAGACAGTATCACACAGGAGAGGATTAGATACACGGCTCAGACGACAGTATCACACAGGATGGGATTAGATACACGGCTCAGCAGACAGTATCACACAGGAGAGGATTAGATACACGGCTCAGCAGACAGTATCACACAGGAGAGGATTAGATACACGGCTCAACAGACAGTATCTCACAGGATAGGATTAGATACACGGCTCAGACGACAGTATCACACAGGAGAGGATTAGATACACGGCTCAGCAGAGAGTATCACACAGGAGAGGATTAGATACACGGCTCAGCAGACAGTATCACACAGGAGAGGATTAGATACACAGCTCAGCAGACAGTATCTCACAGGATAGGATTAGATACACGGCTCAGCAGACAGTATCACACAGGATAGGATTAGATACACGGCTCAGCAGACAGTATCACACAGGAGAGGATTAGATACACGGCTCAGCAGACAGTATCACACAGGAGAGGATTAGATACACAGCTCAGCAGACAGTATCACACAGGAGAGGATTAGATACACGGCTCAGCAGACAGTATCACACAGGAGGGATTAGATACACGGCTCAGCAGACAGTATCACACAGGAGAGGATTAGATACAGGGCTCAGCAGGCAGTATCACACAGGAGAGGATTAGATACACGGCTCAGCAGGCAGTATCACACAGGAGAGGATTAGATACACGGCTCAGCAGACAGTATCACACAGGAGAGGATTAGATACACGGCTCAGCAGGCAGTATCACACAGGAGAGGATTAGATACACGGCTCAGCAGACAGTATCACACAGGATAGGATTAGATACACGGCTCAACAGACAGTATCACACAGGAGAGGATTAGATACACGGCTCAGCAGGCAGTATCACACAGGAGAGGATTAGATACACGGCTCAGCAGACAGTATCACACAGGAGAGGATTAGATACACGGCTCAGCAGACCGTATCACACAGGAGAGGATTAGATACACGGCTCAGCAGACAGTATCACACAGGAGAGGATTAGATACACGGCTCAGCAGTCAGTATCACACAGGAGAGGATTAGATACACGGCTCAGCAGTCAGTATCACACAGGAGAGGATTAGATACACGGCTCAGCAGACAGTATCACACAGGAGAGGATTAGATACACGGCTCAGACGACAGTATCACACAGGATGGGATTAGATACACGGCTCAGCAGACAGTATCACACAGGAGAGGATTAGATACACGGCTCAGCAGACAGTATCACACAGGAGAGGATTAGATACACGGCTCAACAGACAGTATCTCACAGGATAGGATTAGATACACGGCTCAGACGACAGTATCACACAGGAGAGGATTAGATACACGGCTCAGCAGAGAGTATCACACAGGAGATGATTAGATACACGGCTCAGCAGACAGTATCACACAGGAGAGGATTAGATACACGGCTCAACAGACAGTATCTCACAGGATAGGATTAGATACACAGCTCAGCAGACAGTATCTCACAGGATAGGATTAGATACACGGCTCAGCAGACAGTATCACACAGGATAGGATTAGATACACGGCTCAACAGACAGTATCACACAGGAGAGGATTAGATACACGGCTCAGCAGGCAGTATCACACAGGAGAGGATTAGATACACGGCTCAGCAGGCAGTATCACACAGGAGAGGATTAGATACACGGCTTAGCAGACAGTATCACACAGGAGAGGATTAGATACACAGCTCAGCAGACAGTATCACACAGGAGAGGATTAGATACACAGCTCAGCAGACAGTATCACACAGGAGAGGATTAGATACACGGCTCAGCAGACAGTATCACACAGGATAGGATTAGATACACGGCTCAGCAGTCGGTATCACACAGGAGAGGATTAGATACACAGCTCAGCAGACAGTATCACACAGGAGAGGATTAGATACACGGCTCAGCAGACAGTATCACACAGGATAGGATTAGATACACGGCTCAGCAGACAGTATCACACAGGAGAGGATTAGATACACGGCTCAGCAGACAGTATCACACAGGATAGGATTAGATACACAGCTCAGCAGACAGTATCACACAGGATAGGATTAGATACGCGGCTCAGCAGACAGTATCACACAGGATAGGATTAGATACACGGCTCAACAGACAGTATCACACAGGAGAGGATTAGATACACGGCTCAGCAGGCAGTATCACACAGGAGAGGATTAGATACACGGCTCAGCAGACAGTATCACACAGGAGAGGATTAGATACACGGCTCAGCAGACCGTATCACACAGGAGAGGATTAGATACACGGCTCAGCAGACAGTATCACACAGGAGAGGATTAGATACACGGCTCAGCAGACAGTATCACACAGGAGAGGATTAGATACACGGCTCAGCAGACCGTATCACACAGGAGAGGATTAGATACACGGCTCAGCAGGCAGTATCACACAGGAGAGGATTAGATACACGGCTCAGCAGACAGTATCACGCAGGAGAGGATTAGATACACGGCTCAGCAGGCAGTATCACACAGGAGAGGATTAGATACACGGCTCAGCAGACAGTATCACACAGGAGAGGATTAGATACACAGCTCAGCAGACCGTATCACACAGGAGAGGATTAGATACACGGCTCAGCAGACCGTATCACACAGGAGAGGATTAGATACACGGCTCAGCAGGCAGTATCACACAGGAGAGGATTAGATACACGGCTCAGCAGACCGTATCACACAGGAGAGGATTAGATACACGGCTCAGCAGGCAGTATCACACAGGAGAGGATTAGATACACGGCTCAGCAGACAGTATCACGCAGGAGAGGATTAGATACACGGCTCAGCAGGCAGTATCACACAGGAGAGGATTAGATACACGGCTCAGCAGACAGTATCACACAGGAGAGGATTAGATACACGGCTCAGCAGACAGTATCACACAGGAGAGGATTAGATACACGGCTCAGCAGACCGTATCACACAGGAGAGGATTAGATACACGGCTCAGCAGGCAGTATCACACAGGAGAGGATTAGATACACGGCTCAGCAGACTGTATCACACAGGAGAGGATTAGATACACGGCTCAGCAGACAGTATCACACAGGAGAGGATTAGATACACGGCTCAGCAGTCAGTATCACACAGGATAGGATTAGATACACGGCTCAGCAGACAGTATCACACAGGAGAGGATTAGATACACGGCTCAGCAGACAGTATCACACAGGAGAGGATTAGATACACAGCTCAGCAGTCAGTATCACACAGGATAGGATTAGATACACGGCTCAGCAGACAGTATCACACAGGAGAGGATTAGATACACGGCTCAGCAGTCAGTATCACACAGGAGAGGATTAGATACAGGGCTCAGCAGACAGTATCACACAGGATAGGATTAGATACACGGCTCAGCAGACAGTATCACACAGGAGAGGATTAGATACACTGCTCAGCAGACAGTATCACACAGGAGAGGATTAGATACACGGCTCAGCAGACAGTATCACACAGGAGAGGATTAGATACACGGCTCAGCAGACAGTATCACACAGGAGAGGATTAGATACACGGCTCAGCAGACAGTATCACACAGGAGAGGATTAGATACACGGCTCAGCAGACAGTATCACACAGGAGAGGATTAGATACACAGCTCAGCAGACAGTATCACACAGGAGAGGATTAGATACACGGCTCAGCAGACGGTATCACACAGGAGAGGATTAGATACACGGCTCAGCAGACCGTATCACACAGGAGAGGATTAGATACACGGCTCAGCAGACGGTATCACACAGGAGAGGATTAGATACACGGCTCAGCAGACCGTATCACACAGGAGAGGATTAGATACACGGCTCAGCAGACGGTATCACACAGGAGAGGATTAGATACAAGGCTCAGCAGACAGTATCACACAGGAGAGGATTAGATACACGCTCAGCAGACAGTATCACACAGCAGAGGATTAGATACACGGCTCAGCAGACAGTATCACACAGGAGAGGATTAGATACACGGCTCAGCAGACAGTATCACACAGGAGAGGATTAGATACACGGCTCAGCAGACAGTATCACACAGGAGAGGATTAGATACACTGCTCAGCAGTCGATATCACACAGGAGAGGATTAGATACACGGCTCAGCAGACAGTATCACACAGGAGAGGATTAGATACACTGCTCAGCAGTCGATATCACACAGGAGAGGATTAGATACACGGCTCAGCAGACAGTATCACACAGGAGAGGATTAGATACACGGCTCAGCAGACAGTATCACACAGGAGAGGATTAGATACACGGCTCAGCAGACAGTATCACACAGGAGAGGATTAGATACACGGCTCAGCAGACAGTATCACACAGGAGAGGATTAGATACACGGCTCAGCAGACAGTATCACACAGGAGAGGATTAGATACACGGCTCAGACGACAGTATCACACAGGAGAGGATTAGATACACGGCTCAGCAGACAGTATCACACAGGAGAGGATTAGATACACAGCTCAGCAGACAGTATCTCACAGGATAGGATTAGATACACAGCTCAGCAGACAGTATCTCACAGGATAGGATTAGATACACGGCTCAGCAGACAGTATCACACAGGATAGGATTAGATACATGGCTCAGCAGACAGTATCACACAGGAGAGGATTAGATACACTGCTCAGCAGTCGATATCACACAGGAGAGGATTAGATACACGGCTCAGCAGACAGTATCACACAGGAGAGGATTAGATACACGGCTCAGCAGACAGTATCACACAGGAGAGGATTAGATACACGGCTCAGCAGACAGTATCACACAGGAGAGGATTAGATACACGGCTCAGCAGACAGTATCACACAGGATGGGATTAGATACACGGCTCAGCAGACAGTATCACACAGGAGAGGATTAGATACACGGCTCAGCAGACAGTATCACACAGGAGAGGATTAGATACACGGCTCAGACGACAGTATCACACAGGAGAGGATTAGATACACGGCTCAGCAGAGAGTATCACACAGGAGAGGATTAGATACACGGCTCAGCAGACAGTATCACACAGGAGAGGATTAGATACACGGCTCAGCAGACAGTATCACACAGGAGAGGATTAGATACACGGCTCAGCAGACAGTATCACACAGGAGAGGATTAGATACACGGCTCAGCAGACAGTATCACACAGGAGAGGATTAGATACACGGCTCAGACGACAGTATCACACAGGAGAGGATTAGATACACGGCTCAGCAGAGAGTATCACACAGGAGAGGATTAGATACACGGCTCAGCAGACAGTATCACACAGGAGAGGATTAGATACACAGCTCAGCAGACAGTATCTCACAGGATAGGATTAGATACACGGCTCAGCAGACAGTATCACACAGGAGAGGATTAGATACACGGCTCAGCAGACAGTATCACACAGGATAGTGTAGCACCCTGAGGATTCGGCTGCTACAGGGGTATTGCACCTCAATCCAGAGGTGTGATATTCCACTCCCGGGTAAGGATGGAGTGTGGATCTGAGCTCGGTAGGCTGCATGCACTACACACATCCCATTTCCGGGGAACAGGCCGACGGTACTCCCACTTAGAAATGTGCAGGTACGACCGAGTCTGTTCCTGGCTGGAGTGGGAGGGGGGTGGTACATCCCAAGTAGTGTAGGGGCAGATAGGGGGAGCAGCCTGGGTAAAGTTAGGAGCTCATTGGGTGCTGGTCACCTGAGCTCACACATAGAGGGTGTATATAAGGTGGGCACCAACTAAGAACAGGGTCAGATGCAGAGAACAAGTCAGGAGCAGAGGAGAAGGAAAGACCCAGAGTGAGAGAGGAGAGAGAGAGACCCAGAGGCACAGAAGAACAGGACTCTAAGATCCCAAATTAAAACCCCGGGTGAAGAGTCGGCATCAGGGTACCGGAACCCAAGCTGGTGGGGGTAAAAACATTCCCCAGCCAGAGACCGGAGACCGTGGGCAGCGTTTGCCACGGTCACCCACTACATCCACCCCGAAGGCACACCACATGAAGGGTCAGGGAACCCAAGGCCAAGGGTGTCCCAACAGAAGGCCCGAGGGAGCTGGACCTAGGTGGATCACTGGTGGGGACGGCCAGAGAACGGGACAGAAGGAGAGCTCAGGGCCACGCTCCGGACTTGTTTGGGGGTTGGCTGGATCCAGGACCTGGTGGACGCAGCACGGCTCGGGTGGTCACTCGGAGCTGGAGTGACCAGTACAACATCTGCAGTAAGTAAACACCCTTAACTGCATAACCCGACTCTGTCTTCACTGCCGTCTGCACTACACCACCACAACCCCCATCCTCTGCACCTGTCCCCCCTGAGGCTATACCCCTCCCGTTGGGGGTTATCATCACAAGCTGCACCTGCACCATCAGCCTCAGCGGACCCTGCTGCAGCCACAGTGACCGCATCACAACGGGTGGCGTAGTCGACACGAAAGAACTCTTAATAACATCTGTAGGACTGCCACATAACACTGAGCTTGACGCCCTGGGCACGGGGCCGGGTCACAGCCGCTCGGAGACTACAACCCCCCATCTGATCCGGTGCCGGGTATTCCCCTCAAAAAGGAATATGTCCCAGGGGGCGCGTCAACTTTGGCGTAGTCGGCAGGATTACGTGCCCGCAACACCCGGGTACTGCGTGCCTGAAGAAAAGTGCGAGTTTACCTCAAAAAGAAGTCTCCTGCCGGTTCCGGAGGGTCCCCGCCATCGGACCCCATCACCAGTCGATTCCCGCCGGTTGTCCGCCATTAACAGCGTTTTCCCGCCATCCACAGAGTTTCCCGCCACTGGGAAGCGATTCCCGCCATTTCCAAAGGTTTCCCGCCTTGGAAGAGCGGACGCCATTATGGACGTGCCAGAGGGTGGCGAGAGGCCACCTCCCATCGTGGGCCAGGACCGAAAATGGCGCCAAAAGTGGAAACCGCCCCCACCAACAGAGACTGTGATGCTAGAGGTGTCTGTCAGCGTGAAAGAACTGCCCCTGGAGCTGACAATCACCAAGAGGCCCCGGGACCGCCCTCGAAGTGGGAGGACTGAGAAGGAGAGAGCAAAGATGGGTGTCGCTTGGAGCAGTCTGGAGCGAGCGCACCCGGAGGCAGAAAGCCTGGAGAGGAGCAGCAAAGAAGCTCACCCGGAGATGTCCAGAGAGCAGAGCAGCACCGGCCCGCTGGCCAGGAGCCTGCTGGAAGAAGAGCAGAGCAGCACCGACCCGTTTGTCAGGAGCCTGCTAGACACCACGACCCCGCTAGGCCTAGTGGAGGTTCTCGCACAGCTCCCCCGAGACCGGGAGTGTGCACAGACTGCCCTGGAGGGCCTCGCACGGAGGATGGCCCGGGTACAGCGAGAGACATTGGCGGAGTGGAGCCGAGAGATGGCCCAGCAAACCAAGACCCGGAGCACGCCAGCCAAGATGAGGAGACAGACTGCCTCTGAGGATGGCGCGGGAGGACCAAAGGCCGGAGACGGCGCCGAGAAGGGAGCCGAACGCATGGAGGCAGGTAAAGGGGACGTCTACACCCCAAGCCGGGACACCGCTTACCTGCCCCAGCTCCCCGTCGCAGAGCCCGAAAGTCCCCCTGCTGTGCCCGAAAACGCCATGTCACCGACGCAGACTAGGCCCCAACCGGAAGCCGCCGCCGCGACCCCTGTGACGTCACACGCCTCGACCCCGAGCGTGACCAAGCAGGAAGTACCACCAGCCTGGTCGCAAGGCCTAGTACCCCCGGGCGCCGCAATACCAACAGCGCCCCCTACCTCCGCGGAGCCCCCGGCCTGGTCGCAGGGCCAAGTAGCCCAGGGCGCCGCTGTCCTTACGGTGCCCTTCACCTTCCAGATACCCCAGGCCTGGCCGCAGGGCCCGGGCATCCCGGGCGCTAACACCACCGCGCCCATAAGACCTAAAGTGCCGCATCTGGGAGAGGACCTGTACGCCCAGCATACGTGCCCGGATGGGCAGCCATTTATATGGCCACCGGAGTTCCACCATCCCCGACTCCGGAGAGAGAGACCCCTGGATGAACCCCCTGATCCCGGCTCCAAAGCCAGTAAAGAGGATCTCGCCCCCGCTAGCGGAAGCGCAGTTCGAGTGGGACCCCACCGGAGAAGATCTCATGGGGTTCACTCAAGAGACTCGGGCAGCTGCAGCGGAGCGTGCTGAGTGCTGCCGCCAACAGCTCGAGGACTTCGAGAGGGAGCGGAGAGAGAGGCGGGTCCGGGAACAGCAAGCTCAAGTAAGGAGCGCGGAGCAGAAGAGCCGGGCCAGGAGAGACCCCCGTGCAGCGCATTGTCCCCGCACCATCGGGACAGTGATCAAGTTCAACCAGCAGCATGGGTGGGGCTTCATCAGAGACCACAACACCCCCGGCGACGTTTTTGTAACGCGCAGAGACGTTGAGTCCCATCTGCCGGAGGGGCACAGAGGTCGTGACCTTTATATCGGGGACGAGGTCACCTTTACCCGGCACAAGTGTGCCAAAGGACCTTACGCCCTCCACGTACACCGCCTGACGGAGGAGGAGTTGCGGTGCGAGGAGGAGGAGCAAGAGGACCCGGACGGGTCTGAAGTTACCACCAGCTATAAGCAAAGAGCAGGAGGAGGACGCCGTTGTTAAGTACAGCGAAGCAGGTGCTGTAAATAAGTTACCCAATCGGGGTATAAAGAAACTGAAACTGTTGCTACATAAATATAGTCCCCGTTGGGACCAGCAAGAGTGAACTGTTTACCCGTTAACCCCTTAATCCCACTGACCGAGGACTGAGAGCGGTCATTCCTCCCTAATACCTGGCCGAGGACTGAGAGCGGCCAACTTCCCCTGTATATAGTTGCGCGTCCTAAAGCGCCCCCTACCGGTTTTATAGAAAACCTGTTTTTCTAAGAGACTGTCGCACTTTTCCCGGACACACGTTGCACAGTGTCCGGAGGAGGAGGAACCAGAAACAAGAGACGACGAGAATGTTATATGAAAAGTTTTATATATATATAATGTTTTATATGTTTTATATGTTTATAAAAATTTGTATGTTTTGGTGATGTTTTATGTCTTACAGCCCGAGGACGTGCTGTGATTTACCAGGGGGGAATGTAGCACCCTGAGGATTCGGCTGCTACAGGGGTATTGCACCTCAACCCAGAGGTGTGATATTCCACTCCCGGGTAAGGATGGAGTGTGGATCTGAGCTCGGTAGGCTGCATGCACTACACACATCCCATTTCCGAGGAGCAGACCGACGGTACTCCCACTTAGAAATGTGCAGGTACGACCGAGTCTGTTCCTGGCTGGAGTGGGAGGGGGGTGGTACATCCCAAGTAGTGTAGGGGCAGATAGGGGGAGCAGCCTGGGTAAAGACAGGAGCTCATTGGGTGCTGGTCACCTGAGCTCACACATAGAGGGTGTATATAAGGTGGGCACCAACTAAGAACAGGGTCAGATGCAGAGAACAAGTCAGGAGCAGAGGAGAAGGAAAGACCCAGAGTGAGAGAGGAGAGAGAGAGACCCAGAGGCACAGAAGAACAGGACTCTAAGATCCCAAATTAAAACCCCGGGTGAAGAGTCGGCATCAGGGTACCGGAACCCAAGCTGGTGGGGGTAAACACATTCCCCAGCCAGAGACCGGAGACCGTGGGCAGCGTTTGCCACGGTCACCCACTACATCCACCCCGAAGGCATACCACGAGGAGGGTCAGGGAACCCAAGGCCAAGGGTGTCCCAACAGAAGGCCCGAGGGAGCTGGACCTAGGTGGATCACTGGTGGGGACGGCCAGAGAACGGGACAGAAGGAGAGCTCAGGGCCACGCTCCGGACTTGTTTGGGGGTTGGCTGGATCCAGGACCTGGTGGACGCAGCACGGCTCGGGTGGTCACTCGGAGCTGGAGTGACCAGTACAACATCTGCAGTAAGTAAACACCCTTAACTGCATAACCCGACTCTGTCTTCACTGCCGTCTGCACTGCACCACCACAACCCCCATCCTCTGCACCTGTCCCCCCTGAGGCTATACCCCTCCCGTTGGGGGTTATCATCACAAGCTGCACCTGCACCATCAGCCTCAGCGGACCCTGCTGCAGCGGCGGCCACAGTGACCGCATCACAACGGGTGGCGTAGTCGACACGAAAGAACTCTTAATAACATCTGTAGAACTGCCACATAACACTGAGCTTGACGCCCTGGGCACGGGGCCGGGTCACAGCCGCTCGGAGACTACAACCCCCCATCTGATCCGGTGCCGGGTATTCCCCTCAAAAAGGAATATGTCCCAGGGGGCGCGTCAATAGGATTAGATACACGGCTCAGCAGACAGTATCACACAGGAGAGGATTAGATACACGGCTCAGCAGACAGTATCACACAGGAGAGGATTAGATACACGGCTCAGCAGATGGTATCACACAGGAGACGATTAGATACACGGCTCAGCAGTCAGTATCACACAGGATGGGATTAGATACACGGCTCAGCAGACAGTATCACACAGGAGAGGATTAGATACACGGCTCAGCAGACAGTATCACACAGGAGAGGATTAGATACACAGCTCAGCAGATGGTATCACACAGGAGACGATTAGATACACGGCTCAGCAGTCAGTATCACACAGGATGGGATTAGATACACGGCTCAGCAGACAGTATCACACAGGAGAGGATTAGATACAGGGCTCAGCAGACAGTATCACACAGGATAGGATTAGATACACAGCTCAGCAGACAGTATCACACAGGAGCGGATTAGATACACAGCTCAGCAGACAATATCACACAGGAGAGGATTAGATACACGGCTCAGCAGACAGTATCACACAGGATAGGATTAGATACACGGCTCAGCAGACAGTATCACACAGGAGAGGATTAGATACAGGGCTCAGCAGACAGTATCACACAGGATAGGATTAGATACACAGCTCAGCAGACAGTATCACACAGGAGCGGATTAGATACACAGCTCAGCAGACAATATCACACAGGAGAGGATTAGATACACGGCTCAGCAGACAGTATCACACAGGATAGGATTAGATACACGGCTCAGCAGTCAGTATCACACAGGAGAGGATTAGATACACGGCTCAGCAGACAGTATCACACAGGAGAGGATTAGATACAGGGCTCAGAAGACAGTATCACACAGGAGAGGATTAGATACACGGCTCAGCAGACAGTATCACACAGGAGAGGATTAGATACACGGATCAGCAGACAGTATCACACAGGATATGATTAGATACACGGCTCAGCAGACAGTATCACACAGGAGAGGATTAGATACAGGGCTCAGCAGACAGTATCACACAGGAGAGGATTAGATACACGGCTCAGCAGACAGTATCACACAGGAGAGGATTAGATACACGGCTCAGCAGACAGTATCACACAGGAGAGGATTAGATACACGGCTCAGCAGACAGTATCACACAGGAGAGGATTAGATACACGGCTCAGCAGACAGTATCACACAGGATAGGATTAGATACACGGCTCAGCAGACAGTATCACACAGGAGAGGATTAGATACACGGCTCAGCAGACAGTATCACACAGGAGAGGATTAGATACACGGCTCAGCAGACAGTATCACACAGGAGAGGATTAGATACACGGCTCAGCAGACAGTATCACACAGGATAGGATTAGATACACAGCTCAGCAGACAGTATCACACAGGAGAGGATTAGATACACGGCTCAGCAGACAGTATCACACAGGAGAGGATTAGATACACGGCTCAGCAGACAGTATCACACAGGAGAGGATTAGATACACGGCTCAGCAGACAGTATCACACAGGAGAGGATTAGATACACGGCTCAGCATACGGTATCACACAGGAGAGGATTAGATACACGGCTCAGCAGACAGTATCACACAGGAGAGGATCAGATACACGGCACAGCAGACAGTATCACACAGGATAGGATTAGATACACGGCTCAGCAGACAGTATCACACAGGATAGGATTAGATACACGGCTCAGCAGACAGTATCACACAGGAGAGGATTAGATACACGGCTCAGCAGACAGTATCACACAGGAGAGGATTAGATACACGGCTCAGCAGACAGTAGCACACAGGATAGGATTAGATACACGGCTCAGCAGACAGTATCACACAGGAGAGGATTAGATACACGGCTCAGCAGACAGTATAACACAGGATAGGATTAGATACACGGCTCAGCAGACAGTATCACACAGGAGAGGATTAGATACACGGCTCAGCAGACAGTATAACACAGGATAGGATTAGATACACGGCTCAGCAGACAGTATCACACAGGAGAGGATTAGATACACGGCTCAGCAGACAGTATCACACAGGAGAGGATTAGATACACGGCTCAGCAGACAGTATCACACAGGAGAGGATTAGATACACGGCTCAGCAGACAGTATAACACAGGATAGGATTAGATACACGGCTCAACAGACAGTATCACACAGGAGAGGATTAGATACACGGCTCAGCAGATGGTATCACACAGGAGACGATTAGATACACGGCTCAGCAGTCAGTATCACACAGGATGGGATTAGATACACGGCTCAGCAGACAGTATCACACAGGAGAGGATTAGATACACGGCTCAGCAGACAGTATCACACAGGAGAGGATTAGATACACAGCTCAGCAGATGGTATCACACAGGAGACGATTAGATACACGGCTCAGCAGTCAGTATCACACAGGATGGGATTAGATACACGGCTCAGCAGACAGTATCACACAGGATAGGATTAGATACACAGCTCAGCAGACAGTATCACACAGGAGCGGATTAGATACACAGCTCAGCAGACAATATCACACAGGAGAGGATTAGATACACGGCTCAGCAGACAGTATCACACAGGATAGGATTAGATACACGGCTCAGCAGTCAGTATCACACAGTAGAGGATTAGATACACGGCTCAGCAGACAGTATCACACAGGATAGGATTAGATACACGGCTCAGCAGACAGTATCACACAGGATAGGATTAGATACACGGCTCAGCAGACAGTATCACACAGGAGAGGATTAGATACACAGCTCAGCAGACAATATCACACAGCAGAGGATTAGATACACGGCTCAGCAGACAGTATCACACAGGAGAGGATTAGATATACGGCTCAGCAGACAGTATCACACAGGAGAGGATTAGATACACGGCTCAGCAGACAGTATCACACAGGAGAGGATTAGATACACAGCTCAGCAGACAATATCACACAGCAGAGGATTAGATACACGGCTCAGCAGACAGTATCACACAGGATAGGATTAGATACACGGCTCAGCAGACAGTATCACACAGGAGAGGATTAGATATACGGCTCAGCAGACAGTATCACACAGGAGAGGATTAGATACAGGGCTCAGAAGACAGTATCACACAGGAGAGGATTAGATACACGGCTCAGCAGACAGTATCACACAGGATAGGATTAGATACACGGCTCAGCAGACAGTATCACACAGGAGAGGATTAGATATACGGCTCAGCAGACAGTATCACACAGGAGAGGATTAGATACAGGGCTCAGAAGACAGTATCACACAGGAGAGGATTAGATACACGGCTCAGCAGACAGTATCACACAGGAGAGGATTAGATATACGGCTCAGCAGACAGTATCACACAGGAGAGGATTAGATACACGGCTCAGCAGACAGTATCACAAAGGAGAGGATTAGATACAGGGCTCAGCAGACAGTATCACACAGGAGAGGATTAGATACACGGCTCAGCAGACAGTATCACACAGGAGAGGATTAGATACAGGGCTCAGAAGACAGTATCACACAGGATAGGATTAGATACACGGCTCAGCAGACAGTATCACAAAGGAGAGGATTAGATACACGGCTCAGCAGACAGTATCACACAGGAGAGGATTAGATACACGGCTCAGCAGACAGTATCACAAAGGAGAGGATTAGATACACGGCTCAGCAGACAGTATCACACAGGATAGGATTAGATACACGGCTCAGCAGACAGTATCACACAGGATTGGATTAGATACACGGCTCAGCAGACAGTATCACACAGGAGAGGATTAGATACACGGCTCAGCAGACGGTATCACACAGGATAGGATTAGATACACAGCTCAGCAGACAGTATCGCACAGGAGAGGATTAGATACACGGCTCAGCAGTGGGTATCACACAGGATAGGATTAGATACACTGCTCAGCAGACAGTATCACACAGGATAGGATTAGATACACAGCTCAGCAGACAGTATCACACAGGAGAGGATTAGATACACGGCTCAGCAGTCGGTATCACACAGGATAGGATTAGATACACTGCTCAGCAGACAGTATCACACAGGATAGGATTAGATACACAGCTCAGCAGACAGTATCACACCGGAGAGGATTAGATACACGGCTCAGCAGACGGTATCACACAGGAGAGGATTAGATACACGGCTCAGCAGACGGTATCACACAGGACAGGATTAGATACATGGCTCAGTAGACGGTATCACACGTTAGGATTAGATACACGGCTCAGCAGACAGTATCACACAGGATAGGATTAGATACACAGCTCAGCAGACAGTATCACACAGGATAGGATTAGATACACGGCTCAGCAGACAGTATCACACAGGATAGGATTAGATACACGGCTCAGCAGACAGTATCACACAGGATAGGATTAGATACACGGCTCAGCAGACAGTATCACACAGGAGAGGATTAGATACACGGCTCAGCAGACAGTATCACCCAGGAGAGGATTAGATACACGGCTCAGCAGACAGTATCACACAGGATAGGATTAGATACACGGCTCAGCAGACAGTATCACACAGGAGAGGATTAGATACACGGCTCAGCAGACAGTATCACACAGGAGAGGATTAGATACACGGCTCAGCAGACAGTATCACACAGGAGAGGATTAGATACACGGCTCAGCAGTCAGTATCACACAGGAGAGGATTAGATACACGGCTCAGCAGACAGTATCACACAGGAGAGGATTAGATACACGGCTCAGCAGACAGTATCACACAGGATAGGATTAGATACACGGCTCAGCAGACAGTATCACACAGGAGAGGATTAGATACACGGCTCAGCAGACAGTATCACACAGGAGAGGATTAGATACACGGCTCAGCAGACAGTATCACACAGGAGAGGATTAGATACACGGCTCAGCAGACAGTATCACACAGGAGAGGATTAGATACACGGCTCAGCAGACAGTATCACACAGGAGAGGATTAGATACACGGCTCAGCAGACAGTATCACACAGGATAGGATTAGATACACGTCTCAGCAGACAGTATCACACAGGAGAGGATTAGATACACGGCTCAGCAGACAGTATCACACAGGAGAGGATTAGATACACGGCTCAGCAGACAGTATCACACAGGAGAGGATTAGATACACAGCTCAGCAGACAGTATCACACAGGATAGGATTAGATACACGGCTCAGCAGACAGTATCACACAGGATAGGATTAGATACACGGCTCAGCAGACAGTATCACACAGGAGAGGATTAGATACACGGCTCAGCAGACAGTATCACCCAGGAGAGGATTAGATACACGGCTCAGCAGACAGTATCACACAGGATAGGATTAGATACACGGCTCAGCAGACAGTATCACACAGGAGAGGATTAGATACACGGCTCAGCAGACAGTATCACACAGGAGAGGATTAGATACACGGCTCAGCAGACAGTATCACACAGGAGAGGATTAGATACACGGCTCAGCAGTCAGTATCACACAGGAGAGGATTAGATACACGGCTCAGCAGACAGTATCACACAGGAGAGGATTAGATACACGGCTCAGCAGACAGTATCACACAGGATAGGATTAGATACACGGCTCAGCAGACAGTATCACACAGGAGAGGATTAGATACACGGCTCAGCAGACAGTATCACACAGGAGAGGATTAGATACACGGCTCAGCAGACAGTATCACACAGGAGAGGATTAGATACACGGCTCAGCAGACAGTATCACACAGGAGAGGATTAGATACACGGCTCAGCAGACAGTATCACACAGGAGAGGATTAGATACACGGCTCAGCAGACAGTATCACACAGGATAGGATTAGATACACGTCTCAGCAGACAGTATCACACAGGAGAGGATTAGATACACGGCTCAGCAGACAGTATCACACAGGAGAGGATTAGATACACGGCTCAGCAGACAGTATCACACAGGAGAGGATTAGATACACGGCTCAGCAGACAGTATCACACCGGAGAGGATTAGATACACGGCTCAGCAGACAGTATCACACAGGATAGGATTAGATACACGGCTCAGCAGTCAGTATCACACAGGAGAGGATTAGATACACGGCTCAGCAGACAGTATCACACAGGAGAGGATTAGATACACGGCTCAGCAGACAGTATCACACAGGAGAGGATTAGATACACGGCTCAGCAGACAGTATCACACAGGATAGGATTAGATACACGGCTCAGCAGTCAGTATCACACAGGAGAGGATTAGATACACGGCTCAGCAGACAGTATCACACAGGAGAGGATTAGATACACGGCTCAGCAGACAGTATCACACAGGAGAGGATTAGATACACGGCTCAACAGACAGTATCACACAGGAGAGGATTAGATACACGGCTCAGCAGACAGTATCACACAGGAGAGGATTAGATACACGGCTCAGCAGACAGTATCACACAGGAGAGGATTAGATACACGGCTCAGCAGACAGTATCACACAGGAGAGGATTAGATACACGGCTCAGCAGACAGTATCACACAGGATAGGATTAGATACACGGCTCAGCAGACAGTATCACACAGGAGAGGATTAGATACACAGCTCAACAGACAGTATCACACAGAAGAGGATTAGATACACGGCTCAGCAGACAGTATCACACAGGAGAGGATTAGATACACGCCTCAGCAGACAGTATCACACAGGAGAGGATTAGATACACAGCTCAGCAGAGAGTATCACACAGGAGAGGATTAGATACACGGCTCAGCAGACAGTATCACACAGGATAGGATTAGATACACGGCTCAGCAGACAGTATCACACAGGAGAGGATTAGATACACGGCTCAGCAGACAGCATCACACACAGAGGGTTAGATACACGGCTCAGCAGACAGTATCACACACAGAGGATTAGATACACGGCTCAGCAGACAGTATCACACAGGAGAGGATTAGATACACGGCTCAGCAGACAGTATCACACAGGAGAGGATTAGATACACGGCTCAGCAGACAGTATCACACACAGAGGATTAGATACACGGCTCAGCAGACAGTATCACACACAGAGGATTAGATACACAGCTCAGCAGACAGTATCACACAGGAGAGGATTAGATACACGGCTCAGCAGACAGTATCACACAGGAGAGGATTAGATACACGGCTCAGCAGACAGTATCACACAGGAGAGGATTAGATACACGGCTCAGCAGACAGTATCACACAGGAGAGGATTAGATACATGGCTCAGCAGACAGTATCACACAGGAGAGGATTAGATACACGGCTCAGCAGACAGTATCACACACAGAGGATTAGATACACGGCTCAGCAGACAGTATCACACAGGAGAGGATTAGATACACGGCTCAGCAGACAGTATCACACAGGAGAGGATTAGATACACGGCTCAGCAGACAGTATCACACACAGAGGATTAGATACACGGCTCAGCAGACAGTATCACACAGGAGAGGATTAGATACACGGCTCAGCAGACGGTATCACACAGGATAGGATTAGATACACGGCTCAGCAGACAGTATCACACAGGATAGGATTAGATACACGGCTCAGCAGACAGTATCACACACAGAGGATTAGATACACGGCTCAGCAGTCAGTATCACACAGGAGAGGATTAGATACACGGCTCAGCAGACAGTATCACACAGGAGAGGATTAGATACACGGCTCAGCAGACAGTATCACACAGGAGAGGATTAGATACACGGCTCAGCAGACAGTATCACACAGGAGAGGATTAGATACACGGCTCAGCAGACAGTATCACACAGGAGAGGATTAGATACACGGCTCAGCAGACAGTATCACACAGGAGAGGATTAGATACACAGCTCAGCAGACAGTATCACACAGGAGAGGATTAGATACACGGCTCAGCAGACAGTATCACACAGGAGAGGATTAGATACACGGCTCAGCAGACAGTATCACACAGGAGAGGATTAGATACACGGCTCAGCAGTCAGTATCACACAGGAGAGGATTAGATACACGGCTCAGCAGACAGTATCACACAGGAGAGGATTAGATACACGGCTCAGCAGACAGTATCACACAGGAGAGGATTAGATACACGGCTCAGCAGAAAGTATCACACAGGAGAGGATTAGATACACGGCTCAACAGACAGTATCACACAGGAGAGGATTAGATACACGGCTCAGCAGAAAGTATCACACAGGAGAGGATTAGATACACGGCTCAACAGACAGTATCACACAGGATAGGATTAGATACACGGCTCAACAGACAGTATCACACAGGATAGGATTAGATACACAGCTCAGCAGACAGTATCACACAGGAGAGGATTAGATACACGGCTCAGCAGACAGTATCACACAGGAGAGGATTAGATACACGGCTCAGCAGAAAGTATCACACAGGAGAGGATTAGATACACGGCTCAGCAGACAGTATCACACAGGAGAGGATTAGATACACGGCTCAACAGACAGTATCACACAGGATAGGATTAGATACACAGCTCAGCAGACAGTATCACACAGGAGAGGATTAGATACACGGCTCAGCAGACAGTATCACACAGGATAGGATTAGATACACGGCTCAGCAGACAGTATCACACAGGAGAGGATTAGATACACGGCTCAGCAGACAGTATCACACAGGAGAGGATTAGATACACGGCTCAGCAGTCGGTATCACACAGGAGAGGATTAGATACACGGCTCAGCAGTCGGTATCACACAGGAGAGGATTAGATACACGGCTCAGCAGACGGTATCACACAGGATAGGATTAGATACACGGCTCTGCAGAAAGTATCACATAGGTAGGATTAGATACACGGCTCAGCAGTCAGTATCACACAGGAGAGGATTAGATACACGGCTCAGCAGACAGTATCACACAGGATAGGATTAGATACACGGCTCAGCAGACAGTATCACACAGGAGAGGATTAGATACACGGCTCAGCAGACAGTATCACACAGGAGAGGATTAGATACACGGCTCAGCAGACAGTATCACACAGGAGAGGATTAGATACACGGCTCAGCAGACAGTATCACACAGGAGAGGATTAGATACACGGCTCAGCAGACAGTATCACACAGGAGAGGATTAGATACACAGCTCAGCAGACAGTATCACACAGGAGAGGATTAGATACACGGCTCAGCAGACAGTATCACACAGGATAGGATTAGATACACGGCTCAGCAGACAGGATCACACAGGAGAGGATTAGATACACGGCTCAGCAGACAGTATCACACAGGAGAGGATTAGATACACGGATCAGCAGACAGTATCACACAGGATAGGATTAGATACACGGCTCAGCAGACAGTATCACACAGGAGAGGATTAGATACACGGCTCAGCAGACAGTATCACACAGGAGAGGATTAGATACACGGCTCAGCAGTCGGTATCACACAGGAGAGGATTAGATACACGGCTCAGCAGACGGTATCACACAGGATAGGATTAGATACACGGCTCAGCAGTCGGTATCACACAGGAGAGGATTACATACACGGCTCAGCAGTCGGTATCACACAGGATAGGATTAGATACACGGTTCAGCAGACAGTATCACACAGGAGAGGATTAGATACACGGCTCAGCAGACAGTATCACACAGGAGAGGATTAGATACACGGCTCAGCAGACAGTATCACACAGGATAGGATTAGATACACGGCTCAGCAGACAGTATCACACAGGATAGGATTAGATACACGACTCAGCAGAGAGTATCACACAGGAGAGGATTAGATACACGACTCAGCAGAGAGTATCACACAGGAGAGGATTAGATACACGGCTCAGCAGACAGTATCACACAGGAGAGTATTAGATACACGGCTCAGCAGACAGTATCACACAGGATAGGATTAGATACACGGCTCAGCAGAGAGTATCACACAGGAGAGGATTAGATACACGACTCAGCAGAGAGTATCACACAGGAGAGGATTAGATACACGGCTCAGCAGACAGTATCACACAGGATAGGATTAGATACACGGCTCAGCAGACAGTATCACACAGGATAGGATTAGATACACGGCTCAGCAGACAGTATCACACAGGATAGGATTAGATACACGACTCAGCAGACAGTATCACACAGGAGAGGATTAGATACACGACTCAGCAGAGAGTATCACACAGGAGAGGATTAGATACACGGCTCAGCAGAGAGTATCACACAGGATAGGATTAGATACACGGCTCAGCAGACAGTATCACACAGGATAGGATTAGATACACGGCTCAGCACACAGTATCACAGGAGAGGATTAGATACACGGCTCAGCAGACAGTATCACACAGGATAGGATTAGATACACGACTCAGCAGAGAGTATCACACAGGAGAGGATTAGATACACGACTCAGCAGACAGTATCACACAGGATAGGATTAGATACACGGCTCAGCAGACAGTATCACACAGGATGGGATTAGATACACGGCTCAGCAGAGAGTATCACACAAGAGAGGATTAGATACACGGCTCAGCAGACAGTATCACACAGGATAGGATTAGATACACGGCTCAGCAGACAGTATCACACAGGATAGGATTAGATACACGGCTCAGCAGACAGTATCACACAGGATGGGATTAGATACATGGCTCAGCAGACAGTATCACACAGGAGAGGATTAGATACACGGCTCAGCAGACAGTATCACACAGGATAGGATTATATACACGGCTCAGCAGACAGTATCACACAGGAGAGGATTAGATACACGGCTCAGCAGACAGTATCACACAGGATAGGATTAGATACACGGCTCAGCAGACAGTATCACACAGGATGGGATTAGATACACGGCTCAGCAGACAGTATCACACAGGATAGGATTAGATACACGGCTCAGCAGACAGTATCACACAGGATAGGATTAGATACACGGCTCAGCAGACAGTATCACACAGGAGAGGATTAGATACACGGCTCAGCAGTCAGTATCACACAAGAGAGGATTAGATACACAGCTCAGCAGACAGTATCACACAGGCGAGGATTAGATACACGGCTCAGCACACAGTATCACAGGAGAGGATTAGATACACGGCTCAGCAGACAGTATCACACAGGAGAGGATTAGATACACGGCTCAGCAGTCAGTATCACACAGGAGAGGATTAGATACACGGCTCAGCAGACAGTATCACACAGGATAGGATTAGATACACGGCTCAGCACACAGTATCACAGGAGAGGATTAGATACACAGCTCAGCAGACAGTATCACACAGGAGAGGATTAGATACATGGCTCAGCAGTCGGTATCACACAGGAGAGGATTAGATACACGGCTCAGCAGACGGTATCACACAGGATAGGATTAGATACACGGCTCAGCAGTCAGTATCACACAGGAGAGGATTAGATACACGGCTCAGCAGACAGTATCACACAGGAGAGGATTAGATACAGGGCTCAGCAGTCGGTATCACACAGGAGAGGATTAGATACACGGCTCAGCAGACAGTATCACACAGGAGAGGATTAGATACACGGCTCAGCAGACGGTATCACACAGGATAGGATTAGATACACGGCTCAGCAGTCGGTATCACACAGGAGAGGATTAGATACACGCTCAGCAGACAGTATCACACAGGAGAGGATTAGATACACGGCTCAGCAGACAGTATCACACAGGAGAGGATTAGATACATAGCTCAGCAGACAGTATCACACAGGAGAGGATTAGATACACAGCTCAGCAGACAGTATCACACAGGTAGGATTAGATACACGGCTCAGCAGTCAGTATCACACAGGATAGGATTAGATACACGGCTCAGCAGACAGTATCACACAGGAGAGGATTAGATACACGGCTCAGCAGACAGTATCACACAGGATAGGATTAGATACACGGCTCAGCAGTCAGTATCACACAGGAGAGGATTAGATACACGGCTCAGCAGACAGTATCACACAGGAGAGGATTAGATACACGGCTCAGCAGACAGTATCACACAGGAGAGGATTAGATACACGGTTCAGCAGACAGTATCACACAGGAGAGGATTAGATACACGGCTCAGCAGACAGTATCACATAGGAGAGGATTAGATACACGGCTCAGCAGTCAGTATCACACAGGAGAGGATTAGATACACGGCTCAGCAGTCAGTATCACAGAGGAGAGGATTAGATACACGGCTCAGCAGACAGTATCACACAGGATAGGATTAGATACACGGCTCAGCAGACAGTATCACACAGGAGAGGATTAGATACACGGCTCAGCAGACAGTATCACACAGGAGAGGATTAGATACACGGCTCAGCAGACAGTATCACATAGGAGAGGATTAGATACACGGCTCAGCAGTCAGTATCACACAGGAGAGGATTAGATACACGGCTCAGCAGTCAGTATCACAGAGGAGAGGATTAGATACACGGCTCAGCAGACAGTATCACACAGGATAGGATTAGATACACGGGTCAGCAGACAGTATCACACAGGATAGGATTAGATACACGGCTCAGCAGACAGTATCACACAGGATAGGATTAGATACACGGCTCAGCAGACAGTATCACACAGGAAAGGATTAGATACACGGCTCAGCAGACAGTATCACACAGGAGAGGATTAGATACACGGGTCAGCAGACAGTATCACACAGGATAGGATTAGATACACGGCTCAGCAGACAGTATCACACAGGAAAGGATTAGATACACGGCTCAGCAGACAGTATCACACAGGAAAGGATTAGATACACGGCTCAGCAGACAGTATCACACAGGAGAGGATTAGATACACGGCTCAGCAGATAGTATCACACAGGAGAGGATTAGATACACGGCTCAGCAGACAGTATCGCACAGGAGAGGATTAGATACACGGCTCAGCAGACGGTATCGCACAGGATAGGATTAGATACACGGCTCAGCAGACGGTATCACACAGGAGAGGATTAGATACACGGCTCAGCAGACAGTATCACACAGGAGAGGATTAGATACACGGCTCAGCAGACAGTATCACACAGGATAGGATTAGATACACGGCTCAGCAGTCAGTATCACACAGGAGAGGATTAGATACACGGCTCAGCAGACAGTATCACACAGGAGAGGATTAGATACACGGCTCAGCAGACAGTATCACACAGGAGAGGATTAGATACACGGCTCAGCAGACAGTATCACACAGGAGAGGATTAGATACACGGCTCAGCAGACAGTATCACACAGGAGAGGATTAGATACACGGCTCAGCAGACAGTATCACACAGGAGAGGATTAGATACACGGCTCAGCAGACGGTATCACACCGGAGAGGATTAGATACACGGCTCAGCAGTCAGTATCACACAGGAGAGGATTAGATACACGGCTCAGCAGTCAGTATCACACAGGATAGGATTAGATACACGGCTCAGCAGACAGTATCACACAGGATGGGATTAGACACACGGCTCAGCAGACAGTATCACACAGGAGAGGATGAGATACCCGACTCAGCAGACAGTATCACACAGGAGAGGATTAGATACACGGCTCAGCAGACAGTATCACACAGGAAAGGATTAGATACACAGCTCAGCAGTCAGTATCACACAGGAGAGGATTAGATACACGGCTCAGCAGACAGTATCACACAGGAGAGGATCAGCTACACGGCTCAGCAGACAGTATCACACAGGAGAGGATTAGATACACGGCTCAGCAGACAGTATCACACAGGAGAGGATTAGATACACGGCTCAGCAGTCAGTATCACACAGGAGAGGATTAGATACACGGCTCAGCAGTCAGTATCACACAGGACAGGATTAGATACACGGCTCAGCAGACAGTATCACACAGGAGAGGATTAGATACACGGCTCAGCAGACAGTATCACACAGGAGAGGATTAGATACACGGCTCAGCAGACAGTATCACACAGGAGAGGATTAGATACACGGCTCAGCAGTCAGTATCACACAGGAGAGGATTAGATACACGGCTCAGCAGACAGTATCACACAGGATAGGATTAGATACACGGCTCAGCAGACAGTATCACACAGGAGAGGATTAGATACACGGCTCAGCAGACAGTATCACACAGGAGAGGATTAGATACACGGCTCAGCAGACAGTATCACACAGGAGAGGATTAGATACACAGCTCAGCAGTCAGTATCACACAGGATAGGATTAGATACACGGCTCAGCAGAGAGTATCACACAGGAGAGGATTAGATACACGGCTCAGCAGAGAGTATCACACAGGAGAGGATTAGATACACGGCTCAGCAGACAGTATCACACAGGAGAGGATTAGATACACGGCTCAGCAGACAGTATCACACAGGAGAGGATCAGATACACGGCTCAGCAGACAGTATCACACAGGAGAGGATTAGATACACGGCTCAGCAGTCAGTATCACACCGGAGAGGATTAGATACACGGCTCAGCAGTCAGTATCACACAGGAGAGGATTAGATACACGGCTCAGCAGACAGTATCACACAGGAAAGGATTAGATACACGGCTCAGCAGACAGTATCACACAGGAGAGGATTAGATACACGGCTCAGCAGACAGTATCACACAGGAGAGGATTAGATACACGGCTCAGCAGACAGTAGCACACAGGAGAGGATTAGATACACGGCTCAGCAGACAGTATCACACAGGAGAGGATTAGATACACAGCTCAGCAGACAGTATCACACAGGATAGGATTAGATACACGGCTCAGCAGACGGTATCACACAGGAGAGGATTAGATACACGGCTCAGCAGACAGTATCACACAGGAGAGGATTAGATACACGGCTCAGCAGTCAGTATCACACCGGAGAGGATTAGATACACGGCTCAGCAGACAGTATCACACAGGAGAGGATTAGATACACGGCTCAGCAGTCAGTATCACACCGGAGAGGATTAGATACACGGCTCAGCAGACAGTATCACACAGGAGAGGATTAGATACACGGCTCAGCAGTCAGTATCACACAGGAGAGGATTAGATACACGGCTCAGCAGACAGTATCACACAGGACAGGATTAGATACACGGCTCAGCAGACAGTATCACACAGGAGAGGATTAGATACACGGCTCAGCAGACAGTATCACACAGGAGAGGATTAGATACACGGCTCAGCAGACAGTATCACACAGGAGAGGATTAGATACACGGCTCAGCAGACAGTATCATACAGGAGAGGATTAGATACACGTCTCAGCAGACAGTATGACACAGGAGAGGATTAGATACACGGCTCAGCAGACAGTATCACACAGGAGAGGATTAGATACACGGCTCAGCAGACAGTATCACACAGGATAGGATTAGATACACAGCTCAGCAGACAGTATCACACAGGAGAGGATTAGATACACGGCTCAGCAGACAGTATCACACAGGAGAGGATTAGATACACGGCTCAGCAGTCAGTATCACACAGGAAAGGATTAGATACAGGGCTCAGCAGACAGTATCACACAGGAGAGGATTAGATACACGGCTCAGCAGACAGTATCACACAGGAGAGGATTAGATACACGGCTCAGCAGACAGTATCACACAGGAGAGGATTAGATACACGGCTCAGCAGACAGTATCACACAGGAGAGGATTAGATACACGGCTCAGCAGACGGTATCACACAGGATAGGATTAGATACACGGCTCAGCAGACGGTATCACACAGGAGAGGATTAGATACACGGCTCAGCAGACAGTATCACACAGGAGAGGATTAGATACACGGCTCAGCAGACGGTATCACACAGGAGAGGATTAGATACACGGCTCAGCAGACGGTATCACACAGGATAGGATTAGATACACGGCTCAGCAGACAGTATCACACAGGAGAGGATTGGATACACGGCTCAGCAGACAGTATCACACAGGAGAGGATTAGATACACGGCTCAGCAGTCAGTATCACACAGGAGAGGATTAGATACACGGCTCAGCAGACAGTATCACACAGGAGAGGATTAGATACACGGCTCAGCAGTCAGTATCACACAGGAGAGGATTAGATACACGGCTCAGCAGACAGTATCACACAGGAGAGGATTGGATACACGGCTCAGCAGACAGTATCACACAGGAGAGGATTAGATACACGGCTCAGCAGACAGTATCACACAGGAGAGGATTGGATACACGGCTCAGCAGACAGTATCACACAGGAGAGGATTAGATACACGGCTCAGCAGTCAGTATCACACAGGAGAGGATTAGATACACGGCTCAGCAGTCAGTATCACACAGGAGAGGATTAGATACACGGCTCAGCAGTCAGTATCACACAGGAGAGGATTAGATACACGGCTCAGCAGTCAGTATCACACAGGAGAGGATTAGATACACGGCTCAGCAGTCGGTATCACACAGGATAGGATTAGATACACGGCTCAGCAGACAGTATCACACAGGATAGGATTAGATACACGGCTCAGCAGATGGTATCACTCAGGACAGGATTAGATACACGCTCAGCAGACAGTATCACACAGGATAGGATTAGATACACAGCTCAGCAGACAGTATCACACAGGACAGGATTAGATACACGGCTCAGCAGACGGTATCACACAGGAGAGGATTAGATACACGGCTCAGCAGACAGTATCACACCGGAGAGGATTAGATACACGGCTCAGCAGACAGTATCACACAGGATGGGATTAGATACACGGCTCAGCAGACAGTATCACACAGGAGAGGATTAGATACACGGCTCAGCAGACAGTATCACACAGGATAGGATTAGATACACGGCTCAGCAGACAGTATCACACAGGAGAGGATTAGATACACGGCTCAGCAGACAGTATCACACAGGAGAGGATTAGATACACGGCTCAGCAGTCAGTATCACACAGGAGAGGATTAGATACACGGCTCAGCAGACGGTATCACACAGGAGAGGATTAGATACACGGCTCAGCAGACGGTATCACACAGGAGAGGATTAGATACACAGCTCAGCAGACAGTATCACACAGGACAGGATTAGATACACGGCTCAGCAGACGGTATCACACAGGATAGGATTAGATACACGGCTCAGCAGACAGTATCACACAGGAGAGGATTAGATACACGGCTCAGCAGACAGTATCACACAGGAGAGGATTAGATACACGGCTCAGCAGACAGTATCACACAGGAGAGGATTAGATACACGGCTCAGCAGACAGTATCACACAGGAGAGGATTAGATACACGGCTCAGCAGACAGTATCACACAGGAGAGGATTAGATACACGGCTCAGCAGACAGTATCACACAGGAGAGGATTAGATACACGGCTCAGCAGACAGTATCACACAGGAGAGGATTAGATACACGGCTCAGCAGACAGTATCACACAGGAGAGGATTAGATACACGGCTCAGCAGACAGTATCACACAGGAGAGGATTAGATACACAGCTCAGCAGACAGTATCACACAGGATAGGATTAGATACACGGCTCAGCAGTCAGTATCACACAGGATAGGATTAGATACACAGCTCAGCAGACAGTATCACACAGGAGAGGATTAGATACACGGCTCAGCAGACAGTATCACACAGGAGAGGATTAGATACACGGCTCAGCAGTCAGTATCACACAGGAGAGGATTAGATACACGGCTCAGCAGACAGTATCACACAGGTAGGATTAGATACACGGCTCAGCAGTCAGTATCACACAGGAGAGGATTAGATACACGGCTCAGCAGACAGTATCACACAGGAGAGGATTAGATACACAGCTCAGCAGACAGTATCACACAGGAGAGGATTAGATACACGGCTCAGCAGACAGTATCACACAGGAGAGGATTAGATACACAGCTCAGCAGTCAGTATCACACAGGATAGGATTAGATACACGGCTCAGCAGTCAGTATCACACAGGAGAGGATTAGATACACGGCTCAGCAGAGAGTATCACACAGGAGAGGATTAGATACACGGCTCAGCAGTCAGTATCACACAGGATAGGATTAGATACACGGCTCAGCAGTCAGTATCACACAGGAGAGGATTAGATACACGGCTCAGCAGAGAGTATCACACAGGAGAGGATTAGATACACGGCTCAGCAGTCTGTATCACACAGGAGAGGATTAGATACACGGCTCAGCAGACAGTATCACACAGGAGAGGATTAGATACACGGCTCAGCAGTCAGTATCACACAGGAGAGGATTAGATACACGGCTCAGCAGAGAGTATCACACAGGAGAGGATTAGATACACGGCTCAGCAGTCAGTTTCACACAGGATAGGATTAGATACACAGCTCAGCAGACAGTATCACACAGGAGAGGATTAGATACACGGCTCAGCAGACAGTATCACACAGGATAGGATTAGATACACGGCTCAGCACACAGTATCACAGGAGAGGATTAGATACACGGCTCAGCAGACAGTATCACACAGGAGAGGATTAGATACACGGCTCAGCAGACAGTATCACACAGGATAGGATTAGATACACGGCTCAGCACACAGTATCACAGGAGAGGATTAGATACACGGCTCAGCAGACAGTATCACACAGGAGAGGATTAGATACACTGCTCAGCAGACAGTATCACACAGGAGAGGATTAGATACACGGCTCAGCAGTCGGTATCACACAGGAGAGGATTAGATACATGGCTCAGCAGTCGGTATCACACAGGAGAGGATTAGATACACGGCTCAGCAGACGGTATCACACAGGAGAGGATTAGATACACGGCTCAGCAGTCAGTATCACACAGGAGAGGATTAGATACACAGCTCAGCAGACAGTATCACACAGGAGAGGATTAGGTACACAGCTCAGCAGACAGTATCACACAGGAGAGGATTAGATACACGCTCAGCAGACAGTATCACACAGGAGAGGATTAGATACACGGCTCAGCAGACAGTATCACACAGGAGAGGATTAGATACACGCTCAGCAGACAGTATCACACAGGAGAGGATTAGATACACGGCTCAGCAGACAGTATCACACAGGAGAGGATTAGATACACGGCTCAGCAGACAGTATCACACAGGAGTGGATTAGATACACGGCTCAGCAGACAGTATCACACAGGATAGGATTAGATACACGACTCAGCAGACAGTATCACACAGGATAGGATTAGATACACGGCTCAGCAGACAGTATCACACAGGACAGGATTAGATACACGGCTCAGCAGTCAGTATCACACAGGAGAGGATTAGATACACGGCTCAGCAGACAGTATCACACAGGAGAGGATTAGATACACGGCTCAGCAGACAGTATCACACAGGAGAGGATTAGATACACGGCTCAGCAGACAGTATCACACAGGATAGGATTAGATACACAGCTCAGCAGACAGTATCACACAGGAGAGGATTAGATACACGGCTCAGCAGACAGTATCACACAGGAGAGGATTAGATACACAGCTCAGCAGACAGTATCACACAGGATAGGATTAGATACACGGCTCAGCAGACAGTATCACACAGGAGAGGATTAGATACACGGCTCAGCAGACAGTATCACACAGGAGAGAATTAGATACACGGCTCAGCAGACAGTATCACACAGGAGTAGGATTAGATACACGGCTCAGCAGACGGTATCACACATGTAGGATTAGATACACGGCTCAGCAGTCAGTATCACACAGGAGTAGGATTAGATACACGGCTCAGCAGACGGTATCACACATGTAGGATTAGATACACGGCTCAGCAGTCAGTATCACACAGGAGTAGGATTAGATACACGGCTCAGCAGACGGTATCACACATGTAGGATTAGATACACGGCTCAGCAGACAGTATCACACAGGAGAGGATTAGATACACAGCTCAGCAGACAGTATCACACAGGAGTAGGATTAGATACACGGCTCAGCAGACGGTATCACACATGTAGGATTAGATACACAGCTCAGCAGTCAGTATCACACAGGAGAGGATTAGATACACGGCTCAGCAGACAGTATCACACAGGAGAGGATTAGATACACGGCTCAGCAGACAGTATCACACAGGAGAGGATTAGATACACGGCTCAGCAGACGGTATCACACAGGAGAGGATTAGATACACGGCTCAGCAGACGGTATCACACAGGATAGGATTAGATACACGGCTCAGCAGACGGTATCACACAGGAGAGGATTAGATACACGGCTCAGCAGACAGTATCACACAGGAGAGGATTAGATACACGGCTCAGCAGACGGTATCACACAGGAGAGGATTAGATACACGGCTCAGCAGACGGTATCACACAGGATAGGATTAGATACACGGCTCAGCAGACAGTATCACACAGGAGAGGATTGGATACACGGCTCAGCAGACAGTATCACACAGGAGAGGATTAGATACACGGCTCAGCAGTCAGTATCACACAGGAGAGGATTAGATACACGGCTCAGCAGTCAGTATCACACAGGAGAGGATTAGATACACGGCTCAGCAGTCAGTATCACACAGGAGAGGATTAGATACACGGCTCAGCAGTCAGTATCACACAGGAGAGGATTAGATACACGGCTCAGCAGTCGGTATCACACAGGAGAGGATTAGATACATGGCTCAGCAGACAGCATCACACAGGATAGGATTAGATACACGGCTCAGCAGACAGTATCACACAGGATAGGATTAGATACACGGCTCAGCAGACAGTATCACACAGGAGAGGATTAGATACACGGCTCAGCAGACAGTATCACACAGGAGAGGATTAGATACACAGCTCAGCAGACAGTATCACACAGGATAGGATTAGATACACGGCTCAGCAGTCAGTATCACACAGGATAGGATTAGATACACAGCTCAGCAGACAGTATCACACAGGAGAGGATTAGATACACAGCTCAGCAGACAGTATCACACAGGATAGGATTAGATACACGGCTCAGCAGTCAGTATCACACAGGATAGGATTAGATACACGGCTCAGCAGACAGTATCACACAGGAGAGGATTAGATACATGGCTCAGCAGTCGGTATCACACAGGAGAGGATTAGATACACGGCTCAGCAGACAGTATCACACAGGAGAGGATTAGATACACGGCTCAGCAGTCAGTATCACACAGGAGAGGATTAGATACACGGCTCAGCAGACAGTATCACACAGGTAGGATTAGATACACGGCTCAGCAGTCAGTATCACACAGGAGAGGATTAGATACACGGCTCAGCAGACAGTATCACACAGGAGAGGATTAGATACACGGCTCAGCAGACAGTATCACACAGGAGAGGATTAGATACACAGCTCAGCAGACAGTATCACACAGGAGAGGATTAGATACACGGCTCAGCAGACAGTATCACACAGGAGAGGATTAGATACACAGCTCAGCAGTCAGTATCACACAGGATAGGATTAGATACACGGCTCAGCAGTCAGTATCACACAGGAGAGGATTAGATACACGGCTCAGCAGAGAGTATCACACAGGAGAGGATTAGATACACGGCTCAGCAGTCAGTATCACACAGGATAGGATTAGATACACGGCTCAGCAGTCAGTATCACACAGGAGAGGATTAGATACACGGCTCAGCAGAGAGTATCACACAGGAGAGGATTAGATACACGGCTCAGCAGTCTGTATCACACAGGAGAGGATTAGATACACGGCTCAGCAGACAGTATCACACAGGAGAGGATTAGATACACGGCTCAGCAGTCAGTATCACACAGGAGAGGATTAGATACACGGCTCAGCAGAGAGTATCACACAGGAGAGGATTAGATACACGGCTCAGCAGTCAGTTTCACACAGGATAGGATTAGATACACGGCTCAGCAGAGAGTATCACACAGGAGAGGATTAGATACACGGCTCAGCAGTCAGTTTCACACAGGAGAGGATTAGATACACGGCTCAGCAGACAGTATCACACAGGAGAGGATTAGATACACGGCTCAGCAGACAGTATCACACAGGATAGGATTAGATACACGGCTCAGCACACAGTATCACAGGAGAGGATTAGATACACGGCTCAGCAGACAGTATCACACAGGAGAGGATTAGATACACGGCTCAGCAGACAGTATCACACAGGATAGGATTAGATACACGGCTCAGCACACAGTATCACAGGAGAGGATTAGATACACGGCTCAGCAGACAGTATCACACAGGAGAGGATTAGATACACTGCTCAGCAGACAGTATCACACAGGAGAGGATTAGATACACGGCTCAGCAGTCGGTATCACACAGGAGAGGATTAGATACATGGCTCAGCAGTCGGTATCACACAGGAGAGGATTAGATACACGGCTCAGCAGACGGTATCACACAGGAGAGGATTAGATACACGGCTCAGCAGTCAGTATCACACAGGAGAGGATTAGATACACAGCTCAGCAGACAGTATCACACAGGAGAGGATTAGATACACAGCTCAGCAGACAGTATCACACAGGAGAGGATTAGATACACGCTCAGCAGACAGTATCACACAGGAGAGGATTAGATACACGGCTCAGCAGACAGTATCACACAGGAGAGGATTAGATACACGGCTCAGCAGACAGTATCACACAGGAGAGGATTAGATACACGGCTCAGCAGACAGTATCACACAGGAGAGGATTAGATACACGGCTCAGCAGACAGTATCACACAGGAGAGGATTAGATACACGGCTCAGCAGACAGTATCACACAGGAGTGGATTAGATACACGGCTCAGCAGACAGTATCACACAGGATAGGATTAGATACACGGCTCAGCAGACAGTATCACACAGGATAGGATTAGATACACGGCTCAGCAGTCAGTATCACACAGGAGAGGATTAGATACACGGCTCAGCAGACAGTATCACACAGGAGAGGATTAGATACACGGCTCAGCAGACAGTATCACACAGGAGAGGATTAGATACACGGCTCAGCAGACAGTATCACACAGGATAGGATTAGATACACAGCTCAGCAGACAGTATCACACAGGAGAGGATTAGATACACGGCTCAGCAGACAGTATCACAGGAGAGGATTAGATACACGGCTCAGCAGACAGTATCACACAGGAGAGGATTAGATACACGGCAGAGAGTATCACACAGGAGAGGATTAGATACACAGCTCAGCAGACAGTATCACACAGGATAGGATTAGATACACAGCTCAGCAGACAGTATCACACAGGATAGGATTAGATACACGGCTCAGCAGACAGTATCACACAGGAGAGGATTAGATACACGGCTCAGCAGACAGTATCACACAGGAGAGAATTAGATACACAGCTCAGCAGACAGTATCACACAGGAGTAGGATTAGATACACGGCTCAGCAGACGGTATCACACATGTAGGATTAGATACACGGCTCAGCAGACAGTATCACACAGGATAGGATTAGATACACGGCTCAGCAGACAGTATCACACAGGAGAGGATTAGATACACGGCTCAGCAGTCAGTATCACACAGGAGAGGATTAGATACACGGCTCAGCAGACAGTATCACACAGGATAGGATTAGATACAGCTCAGCAGACAGTATCACACAGGAGAGGATTAGATACACGGCTCAGCAGTCAGTATCACACAGGAGAGGATTAGATACACGGCTCAGCAGACAGTATCACACAGGAGAGGATTAGATACACGGCTCAGCAGTCAGTATCACACAGGAGAGGATTAGATACACGGCTCAGCAGACAGTATCACACAGGAGAGGATTAGATACACGGCTCAGCAGACAGTATCACACAGGATAGGATTAGATACACGGCTCAGCAGACAATATCACACAGGATAGGATTAGATACACGGCTCAGCAGACAGTATCACACAGGAGAGGATTAGATACACGGCTCAGCAGACAGTATCACACAGGAGAGGATTAGATACACGGCTCAGCAGACAGTATCACACAGGATAGGATTAGATACACAGCTCAGCAGACAGTATCACACAGGATAGGATTAGATACACGGCTCAGCAGACAGTATCACACAGGGTAGGATTAGATACACGGCTCAGCAGACAGTATCACACAGGAGAGGATTAGATACACAGCTCAGCAGACAGTATCACACAGGAGAGGATTAGATACATCGCTCAGCAGACAGTATCACACAGGATAGGATTAGATACACGGCTCAGCAGACAGTATCACACAGGATAGGATTAGATACACGGCTCAGCAGACAGTATCACACATGAGAGGATTAGATACACGGCTCAGCAGACAGTATCACACAGGAGAGGATTAGATACACGGCTCAGCAGACAGTATCACACAGGAGAGGATTAGATACACGGCTCAGCAGACAGTATCACACAGGAGAGGATTAGATACACGGCTCAGCAGACAGTATCACACAGGGTAGGATTAGATACACGGCTCAGCAGACAGTATCACACAGGAGAGGATTAGATACACGGCTCAGCAGACTGTATCACACAGGAGAGGATTAGATACACGGCTCAGCAGACAGTATCACACAGGATAGGATTAGATACACGGCTCAACAGACAGTATCACACAGGAGAGGATTAGATACACGGCTCAGCAGACAGTATCACACAGGATAGGATTAGATACACGGCTCAGTAGTCAGTATCACACAGGAGAGGATTAGATACACGGCTCAGCAGACAGTATCACACAGGAGAGGATTAGATACACGGCTCAGCAGACAGTATCACACAGGAGAGGATTAGATACACGGCTCAGCAGACAGTATCACACAGGATAGGATTAGATACACGGCTCAGCAGACGGTATCACTCAGGAGAGGATTAGATACACGGCTCAGCAGACAGTATCACACAGGAGAGGATTAGATACACGGCTCAGCAGACAGTATCACACAGGAGAGGATTAGATACACGGCTCAGCAGACAGTATCACACAGGAGAGGATTAGATACACGGCTCAGCAGACAGTATCACACAGGAGAGGATTAGATACACGGCTCAGTAGACAGTATCACAGGATAGGATTAGATACACGGCTCAGCAGTCAGTATCACACAGGAGAGGATTAGATACACTGCTCAGCAGACAGTATCACACAGGAGAGGATTAGATACACGGCTCAGCAGTCAGTATCACACCGGAGAGGATTAGATACACGGCTCAGCAGACAGTATCACACAGGATGGGATTAGATACACGGCTCAGCAGACAGTATCACACAGGATAGGATTAGATACACGGCTCAGCAGACGGTATCACACAGGACAGGATTAGATACACGGCTCAGCAGACAGTATCACACAGGATAGGATTAGATACACGGCTCAGCAGACGGTATCACACAGGATAGGATTAGATACACGGCTCAGCAGACAGTATCACACAGGAGAGGATTAGATACACGCTCAGCAGACAGTATCACACAGGAGAGGATTAGATACACGGCTCAGCAGACGGTATCACACAGGACAGGATTAGATACACGGCTCAGCAGACAGTATCACACAGGATAGGATTAGATACACGGCTCAGCAGACAGTATCACACAGGAGAGGATTAGATACACGGCTCAGCAGACAGTATCACACAGGAGAGGATTAGATACACGGCTCAGCAGACAGTATCACACAGGAGAGGATTAGATACACGGCTCAGCAGACGGTATCACACAGGACAGGATTAGATACACGGCTCAGCAGACAGTATCACACAGGAGAGGATTAGATACACAGCTCAGCAGACAGTATCACACAGGAGAGGATTAGATACACGGCTCAGCAGACAGTATCACACAGGATAGGATTAGATACACGGCTCAGCAGACAGTATCACACAGGATAGGATTAGATACACGGCTCAGCAGACAGTATCACACGTTAGGATTAGATACACGGCTCAGCAGTCAGGGGGTCATCACTTCCCCCCTCCGCTGTTTTCTTTGGAGTGATCAGCTCTCTGCTGCCCTCTATCGTCCGGGAAATTACTTGATTGACTGACAGTTAATGGAGGAGGCCGCGGCTGTTTTCACTAATAGGCCGATTATCGGGAAACTAATAGTGAGCGTATGGTATATACACCACGTGCAATGCCTGCAATATGTGTATATACCCCGGGTACGATCACTGCGAAGTCCACGAGATCCTCGGTACTACCCGCCGCTGCCACCAGTCGTGTTTTATACAGGCTGACTGGAGGCCTGATAGGGTTAGGAAAGTATTCAAACAACATTACAAAGGGGAGGAAAGAATACACCATATACAGTTACATAAAATAAAAAGGAATAACGAAAGAAACGCAGTACGCCGCTCACAGAGATGAGTCAACTTAACCAAAGGAGAGCGCTTCAATTGGGGACATTCAGTGAATGGGATTCATGCACCTGACGTGTATCTCTCTACAGGAAGCCAGAGCATTTCTTGCCTTGACCTTTTATCAGCTCCTGAATTACACCCACACAACCCCCCCCCCCGGCCTTGATGACCTCACATGGGCCCGGTTGTGGGATGTTAGCCCTTCAGGATTTCATGAAATCCCCAATTTATGCGATAACTTCACTCCTGATGGTTGCAGAAGTTTGAGATTGCTGCCATGTTTTTCATTGGGATTTTACCTTTTCTAGAGACCAAATATGACATGGCTGTTGTCTGCGATTTGGCCACTATAGATTTGTGGCTTATAGGCAGGGGTTACAGTTATGAAAGAATATGCATCTTCTTCCCTGATTCGTCTTGAAGTTGAAAATATATTTCCATCACAATCAGATGTATTTAAGCTTCGATATTCAATATGTTCTTTCGGAGATATATGTCTGGGCTGGATATTGTAATAAAGAGTAATAGTGATGCAGGTTGTGCCCACACAGAGAGCAAAGTGCCCGAGCAGGGCACAAGACAGGGCGAAATGATCTTTTATTACAAAATATCGCAAATTATCTCAATGGCCAAATCCATCACATTGGGGGCAGCATCCATCACATTGGGGGCAGCGTCCATCACATTGGGGGCAGCATCCATCACATTGGGGGCAGCGTCCATCACGTTGAGGTCAGCGTCCATCACGTTGGGGGCAGCGTCCATCACGTTGGGGGCAGCGTCCATCACGTTGGGGGCAGCGTCCATCACATTGGGGGCAGCATCCATCACATTTGGGGCAGCGTCCATCACGTTGAGGTCAGCGTCCATCACGTTGGGGGCAGCGTCCATCACGTTGGGGGCAGCGTCCATCACGTTGGGGGCAGCATCCATCACATCGGGGGCAGCGTTCATTACCTCAGGGGCAACTATAATTGCTCCTGTTACATGGAAGTCTAGCAACTAGCATGGTGGATCACTGGTTATCAGCATGGTGGCTCAGTGGTTAGCAGCACAGTGGCTCAATAGTTAGCTATGTTGCATTACAACGCTGGGGTCCTGGATTGAGATTCCACCAAAGCAACATCTGCAGGAGATTGTATGTTCTCCCCATGTTTGCTTGGGTTTCTTCCAGTTTTCTCTCACACACCACAGACAGACTGATAGGGAATGTAGATTGTGAGCCCCGATGGGGACAGCGATGATAATGTCTGTAGACTTAATGGCGCTGTATAAGCAAGTAAAATAAATAATGAATGGAGCTTCCAGTAACAAGAGCAAGCCCCCATACAGCGATCTAGACTTATAACAGGGTTCCCTGGGTTTTGTCCATGAAGTAATTTAGCAAGGTGAAGTCAACTAGCAGGGTCAATAACAGAGGGATGGATTCTAGGAGAAAACCTAGAGGGGAGAAAACCCGGAGGAGAGAAAACCCGGTGAGGGGAAAACCCGGAGGGGAGTAAACCCAGAGGGGTGAAAACTCGGAGGAGAGTAAACCCAGAGGGGTGAAAACCCGGAGGGGAGAAAACCCAGAGGGGTGAAAACTCGGAGGAGAGTAAACCCAGAGGGGTGAAAACCCGGAGGAGAGAAAACCCAGAGGGGTGAAAACCCGGAGGGGAGAAAACCCGGAGGAGAGAAAACCCGGAGGAGAGAACGCAGACAGGTGGATTTGTTGAAGTCAAAACCAGGAGGATGTAATTAGAGGAAGAATCTACAGACACACGGGAAGTTATGCTCTAGCAGGAGAAGTGGGACCAGGGTCATAACACTACCCCTGAGATGAATGACACCACCCCAAGATGACGGACACCGCTCTGAAGATGAATGACACCACCCCAAGATGACGGACACCGCTCTGAAGATGAATGACACCACCCCAAGATGACGGACACCGCTCTGAAGATGAATGACACCACCCCGAGATGTATGACACCATCCCCGAGATGAATGACCCCTCCCCGAGATGTATGACACCACCCCCGAGATGAATGACCCCTCCCCGAGATGAATGACAGCACCCTCGAGAAGAATGACCCCTCCCCGAGTTGAATGACACCACCCCTGAGATGAGTGACACCACTCTCGGGATGACGGACACCACCCTCGAGATGACGGACACCACCCCCGAGATGAATGACACCACCCCCGAGATGAATGACACCACCCCCGAGAAGAATGACCCTTCCCGAGATGAATGACACCACCCCCGAGATGAATGACACTACCCCTGAGATGAATGACACCACTGTGGCACCCTGCTGTTCACAGGTGCCACAGGACCCAAAAGGGTGCGTGGATGGACTTCTCCACAAGAGGCCCTCATTACAAACAAACACCTCCACCCTTCCACCTCAGACCACCAGAGGGAGCCCTGTTAGGGACATATATATATATGTAGGGTGGAGCTAGGCAGTGGAGTTTAGTCTGAGGAGAGCGTGCTGACGCTGAGAGCAGTGAAGACGCAGCATGTCTGCTGCAGTATTGAGGGCCCTGAGTGTGGCCGGAGGCAAAGAGGAGAGGAGAGAGGAATTGAGGGGGCAGAGGAGCATCATAGGCTCACCCCAAGACATAAACCGGACATCGGGTCCGCGCCTACAGGGTCCTCTATACCCAGTAGGGACTACCGGCGCACCAGGAGGCTTCCAGACCCCTGGATATCCTGAAGCCGCCAGCAATAACAGGACTAGGAACCACGAAGGCCCCAGCATCCAGGGATAGTGGTTGCCAAAGAAAGGTCCTACTACCAAGCAGTCAGGTGAGAGAGCAACACAACATAGAAGCTAGGCCAAGTTCCAGGCTGGCTAGAAGCTTAGAGAGAGGGAGACACGGATCAGGAGGCCTTATACCCGCTCACTGGGGAGAAGTCCTGAAGTGCACCCTTCCTACTGAGTACCCTGGACCGTGTGCATCATCACCAGTAAAGGTACTGAAGCGAATCCCCTGTGTGCGTACCCGTCATTCCCCCTGACCTGGCCATCTCTCAACTGCATCCCTTCCATCAACTCTGCCCCTGGGGTCCGCTCCACCTGTGGGGAGCAGAAACATCCCAGCTGCCATCTCATCACCCCCGGAGGTCTGCAGCAGCGCCGCTAACCATTACCGGAAACCATAGGTGGTGTCACGAAACAAACTATACACTAAAAACCCCTTTTTCAAGAGAGACCCCAGAGTACGGGCCCGGGAGCCGACTGCCGTGACATCCTAAGCAAGGTAAAAGGCCCGGGTACTGAGTCCCCTATATTCCCCCCTGGGTGACACATCTCTCTTCCTGGCGTCACGAACAGTATTTCGTGCCCGTTCCCACCGGGTACTGTGTGCCGTATTGTACTGTGTTTTAACTGTGGTGAACATCGCCGCCTTTACCGCGCGGGAAGAAGAGTGGCGTAACCGGGGGAACCAGGGAGGCGTGACTGTTGGAAGCGCGCGAAACTCAAGCCCCGCCTCGCGCTCTGACGCAGCTCCAGGGAGTGTCAGTTCCTGGAAGGAGACCGTCATCTGCGGAGCTGCGGCCTACCCGAAAAAGAAACAGGAGGTAGGCTACGGTTTACTAGGGGGTGTAATGCAGCAGCTTGCTAGTATTACTGTAAATGGTCCAGGATGTGTTTTACCTGACCATGTACCTTCCCCTTTAACTGACTGGTCACATGACTGTGACATCACACAGGTCCTGTCAGTATGTGGGTGTCTGTGCACAGGATATATAAACCCTGGTGATTTGAGACAGGTGTGTTCGGTGTGAGAGACATGAGGCCTGTTCCCCATGTGTGTGGGACACCGTTCTGCCTAGTGAGGCTGAGTGAAGCCTGGCAGCCTGAAAGGCCGAGCCCGGATCCTGTGAGTGGATGCCAGTGGCCTTGGAAGGCAGAGGCTTGGTGAAGAGTCCGGAAAGGCGCAGACTGGATGGGTGTGAGTGAAACATTCCAGTAGCCTTAGACGGGACGGCGGCTAGAGACCCCTACCTGGGAAGCCGCAAAGCCACAGTGGTGGCGGATTAAAGGGACTGCAGCAACTAAACCCGGCAAAGGTAATACACTTTGTTACATGGACTGTGTTATGGACATTGCTATAGTATTACCTTGCTGAAGGCTGTGACCTGGGCCAATTGGGCCTGTCTGCTATTTGAGAGACTCCCAGATGTTAAGTGTGTAAACATGCCGGTGACAAACTAAGATGGACATTATGTGTGTGAACAGCGGTTTATGATAAGATAATAAACTGCTGCATTGAGAAAATACCGGAAGGACATTGCACGTGTGCTTAATTTACCCGGTGCAGCGAGTATCCCCCAGTGTGATGACTAGTGCTGCCTTACATATGGTTCGAGGATGCGGGCAACTGCAGTCCGGTTGCTAGCGGCAACTGCAGCCCGGTTGCTAGAGTCAACGGCACAGGACGACGAGTGTGGATAAAGCATTTTGCGGCAACTCGGCAGGGTTGTGAAGATTGGCGTCGCACTCAAACCTGGTTTGCTGTGGCTCGGCGGGGCTCATGAGGTTTAAAGCATCTTGCGGCAACTCGGCGGGGTTGCGAAGATTATCGTCGCACTCAAACCTGGTTTGCGGTGGCTCGGCGGGGCCACGAATATTTTTTCCGGGAGAGCGGTGAAGTTCTAGTATGAACAGCGTACCGCGATGGCTGTGAACGGAGCAGCAAATGGGTCTGACGAGTCGGACCGCATATATGAGAAACGTCTACTGGACATGAAACTGGACATGGTGCGGGAGCTGTGGGCACCATGTGGAATGGCGGCAGTGGACCATTCTATGAACTCTCCGGGGGCTCCAGTGTTGTCCCAGAGTGCCCGGGGAGGTGGGCAGAGATGTTGTGAACTGAGTCCTAAGACTACTGCTGATTTTTTGTGTAAAAATTACCCTGCCGGTGTGGTTGTTAAAAAGGGGGCAGAGTCTAAAAAAGGGGGCGGAGTGTAAAAAGGGGGCGGATTTTCACAAGAGTGTGGAGTGTAGAAAACTGAAAATTGTTACTGGTTGTGGGTTGGTACCTCCTAAAAATGACAATGTGACCGTTGATAACGGGGTAGCTCCAGTAGAAGGGGTGACGTCAAAGTGGGAGGTGACCTGTTAGTCCACAACACCATGGGGAGTGACACAGACCCCGTAGCTGACTGTGACACTATGAAAGTAAAAAGTGAGTTCAGTCAGGAGGGGCTAGACGAGGGGAGAGAGTCCCCCTCTCGTCGTCGACGGCGCAAGGGCCACAAAAAGGTTGCTCCGGTAGTACTCCCTGAAAATGAAAATAAAGTGAATATAGTACTGTGTGCCTATGCTTCAAGTGTGGATCCTCCATTAGAGATAGAAAAGGAGGTGACGTTGCCAGTAGCAACCTCCGGTACGGTACTGAGACAGAAGGATCAGGATCTGACAGCCCTGAAAGAGGAGGCGGCCAGTCATGACAAAGAGCTGGAGCCTATCAGGCAGCAGTGTCAGATTGACGTGCAGCAACTATGGGAAAACCTGGGGAACGTGTCCTCAGACCAGCGGAGCCTAGAGTCTGAACGGCAGAAAATATACCAGGTTATGAGGAACTGGCAGCGAGACGTGGAGGGAAGCAACGAGGAAATTAACCATTGGAAGGAAATGTTCTACGGAATTAAGGAGGACCGCCGCAAAATCAAGGAGGAGGTTTTTCAATTAGAGATTGACAAAGCGGTGTATGAAGATGAGTTATGCGAGGTGGAAGATCGCTTCTCCCTGGTACAGTTAGAGCTGTCTGCCCTCAAAGAGGCGCTGCAGCATGAAGTTGCTGGGCGTGAACAAAACCTAGAACGATTGCACGAACAGTTGAACCAGGAGCTGTGTGACTCCAAGAAGGAGTGCGATGAAAAGTTCGGTAAGGAACTGCAACAACTTAAGAGAGATTATGAGGATCTCCTCCAGGTAAAAGAAAAACTAGAGGAGGATAAGGCGGGTGCAGAGCAAGTGCGCCAAGTGGGTGAGACCACTCTGCAAGAGACCCGTGTGTAGCGTCGGCGTCCCTGCCTCCTGCTAGGCAGGGACGCTGTTCCCCTCACCTCTCCGCTCTGTGCCCGGCGTCCTCCTCCCGCTCTGCTGGCAGCGCGCGCTGCTTCCCGGCCACTGTGCTTAGGGCGCGCGCGCTCCCCCTCTCTTAAAGGGGCCGCGCGCGCCGTCCTAAAGAGTCCCCGGCCAATGGCCGGAGGACCTCACCATATATAAGGCACCTCCTCCAAAATGGAGGTGCCCGAGCAATGTTGTTGCAAAGCCTTCACTCTGCTTCAGCCCTCAGGTCCCGTTACCAGTTACCTGCCAGTCACCTGCCAGATTCCTGCTTGTTACCTGCCAGTCACCTGCCAAATTCCTGCTTGATACCTGCCTGATATCCGCTTACCTGCTTGCAAGCCTGCGATCCGACGGTCTGCCTTTCGACACCTGTCAGTCTGTCTATGGACCAGCCTGCCCGCTCACCTGGGAGCGCTCACCTGCTACCTGCCTGCTAGCCTACCTGGAGGCTCTGCCGTCACTTGCCGTGACCACCTGCCCGTCCAGAGACTCTTACCCGCTCACCCGGGAGCGCTCACCTGCTACCTGCCTGCTAGCCTACCTGGAGGCTCTGCCGTCACTTGCCGTGACCACCTGCCCGTACAGAGACTCTTGCCCGCTCACCTGGGAGCGTCCACCTGCTACCTGTCTGCTAGTCTACCCAGAGACTGTCCCTGTCACTTGCCGTGACTACCTGCCCTTCTACCCAGAGACTGTCCCTGTCACTTGCCGTGACTACCTGCCCTTCTACCCAGAGACTGTCCCTGTCACTTGCCGTGACTACCTGCCCGTCTTCCCTGGGAGCCACCCGCTTCCTTACAAGGACCGCCCCCTTGTATAGTTGCTCAGAGGTTCCGCCTCCCAGACCCGTTACAGTTTGCTCGGGCCATGGAACCCGGTGGCACCCAAGCTCCCTCGCTCTCGGACCTATGTCATGAACTGTCCCGGCAGAGGTCCCAACAGGAGTCCATCCTGAGTCACCTGCGGAATGTCAACTCTTGCCTGGACACCCTGACTGCTCCACCAGTAACCACCGCTAGTGTCATGACTCGCAACCCGGCAGCGCCGCTGCCCACCAATACCATGGTATCCTGCCCCGGACCCCGGCTTTCTGCACCTCCTCGCTTCAGAGGCGATCCCGCTCAAGCCCGGGGCTTTATAAACCAGTGCACCCTGCACTTTGAACTCCTGTCCCACCAGTTTATCTCCGACCGGGCAAAAATAGCCTTCATTATGTCCCATCTCACGGGGGAGGCACTGGCTTGGCTAAATCCTCTATGGGAGAGAGGAGACCCCCTAGTGTCCGACCTGCCAGCCTTTCTCACGGCTTTCCGGAAAGTCTTCGACGAACCCGGACGGAAGACCTCATCCGCATCGTCTCTGCTACGCCTCCATCAAGGAAATCTCACCGTGGGCCAATATGCCATACGGTTCCGTACCCTTGCTTCAGAGCTGGCCTGGGATAACGACGCTCTGGTGTCTGTCTTCTGGGAGGGTCTGTCCGGCCGTATTAAAGATGAACTCGCCGGTCGGAACATTCCTACCACTCTCGACGACTTAATAACACTTGCCACCCGGATTGACATCCGGTTCCAGGAGCGCGCCAAAGAGGTCACCCGTGAGAGGAGGTTTCCACGTCTAGCCCCTACCTTCCAGAAACCTGTCACTTCTCCCGTTACTACCCAGGCGCACTCACCTGAGCCTATGCAGGTCGACCAGACCAAGATGGTCAAAACCCGTCAAGAGTTACGCCGTGCCGAGGGGAGCTGCTTCTACTGTGGCAGTAAGGATCACCGGATCCGTTCCTGCCCGGAGAGGTCGTGTCATGAAAACAACACCCACTCTTGGGTCAGACCTTGCAGCTTTCTGGCGCCCCCTTATCCTGCTGGTCAAACACGGTATTGACAGAGGATAAGCACGGGTGCAGCTGCTCTAATTTATGTCGACTATTGTGGCACGTGATGTGACAGGACGTATATATACCACCAGTTCCTTCCAGGAACGTATATATACCTCCGACCAGCCACCCTCAAACCACAATATCACATAAATACTGGTATACTGCCACCACCGATCGCTTAACAGGTGGATCGGGTACCTGGTAGGTAACGTGAATTAGCGAGTGAGGAACGTGTTTGCTCGACATAGGACAAGAAGAAAGAAACTGGTAAATAATTAATGATTTACTCCCAAAAGGTGGGCAGTGTTTACAAAATATATACAAGATATTATAAAGGAGACAATTTACATGTATGCATAAACAGTTATTAAAATAAAAGGGATAAGTAATAGCAAAACCTGCTTCACAAGGTGATGGTCTCAGATTCTGTGGGGGGGACGGCTCCCCGGAAATTAGACTTGATTCCTTCACGCAGCGTGTAGTGCATGCGTCTGCGTCCCTGGTTGGAATGGCTTGAAAAATGGCCGATCTGGTTTTTAGCAAGCAGCCAAAACTCTGGGGAACACCCCTTATTTACCTTACAAGGGGGCTCGGCTTTGCGAGCCCACCCAGCTGCAGAAGACCTAAAAAATCCTTCAGATTCGATATCTTGGTGTGGGGGGGTCCCACATCCAAGAGGGAGACATCATCTTGACCGTCAGCAATATTCATGAAGATAGATATTAAATATGAAACCTCTATGATGCTCAGAAGCTCAGAATCCATTATCTCAGTTCCCGGTCATTCCTCAGTTATGCAAGTTATACTATTGTAATGGGAAAAAGGTGAGCATTCAAAAAACGTGGTTCCGATGTTTCTGTCAGACCTGTGTGTGATTAAAATTGGCATAAAACGTTTGTACAATTAAACAATGGGATTTTTTTTGGAGGGATTTTCCGGTTTGTACCAGCGCTTGCCCTGGACTGAGGTTTTATGGCAGGTCATAAAAATTCCTGGTTTGGGGAAAAGCAAAAGTGAGTTCTATGTCTTCACTTACAAACAGATAGGGGGTGTTTTTTTTTTTCTTTTTTAAAACATCTCTCATTTTTAAAAACTCGGGCAAAAATACCTTTTGCCTGACACCTCCCCCTTTTTGACTGCGCTATGGAGGTAGGACCTTCTCGTACTCCTCCAAGCGTATGTCTGGAGGCTCCCCTCGCCGGGACAACCCATCGGCATTGCCATGCTCGCTGCCCTTGCGGTGTTGAACGGTAAAGTCGTACTGCTGGAGGGTGAGGCTCCAGCGTAACAACCTTCCGTTGGCACCTGACATAGTGTGCAGCCAACTCAGGGGGTTGTGGTCAGTCACGACAGTGAAGGGGCGCCCATACAAGTAAGGCTGTAAGCGGTTGAGGGCCCATACAATGGCCAGGCACTCCTTCTCTATGGTGGAATAGGCCACTTCCCTCGGCAGCAGTTTCCGGCTTAGGTACAACACGGGGTGTTCTTGGTTCCCCGAGTCGACCTGGCTGAGTACAGCACCGAGGCCAAACTCACTGGCGCCGGTCTGTACTAAGAGTGGCCGTGTGCCGTCGACCGCCTTTAGTACAGGAGAGCTGCTCAGGGCAGTCTTCAAAGCCCTAAAGGCCACCTCGCATTCATCCGTCCATTTGACGGAATGGGGTAGGCTCTTCCTGGTGAGGTCTGTCAAGGGCTTCGCAAGGCTACTATAGTCCTGCACAAAGCGTCTATAGTACCCTGTGGTGCCCAAGAAGGACTGCACCTGCTTCTTGGTCCTGGGGGTGGGCCAGGACACGATAGCGTCCACCTTCCCAGGCTCTGGCTTCAGAGTACCCCCACCTACCCGGTGCCCCAGGTAGTGGACCTCGTTCATGCCCATCTGGCACTTTCCCGGCTTGATGGTCAAGCCCGCCTGGTGAATGCGCCCGAGCACCTGCTGCAGATGCTCGAGGTGATCCTCCCAGGTGGGACTGAAGATGGCAATGTCATCCAGGTACGCTACTGCGTACCTCTCCAGTCCCTGGAGCAGGTGGTTGACCATTCGCTGGAACGTGGCAGGGGCATTTTTCATGCCGAAGGGCATGACCGTGGATTCATACAATCCGAAGGGGGTGATAAAGGCGGACTTCTCCTGGGCCCCGGGGCTCAAGGGAATCTGCCAATATCCCCGACTCAAATCCATAATGGAGAGATAGCTCGCGCTGGCTAACCGCTCCAGCAGCTCCTCAATGCGTGGCATTGGTTGTGCGTCAGAGGCGGTGATAGCGTTGAGCCCCCTGTAGTCCACACAGAACCGGGTGGTCCGGTCCTTCTTAGGCACCAGGACTACAGGTGAGGCCCACGCGCTCTTGGACCGCTTAATCACCCCCAACTGCAGCATCTCCTCGACCTCCTGGCGCATGACATGCTGCACCTCGTCGGAGATTCGATAGGCTGTCCGCCGGAGTGGGGCATGATTCCCGGTGTCCACTTCATGGACCGCCACTTCAGTCCTGCCAGGCAGGTTGGTGAACACTGCTTGGAAGGCTTTCAGCACTGCTTGCATCTGAGACCTCTGGTCTGCGGATAGCAAGTCGCTTAGCTCTACATCCTCTAGTCCTCTAGAGACCCGCTGGCCTTCGCTTGGGCGAGCATGTCCAAGAGGGGGTCATCCTCCCCATCCTCGGGCAGGTTGCAGACCGGTAGGACGCAGGTTCCACGTTCTTGATGAGCCTTCATCATATTAACGTGAAACGCCTTCCGCCTACCCCGCTCGTGGTCAAGTGTGATCAAGTAGGTGACCGGGTTGAGCTGTTGGTGAATGACGTACGGGCCTTCCCAGGCCGCCTGAAGCTTGTCCTTTGGTACGGGGACCAGCACCCACACCTTCTGACCCACCTGGTAGGTCCGTTCTCGGGCGTTCTGGTCGTACCAATGCTTCTGGTCAGCCTGGGCTTGCGCCATGTTGTCATGCACCAACTGCGTCAAGGTCTGCATCTTGTCACGGAAGCGCATGACATACTCCACGATGGACACTCCTGGGGAGCTCGGCTCTTCTTCCCAGAATTCCCTTATCAACCCAAGGGGTCCTCGGACACGCCTGCCATACAGGAGCTCAAAGGGGGAAAACCCCGTCGAGGCCTGTGGAACCTCTCTGTAAGCAAATAGCAGGTGTGGGAGGTAACGCTCCCAGTCGCGACCCTGGGTCTCAACCAGCATTTTTAACATCTGTTTGAGGGTACCGTTGAATCGCTCACACAAACCATTGGTCTGTGGGTGATACGCACTCGATACCAGATGCTGCACCTGCATTTTCTTACATAGGGCCTCCATTAAGCGTGACATGAACTGAGTCCCCTGGTCGGTAAGCATCTCCCTGGGAAATCCTACTCTCGAAAAGATGGCCAAGAGGGCGTCCGCCACCTTATCCGCCCTAATTGAGGACAGGGCTACTGCCTCCGGATACCGGGTAGCATAGTCTACCATGGTAAGGATGAATCGTTTTCCAGAGCTGCTGGGTATGGCCAGTGGTCCCACAATGTCCACAGCAATCCTCTGGAAAGGCTTCTCTATCACTGGCAAAGAGATCAGGGGGGCTTTGGGGGCCGGCCCTGACTTTCCCACTCTTTGACACGTGGTACAGGATCGACAGTAGTTCACCACATCTGTCCTCATTTTGGGCCAATAAAAGTGATGAGACAGCCGGGCCTTGGTTTTGCTGACCCTCAAGTGTCCAGCGAGTGGAATTTCATGGGCGATCCGCAACAACTCATCCCTGAATTGGTAGGGGACGACCAGCTGTCTTTCCCTCAGCCACTCCTGTTGGGGTGTACAGGGAACTGTCTCCCGGTACAACCTCCCTTGGTCCCAGAATACCCTCTCCTTATCCGACTCGGAGGTGGGTTTCTCCGCGAGGCTCCTTAACGTCTCCAGGCTAGCATCTGAGTGCAGAGCTGCCTGAAACTCCTGGCTGGAGGAAGCCAGAAGTGAGGTTAAGGCCACGTCCTCACTGGGACCCTCTGGGACCGGCTCTGGGTCCATACCTGATTCAGTTATTCCTCTGTTCGAGGAGGGTCCAGAAGGCAGGGCGTTACTTGCGTTCTGGGCACTCTGACTGCGGGTAACAGCGGCTATATAGGCCGTCTCCCCGGGGAATAACCCCGTCTCATTAGCCTGCGAGGCCATGAGAACTACTTCTCCATCATCCTCCATTACCTCAGGCACCGTGCTACGTATGGGGCAGCGACTATCAGCCAGGTCACCTTCTGTTGTGACACTGGTCACTGGCACAGCACCACCTGCTTCATGGTCCTCGTGCCTCTCTCCATTACCCTTGGCACTGACCTTTGCTCCTGCTAGGGGATCCTCAGCAACATCACCCCGCAGAGTGACATGGCTGAGTTCTCCTGCACCTTCCAATACAACAACATCATCATCATCATCATCATCATCATCATCATCATCATCATCATCATGTAAAGCATTGACATTCACATTATCAGCATTAACCTTACCAACCGTATCAGATCGGGGAGGGGTGTCAGGGACATAATAAGCAAACATCCTCCCCAAATCAGTTCCCAACAAAACATTTGCAGGTAGGTTTTTGGATACTCCCACTTCCTTCACCCCACTCCCCGCACCCCAATCAATAAAAACCCGGGCCATGGGCAAGGGGCATCGGACGCCCCCAATCCCAGTGACAGTCGGGGTCTTTCCTGGAATAAGCGCTTCAGGGGACACCAGTTCGGGTCGGATGAGGGTTCGTTCGGCCCCAGTGTCCTTGAGGCCTACAGTGAGAGTGTCCCCCACCCTGACAGACTGAAAGTTTTCACAGGCCCTCCCAACCGGCCCACCCACCAAAAGAACTGAGGCATTAGGCCCTGGGGCCTTGGATGGGGGGTTCTTCCTCTGCTTCTCTGGGCAAGTGGCGCTGAGATGACCAGTCTGGTTGCAGGAATAACACCTGCGGGCATCGGATGCAGGCAGGGCCTTGGCAATGGGAAAAAGGCCTCCGGAAGGTCGGCTGGCAGGGGCAGGGATGGTGGTTGATGGCTTACCCCCTTTCCAGCTGGCGACGACCGGCTTCCGCACCTCTGGTCTCCGGTTGGCCTCGTAGGTGTCTGCGATCTGCGCTGCTTTATTGGCATCAGGTGGCTCCCGATCCATCACGAACTGCCGTACCTCAGTCGGACACAGATGCAGGAACTGGTCTTTCACCATCAGGTCCTTTAGCTGCTCAAAGGTGGTCGCTGACAGTCCTTGGATCCACTGCTCAAAGTTGGTTCTGAGCCCATCTACCACATCACGGTAGGTGTCCTGTGGTCCACGTTGGAGGGTTCTGAATTTTTTCCGGTAAACCTTCGGAGTCAGCTGGTACTTTTTTATCAGGGCCTGCTTGACGGCCTCATAGTCTCCATCCTGCTCTCGAGGGAGGGAAGCAAACACCTCCAAAGCTTTTCCTCGGAGCCCTGGAGTCAAATATCTTGCCCATTGGTCGATGGGCAGCTGATACTGCCTGCAGGCCTTTTCAAAGCCTCGCAGAAATGTGTCCAAGTCCCCATCCTTTTCCATCACAGGGAAGTGCTCAGGACGAGGTTTAAAGCAGCTGGCACTGTTGGACTCACGGGTCTGCGTAGAGGGCGACTTCTTCTGAATCCGGGCTAGCTCCAGCTGGTGTTGTCGGTCAGCTTGTCGCTCAGCAGCCTCTCGGTCAGCTTGTCGCTCAGCAGCCTCTCGGTCAGTTTGGGCTTGTCGCTCAGCCCGCTCCTGGAATTTCAGGATCAGCTCCAGTCGTCCATCATGATTGTCTGCAGCAAGCTCCTCCAAGGCCATCTGCAGGTGGGGGTCCACACTACCCTGGTTGCAGGTATGGCTGGCAATCACTGGTTGGACCCCGGCAGCAGCGCCATCCGGGCCTTGGCTGGCCGCCCCCTCATCAGGGCTCTGCTGTTGGACGGGCTCTGCAGCATCTTGTAACAGTTCAGAAATCATTTGTTCTTTGCTTTTGCCGTGGGGGTCAATGCCTTTGATTATACATATTCCAGTAAGAGTGTCCTTTTTCTGCTGGTGAAACCAGGACTCCCCAACTACGACCATGATCACCAAAATAAAAATAGAAAAGAAAAAACAAAGAAGGGTAGGGGTAACTGCTACACATACAGTATTGTCTCAGATCTAATAAACACTGAGTTCCATCTTCAAAACTTTTGTGCAAGTTTTTAGTGAGAGGAATGATTGCTCAAACCAGATCACTAATGTCCTATGATCCCACCGCTTGCGACCAATTTGTCATGAAAACAACACCCACTCTTGGGTCAGACCTTGCAGCTCTCTGGCGCCCCCTTATCCTGCTGGTCAAACACGGTATTAACAGAGGATAAGCACGGGTGCAGCTGCTCTAATTTATGTCGACTATTGCGGCACGTGATGTGACAGGACGTATATATACCACCAGTTCCTTCCAGGAACGTATATATACCTCCGACCAGCCACCCTCAAACCACAATATCACATAAATACTGGTATACTGCCACCACCGATCGCTTAACAGGTGGATCGGGTACCTGGTAGGTAACGTGAATTAGCGGGTGAGGAACGTGTTTGCTCGACATAGGACAAGAAGAAAGAAACTGGTAAATAATAATGATTTACTCCCAAAAGGTGGGCAGTGTTTACAAAATATATACAAGATATTATAAAGGAGACAATTTACATGTATGCATAAACAGTTATTAAAATAAAAGGGATAAGTAATAGCAAAACCTGCTTCACAAGGTGATGGTCTCAGATTCTGTGGGGGCGGACGGCTCCCCGGAAATTAGACTTGATTCCTTCACGCAGCGTGTAGTGCATGCGTCTGCGTCCCTGGTTGGAATGGCTTGAAAAATGGCCGATCTGGTTTTTAGCAAGCAGCCAAAACTCTGGGGAACACCCCTTATTTACCTTACAAGGGGGCTCGGCTTTGCGAGCCCACCCAGCTGCAGAAGACCTAAAAAATCCTTCAGATTCCATATCTTGGTGTGGGGGGGTCCCACATCCAAGAGGGAGACATCATCTTGACCGTCAGCAATATTCATGAAGATAGATATTAAATATGAAACCTCTATGATGCTCAGAAGCTCAGAATCCATTATCTCAGTTCCCGGTCATTCCTCAGTTATGCAAGTTATACTATTGTAATGGGAAAAAGGTGAGCATTCAAAAAACGTGGTTCCGATGTTTCTGTCAGACCTGTGCGTGATTAAAATTGGCATAAAACGTTTGTACAATTAAACAATGGGATTTTTTTTGGAGGGATTTTCCGGTTTGTACCAGTGCTTGCCCTGGACTGAGGTTTTATGGCGGGTCATAAAAATTCCTGGTTTGGGGAAAAGCAAAAGTGAGTTCTATGTCTTCACTTACAAACAGATAGGGGGTGGGTTTTTTTTTTTCTTTTTTAAAACATCTCTCATTTTTAAAAACTCGGGCAAAAATACCTTTTGCCTGACAGGTCGGGAAACGCCTGTGTCTAGGTTCGCTCAGAGAGGTCGTCCTAGAAAAGAGTAAATCCTCTCCATCTCTGTTGCTGTCGGTCTCTATCATCTGCGGGGAGAACCGTTATTTTGAACTAGCCCAACTTGACTCTGGAGCTGCCGGAAATCTCATTTCTCAGTCTCTGGTAGAGAAATACTGCATTCCCACCAAACCTCTGGCTGTACCCTTATCTGTTGCTGCCATGGATGGGGGCCTCTTACCACTTCCCATCCAACTCATCACCGAATCCATGACCCTGCAGGTGGGAATGCTGCACTCTGAGAGCATCTTCTTTCATGTTCTGCTTGGACTCTCTCACGTCCTCTTACTAGGCCTACCTTGGCTTCAGAGACATGCACCCGTGCTTGATTGGCAGACCGGAGAAGTCCTTCGCTGGGGACAGGACTGCCATAAGACTTGTTTAGTTCCCGTCCATCCTGTCCGTCCTTCTCCTACTCCAGCCAATCTACCTGGTCTTCCGGCTCCTTATTGGTCGTATGCGGACGTCTTTAATAAAAAGGAGGCAGAGACATTACCCCCTCATAGATCATACGACTGCCCAATCGACCTGATGCCCGGCGCTACTCCTCCCCGTGGGCGCATTTACCCTTTGTCCGCTGCTGAGACCCGATCCATGTCAGAATATATTGAGGAGAATCTGGCCCGGGGATTCATCCGGAAATCTACTTCCCCGGCGGGAGCAGGCTTCTTCTTCGTCAAAAAGAAGGACTGCTCACTCCGTCCCTGTATAGACTATAGAGGCCTTAACCAGATCACGGTGAAGAATAAATACCCCCTTCCGCTCATTCCGGAATTATTTGACCGTCTGAGGGGGGCTAGAATCTTCACCAAGCTGGACCTCCGTGGGGCGTATAACCTGGTCCGTATCCGTCAGGGGGATGAATGGAAGACGGCATTCAACACCCGGGACGGCCACTATGAATACCTGGTAATTATTATTATTATTATTTATTATTATAGCGCCATTTATTCCATGGCGCTTTACATGTGATAGGGATATACATAACAAAAGCATTTACATAATCTTAACAAAACGAGTCAGCGACTGGTACAGGAGGAGCGAGGACCCTGCCCGCGAGGGCTCACAGTCTACAAGGGATGGGTGAGGATACAGTAGGTGAGGGTAGAGCTGGTCGTGCAGTGGTGTTTACTGCAGGTTGTAGGCTTGTCGGAAGAGGTGGGTCTTCAGGTTCCTTTTGAAGGTTTCCACGGTCGGCGAGAGTCTGATATGTTGGGGTAGAGAGTTCCAGAGTAGGGGGGAAGCACGGGAGAAATCTTGTATACGATTGTGGGAGGAGGAGATAAGAGGGGAGTAGAGCAGGAGATCTTGTGAGGATCGGAGGTTGCGTGCAGGTAAGTACCGGGAGACTAGGTCACAGATGTATGGGGGAGACAGGTTGTGGATGGCTTTGTATGCCATGGTTAGAGTTTTGAACTGAATTCTCTGGGCAATAGGGAGCCAGTGAAGGGATTGACAGAGAGGAGAGGCCGGGGAATAGCGGGGGGACAGGTGGATTAGTCGAGCAGCAGAGTTTAGGATAGATTGGAGAGGTGCAAGAGTGTTGGAAGGGAGGCCACAGAGCAGGAGGTTGCAGTAGTCGAGGCAGGAGATGATGAGGGCATGCACTAGTATTTTTGCAGAGTCTTTGCTGAGGAATGCACGGATCCGGGAGATGTTTTTGAGTTGGAGTCGGCAGGAGGTGGAAAGGGCTTGAATATGTGGCTTGAAGGAGAGATCAGAGTCCAGGGTTACCCCAAGGCAGCGAGCTTGTGGGACTGGGGAGAGTGAACAGCCATTGACGTTGATGGATAGGTCGGATGGGGGATGTGAATGAGAGGGTGGAAAGATGATGAACTCTGTTTTATCCATGTTGAGTTTTAGAAACCTGTCGGAGAAGAAGGATGAGATGGCGGACAGACATTGTGGGATTCTGGTTAGTAGGGAGGAGATATCGGGTCCAGAGAGGTAGATCTGTGTGTCGTCAGCATAGAGGTGGTACTGAAAGCCGTGAGACTCTATGAGCTGTCCCAGGCCGAAGGTGTAGATGGAGAAGAGCAGAGGTCCTAGAACTGAACCTTGGGGGACACCGACAGATAGGGGGCGAGATGAGGAGGTGGTGCGTGAGTGGGAGACGCTGAATGTCCTGTCTGTTAAGTATGAGGAGATCCAAGATAGAGCCAAGTCCGTGATGCCAAGAGATGAGAGAATCTGGAGTAAGAGGGAATGGTCCACTGTGTCAAAGGCAGATGACAGGTCCAGAAGGAGGAGGATGGAGTAGTGTCGCTTGGATTTGGCATTTAGTAGGTCGTTGGTGACTTTGGTCAGGGCAGTTTCAGTCGAGTGATGCGGTCGGAAGCCAGATTGTAGACGGTCGAAGAGGGAGCAGGAGGAGAGGTGGGAGGACAGTTCAAGGTGGACATGTTGTTCTAGAAGTTTTGAGGCAAAGGGGAGGAGTGATATGGGGCGGTAGCTGGTCAGAGAGGAAGGGTCAAAGGAGGGCTTTTTGAGGATGGGTGTGATTGCGGCATGTTTGAAACATGAGGGGAAGACTCCGGTTGTTAGTGATAGATTGAAGAGGTGGGTTAGGGTTGGGATGAAGACTGAGGTGAGGTTAGTGATGAGGTGGGATGGGATTGGGTCAAGTTCGCAGGTGGTGAGGTGTGATTTGGAGAGTAAAGAGGAGACTTGACCTTCTGTAATGGTGGAGAAGTGGGGTTTGGAGGAGGAGGGTTGAGTAGATATGAGGAGGGGTTGTGTGGACTTTAGGCCAAAGTTTTGTCTGATGGTGTCAATCTTCTGTTTGAAGAATGAGGCAAAGTCGTCGGCTGAGATGAGAGAAGAGGGAGGAGGTGCTGGGGGACGAAGGAGAGAGTTGAAAGTGTTAAATAGCTGTTTAGGGTTGTGAGATAGGGAGGATATGAGAGATGAGAAGTAGGTTTGTTTTGCTGTAGTGAGTGCGGACTTGAAATTAGTGAGGGATTGCTTGAATGCGATGAAGTGCTCGATGGAGTGAGACCTTTTCCATCTCCGCTCCGCAACCCTGGAGGCCCGGCGCAGTTCTTTGGTAAGTTTAGTGTGCCAGGGTTGCCTGTTGAATGTGCGAGGTGTGGTGTGTGTGAGAGGGGCGATCGAGTCTAGAGCTGAAGCTATTGTGGTGTTATATGAAGCAGCAGCAACGTCTGCATCGTGCAAGGAATTTATGTCTGTGAGAGGAAGGAGGGATTCAGAGAGAAAGTGTAGGTCAAGGTGTTTGAGATTTCTGCGAGGGTGTGTGAGTTTGTGGAGTGGGGATTGTGCACCCGGAGAGGAGAGGGTAGAGAATGTGAGGAGGTTATGGTCAGAGAGAGGGAGTGGTGAGTTAGAGAGGTTAGATAGGGAGCAGAGGCGGGTGAAGATGAGGTCCAGTGTGTGGCCATCTTTGTGGGTGGGTGTGGAAGACCATTGAGTGAGTCCAAAGGAGGAAGTGAGGGATAGGAGCTTAGAGACAGACGAGTGGGGAGTGTCAATGGGGATGTTGAAGTCACCCATTATGATAGTGGGGATGTCAGTGGAAAGGAAGTGAAGCAGCCAGGTAGTGAAATGGTCTAAGAAGGTGGTGGCTTGCCCTGGGGGTCGGTAAACGACGGCCAGTTGGAGGTTGGAGGGGGAATAGATGCGCACACAGTGCACCTCAAAAGAGGGGAGTGTAACGGAGGGTGGCAGTGGGATTTTGGTGAAAGCGCAGAGTTCTGATAGGAGGAAACCTACGCCTCCACCATGTTTGCCATTGGGGCGGGGGGTGTGGGAAAGGTGGAATCCGCCATATGAAAGGGCAGCTGGGGAGGCTGTGTCAGAGGGGGTGAGCCAGGTTTCGGTGATGGCGAGGAAGGAGAGTTTGTTTGTAATGAAAAGATCGTGGATGAAGGAAAGTTTGTTGCAGACAGAGCGAGCGTTCCATAGAGCTCCTGTTAGTATAGCTGAGGAGGTGGGTATTAGTTGGATGGGTATGAGGTTAGAAGGGTTGCGACAGTTTGAGGAAGGTCGTGGATAGGAGGTAGAAGTAACTGTGGGGATATGGCGAGGAGGACCAGGATTTGGAGAGATATCTCCAGCAGTGAGGAGGAGCAGAGAAAGTGTTAGCAGGTGGGAGCAAGAGAGAGCATGAGGTGGCTGTCTGTGTTTGGAGATCCAGGATTGAATGTTGAGGAATAATTTGGAGGAGGAGGTGAGATGAATGGGGAGGATAGAGGGAGAGATGATGAGTTTCTTACTTGGTGTAGGGATTTGAGGGGTTATTAGAAAGTGGAGGACTATAGAGGAAAAAGTGAGAGCTAACAGAAACATAGTTTAAGGAGAGTAAGTGGTCAAAGTGTTGGTTACCTGACTCCTGCCCTGACTAACTGCCTCTGAAATAACTGCCACTTCTCTCCGAAGCCACTTTGCACAAGAAGACGCGTGCACACCCCAGCACGCGTGCACCCCTTACAGAGAGTCTAAATATATAGGCCACATTAAACTATATCAGGTGTAGGGCATTGTGGGAACGGCTTGTGGATAAATTAACAGCTGGTCATTTCGGTCTCTGTAACGCTTCCGCCGTCTTTCAAGAGTTGGTCAATGACATCTTCCGGGACCTTCTCTACTCCTGCGTAGTGGTGTACCTGGACGACATCTTGGTCTTCTCTCCGGATCTCCCCACACACCGGAGGGATGTTCGTCAGGTTCTGCTCAGGCTCAGGCAGAACCACCTCTACGCTAAATATGAGAAGTGCCTCTTTGAGCAGACCTCGCTTCCGTTTTTGGGCTACATAATTTCTCAGACCGGCCTATGAATGGATCCTGAGAAACTGTCTGCCATCGAGAAGTGGCCTCGACCAGACGGGTTGAAGGCTATTCAGCGGTTCCTGGGCTTCACCAACTACTACCGCCTCTTCATACCGCACTTCTCTTCCCGGACTGCCCCAATCTCTGCGCTCACCCGTAAGGGCACTAATCCCAGAGAATGGCCGCCCCAAGCAGAGGAAGCCTTTCTTTCCTTAAAACAGGCTTTCTCTTCCGCCCCGGTGCTGCATCGCCCGGACGGCAACAAGCAATTCTTCCTGGAAGTTGACGCCTCCTCCTCTGGAGCCGGAGCGGTACCTACCCAAAAATCGTCTTCCGGGAGAATGGTAACTTGCGGCTTCTTCTCCAAACTTTTCTCCTCTTCCGAGCGCAACTATTCTATAGGAGACCGAGAGTTATTGGCCATTAAGCTGGCATTGGAGGAGTGGCGTTACCTGCTCGAGGGGGCTCCTCACCCGGTAATAATTTACACGGACCACAAGAACTTGGCTTACCTCTAGAGTGCCCAGAGACTTAACCCGCGCCAAGCCCGGTGGTCCTTGTTTTTTGCTCGCTTTGATTTTGTTCTTCATTTTCGCCCGGCTGACAAAAACATCAAAGCTGACGCCTTGTCCCGATCCTTCCTGGTGTCTGATCTTGAGGAGGAACCTAAACACATCATCGATCCCGCCAGAGTAATACAGGTGGCCCCCGTGAGTCTAAATCGTCTCCCTCCCGGTAAGACGTTCGTAACGGTACCTGATCGGGAGAAGATCCTACACTGGGGTCACTCGTCTAAGCTAGCTGGCCACGCCGGTCAGAAAAAGACCCTCCAGCTTATCACCCGGCACTACTGGTGGCCTACCCTGCACAAGGACGTAATAGACTTTGTTTCTGCCTGTGTGTCCTGCGCCCGCAACAAGGTTCCGAGACACCTGCCAGCCGGTCGCCTCCTTCCTCTTCCAGTACCTGCTGCCCCCTGGCAACATATAGCTATGGACTTCATAACAGATCTCCCTGTCTCTGCCGGTTGTACGGTCATTTGGGTGGTCGCTGACTGCTTTTCCAAAATGTCCTATTTCATTCCCCTGCCAGGCCTCCCGTCCGCACCCGAGCTGGCTAAAGACTTTATCCGCCACATCTTCCGTCTCCATGGCCTGCCCCTCCACATCGTGTCGGATCGTGGGGTTCAGTTCACCTCACGCTTCTGGAGAGCCACATGTAAGCTGCTAGACGTCACCCTGGACTTCTCCTCCGCATACCACCCACAGTCCAATGGTCAAGTGGAGCGGATCAATCAGATCCTGACCAGTTACCTCCGGCACTTCGTTAATGCCCACCATTCAGACTCGGTGGATCTCTTGCCATGGGCCGAATTCTCTTACAATAATCACGAGAGCGAATCTTCCTCCAAATCCCCGTTTTTTGTAGTCTTCGGTCAGCATCCTCGGATCCCATTTCCCGTCTCCACCTCGGTGGACAATCCGGCTGCGGAATCTCTCGTTAGCAAATTTTCCTCCATTTGGGAGAGTACCCGATCTGCACTCCTTCAGTCGTCCGAGCGGATGAAAAAACACGCTGACAAAAAACGCCTGGATCCTCCACAATTCCGTCCTGGAGATAGAGTCTGGCTCTCGTCCAAGTATGTCCGGCTCAAGGTTCCTTCCTACAAGTTAGGGCCTCGGTTCATCGGCCCACTGGAGGTTATCAAACAGATCAACCCGGTGGCCTATAAATTGAAACTCCCGGCCAACTTGCGGATCCCTAATTCCTTCCATGTATCTCTCCTCAAACCCGTGGTACTTAACTCTTTTTCCAAGTCTACAGGTACGCCTCCTGCTCCGGTTTCCGCTGAAAACGAGTTTGAGGTAGAGAACATTCTGGCCACCAAAAGGGTAAGAGGAAAGACCTTTTTTCTAGTGGATTGGAAGGGGTTTGGTCCTGAGGAGAGAACTTGGGAGCCCCGGGAGAACATCCATGCCCCTCTCATCCTTGATAAATTTCTGTCTGGCCTAAAAAAGGGGGGGCCTAAAGGGGGGGGTACTGTAGCGTCGGCGTCCCTGCCTCCTGCTAGGCAGGGACGCTGTTCCCCTCACCTCTCCGCTCCGTGCCCGGCGTCCTCCTCCCGCTCTGCTGGCAGCGCGCGCTGCTTCCCGGCCACTGTGCTTAGGGCGCGCGCGCGCTCCCCCTCTCTTAAAGGGGCCGCGCGCGCCGTCCTAAGGAGTCCCCGGCCAATGGCTGGAGGACCTCACCATATATAAGGCACCTCCTCCAAGATAGAGGTGCCCGAGCAATGTTGTTGCAAAGCCTTCACTCTGCTTCAGCCCTCAGGTCCCGTTACCAGTCACCTGCCAGTCACCTGCCAGATTCCTGCTTGTTACCTGCCAGTCACCTGCCAGATTCCTGCTTGATACCTGCCTGATATCCGCTTACCTGCTTGCAAGCCTGCGGTCCGACGGTCTGCCTTTCGACACCTGTCAGTCTGTCTATGGACCAGCCTGCCCGCTCACCTGGGAGCGCTCACCTGCTACCTGCCTGCTAGCCTACCTGGAGGCTCTGCCGTCACTTGCCGTGACCACCTGCCTGTCCAGAGACTCTTGCCCGCTCACCTGGGAGCGCTCACCTGCTACCTGCCTGCTAGCCTACCTGGAGGCTCTGCCGTCACTTGCCGTGACCACCTGCCCATACAGAGACTCTTGCCTGCTCACCTGGGAGCGTCCACCTGCTACCTGTCTGCTAGTCTACCCAGAGACTGTCCCTGTCACTTGCCGTGACTACCGGCCCTTCTACCCAGAGACTGTCCCTGTCACTTGCCGTGACTACCTGCCCTTCTACCCAGAGACTGTCCCTGTCACTTGCCGTGACTACCTGCCCGTCTTCCCTGGGAGCCACCCGCTTCCTTACAAGGACCGCCCCCTGGTATAGTTGTTCAGAGGTTCCGCCTCCCAGACCCGTTACACCGTGAGGAGAATGATGATCTCCGTGGAAAGACCCTAGGTCTGGAAGCTCAGGTGAAGGAGCTACAGATGTCCTGTGAAACTCTCCAGAGGGCGGAGACGTGCCTTAAAGAAACAGTCAGCAAGATGGAAGCTGAGCGGAAAAAGAAGGAGGAGTCCATCGGAGAAGCCACAGACCAGGGCCAGGAGTTGGCCGCTGGTGAGGGGAGGTATGAAGCAGATACCTCCTCAAGTGATGCGAGCTTGGATGATTCGGTGGAAGTAAGAGCCGAGATCAGGGAGCTCAAGGAATTGCTTCAGGCCCATTTGAAGCAAGAGAGGTCTGAGAGAACTCTACTGTTAAAAGAGCAGTTGAAGCAGGAAGAGCTTCAGAGACGGGCCGCTGAGAGGCGAGTGACGGAACTAGAAGAAGAGGTTTCCGGGCTCAAAAGTCGCCTGACAAAGTATCACTCGGTGAGCGAGGCCTCCTTGGAGAAGGAAAAGGGCAAACACGTTGTACTCACTCCCTTATACCATGAGAAGGTGGACCTGAGGAGAGCTAAGAGCAGGGTAACAGAAGATAAATATGAAGTGGAAGTGGTCAAGACGAAAATTCGTGAATTTGTAGCTGTGAGTCAGCTCAGGGTAAGCGTACAGGGGGAAGAAGCTGAAAGTCAGTTGTCCCTGAACCCTGAGCTGGTTGATCGTCTGGAAACTACTGATGAGTCCGAAACGTCTTGGTACAAATGCCTCATAGATGTACCCGAGGATTTGAGGGAAGAATGCACCCGTGAGTCCGTGCATAAAGAGTTTAAGAAGGCTGTGGGAGCCTGTAAGGTGTACTTGACCTCCGAAGCTAAACAGCTGGTGGTTCTGTCCATGACCGAAGTCACAGTGAAGAGGGTGGCGATCCTAAGTGATATGCATTGGCGATGTATTCGCACGAAGCGGTTTCTCCGGTTGAAGACGGAACAAGCCGTTAGACAACTGGAACTGATGAGGAAAGCTCACAGTATGCGTGAAGAGGTCATCCAGGTGCCTCATGTTCTGGTGAGAAAGCTCATTGGGAGAAGCTGTCGAGCCATGCAGATGATGGTCAAGAAGTCTGGTGTGGTGAAAGTAAGCAGTCCACGTGATCATCAGGACTGGATGCCAGACGAAGACGGCATGGTGTCCTTCTCTGCTGTAGGAACAGAAGAAAGCCTAGAATATATACGCATGCTGATTGAGTACCGAGTGACCTACCTGCAGGAGGTAGAACAATTGAATCTCGCTAGACTGCGAGTAGATAGACAGCATTATCTGAGCAGCAGAAGATGGAAGCCGTCTAGAAATAGTGAGACCCGACAGAGAAAGGGCCCCCTAAATAACAGAACTGCTACAGCTGGAGTTAGGGACCTTTCAAGATGTCCTGACAGTAGTGGGCGTGGGTTTAGAGGTAGTGAGACCTCCAGTAACTCAGGTTTGAGAAGCCCATACAAACGACCCAATAGAGGATGGGACATTACGGAGTCGAACCGGACCTTAGATACCAGGGCATGTGAGTCACACCGCTGTATGACTGACCGCTGGGAGTGGGGGAGACCTGACAAGGTTACGACCCGGAAAGGTGACCTGACGAAGTCAGTGACAGTGACAAATGGTAGGTCCCTAAGGAATGGGCTAATGTCATTGACTAAGGTTCCAGGGGCTGAGTAGCACAATTGTAAAGTACATGGTCTCTATGTGAGCTGGGGGTTATAATGTTATTGTGTATATTATGTGTTCAACCCCACAAGTTTGAACAGAGGGGGGGATATGTAATGCAGCAGCTTGCTAGCATTACTGTAAATGGTCCAGGATGTGTTTTACCTGACCATGTACCTTCCCCTTTAACTGACTGGTCACATGACTGTGACATCACACAGGTCCTGTCAGTATGTGGGTGTCTGTGCACAGGATATATAAACCCTGGTGATTTGAGACAGGTGTGTTCGGTGTGAGAGACATGAGGCCTGTTCCCATGTGTGTGGGACACCGTTCTTCCTAGTGAGGCTGAGTGAAGCCTGGCAGCCTGAAAGGCCGAGCCCGGATCCTGTGAGTCGATGCTAGTGGCCTTGGAAGGCAGAGGCTTGGTGAAGAGTCCGGAAAGGCGCAGACTGGATGGGTGTGAGTGAAACATTCCAGTAGCCTTAGACGGGACGACGGCTAGAGACCCCTACCTGGGAAGCCACAAAGCCACAGTGGTGGCGGATTAAAGGGACTGCAGCAACTAAACCCGGCAAAGGTAATACACTTTGTTACATGGACTGTGTTATGGACATTGCTATAGTATTACCTTGCTGAAGGCTGTGACCTGGGCCAATTGGGCCTGTCTGCTATTTGAGAGACTCCCGGATGTTAAGTGTGTAAACATGCCGGTGACAAACTAAGATGGACATTATGTGTGTGAACACCGGTTTATGATAACATAATAAACTGCTGCATTGAGAAAATACCGGAAGGACATTGCACGTGTGCTTAATTTACCCGGTGCAGCGAGTATCCCCCAGTATGATGACTAGCGCTGCCTTACAGGGGGCACAACCATGGTCGATGACCAGCAAAACGCCGGAGCATCGGTTAAAGCTCCTGATGCTCAACTCGCGCCCGGCACTGCTCAGGCCGGAGCGGCCGCCCCACCAGCAGGGGTCACGATTCCAGTCATGCCCATGGCCCTGCCGTATATCCCTGGAGGAAAATGGCTTCCCCAGTATGATGGTAAACCAGACACCCTGTCTGGATTCAAGAGAAAGATATGCGGTGTGCTGGATATGTATTCAATGACTGGTAAGCAGAGAGCCGCTGTTGTGCTGGGACAATTGACTGGTGCCGCAGAGCGGGAAGTTGAAACCTGGCCAGCCGCAGACCAGGAATCAGTATCCGTTATCTTTAAGAGACTGCAAACTGTGTTTGAAAACCGCACTGAGACAGATCTTCGGATGAGGCTCTACCACTGAGCCCAGAAACCTGAGGACAGTATCCGGGACTACGCCTGGCGCTTACAGGAAGCCCTGCGGGCCCTGAAACAGGTTAGTCCAGCCAGCATACATGGTGAGGACAAAATGTTGACAGAACAGTTCATCCAGGGGTTGAGGTCCCAGGAGGAGAGCAGAACTGTACGGTGGTGGGCCTTAGATCATCCAGATGCCACCTTTGACGCCCTGAAGGACATGGCTATTAAGGGTCTACAGCCCCTGGAAACATCAGGGACTGCTATCCAGCGTTACCAGGGTGGGGCCACCCCAGTGCCCGCAGCACCCACTGCTCCTTCATTAACGGCTGAAACTAAAGTGCAAATTGTCCTCCACTGTCTCTGGTGGGGTCAAGGATTCCACTGTGTGTATGGCATCATCATTTACAGTATACAGTCTGGCAACAGTGGCGTATCTTGGTAATTTGACTTCCTCCTCCCCACAATTGTGGAGAAGTACGGGTACCCTTCCATTGCGTACATCCACTACCCCTCTAGCAGTTAGGAGTGTAGGTCTGTGCTCTGAGCTAAGGGGCTCTACTACCGCCTGATAGCTCCGTCCTCTGAGACCTATTGCTGCCCTACACCAAATCAGCATCTCACTCATCGGGGGGATCACAATGGGTATCGGGTCTGTCACCCGTACATTACCAATCTCACCACCTGTTAGCTTTACCTGTTGCTGGTACAGGAGGGCTCGGATCTCTTTCTGGAGCGCCCTCCTCTGCCCTGGTTTGGCAGTGTCAGCAATCTGTTGGAGTAAGAACAACACTTCTCCCAAACAGTTACCAACAATATTTGTACCAAGTATCATATACGGATTGGTATCACCAGGGTTAGATTCTATAACAATTAGTCCTTGGTCCTTTAGTTCCGCTCTCCCCACCTTCACTGTCACGTCCTTAACCCCTACTAGGTTAAGAGGAAGGCCGTTAGAGGCATACACAGAGAGGTTCGGGGCTGGCGGGTGGAGTTCATCTACGGACCAGAACCTTTTGTAGAGGACATCAGGTATGATGGTTACCTGAGATCCTGTGTCCAGCAGAGCAGGTGTCGCGATGCCATCCAGCACAATGGACAGGAAAGGTCTTCCTCCCACGAACCGGTGGTACCAGCTTGATGGGCCTGGTTGATTTACTCCTGGGTGTCGGCCCTCGGCCCCAGGGTTTGCCCATTTAAAGGACAGTTCCGCGCAGTGTGGCCAGCCTTGTGGCAGCGGTAGCAGATGAAGTCTCCTGGAGGGCGACGTTGGTCGTTGGTCCTCCCACGGGGAGGCGCTGTCCTCCTTCTTCTCCTCATCCAGGGGACATCCTCAGGGCTGTCGGCCAGTAGGATCCTTCCTTCCGGCTCGGGCTCCGTCTGTAGCTGCAGGGTGCTCAGGACAGTGGTCAGGGTTTTACTTAGCTGACGCATTTCAGAGCGTAGGCTGTCTGGCTCGCTAGGGGGCACTGTTTGCATCTTTGTTTCAGCCGTTAATGAAGGAGCAGTGGGTGCTGTGGGCACTGGGATGGCCCCACCCTGATAACGCTGGATAGCAGTATCTGATGTTTCCAGGGGCTGAAGGCCCTTAATAGCCATGTCCTTCAGGGTGTCAAAGGTGGCATTTGGATGATCTAAGGCCACCACCGTACGGTTCTGCTCTCCTCCTGGGACCTCAACCCCCGGATGAATTGTTCTATCAGCATTTTGTTCTCATCATGTATGCTGGCTGGACTAACCTGTTTCAGGGCCCTCAGGGCTTCTTGTAAGCGCCAGGGGTAGTCCCGGATACTGTCCTCAGGTTTCTGGACACAGTGGTAGAACCTCATCCGGAGATCTGCCTCAGTGCGGTTTTCAAAGACAGTTTGCAGTCTCTTAAAGATAATGGATACTGAATCCTGGTCTGCGGCTGGCCAGGTTTCAACTTCCCGCTCTGCGGCACCAGTCAATTGTCCCAGCACAACAGCGGCTCTCTGTTTACCAGTCATTGAGTACATGTCCAATACACCGCATATCATCCTTTTGAATCCAGACAGGGTGTCTGGTTTGCCATCATACTGGGGAAGCCATTTCGCTCCAGGGATATACGGCAGGGCCATGGGTATCAATGGAGTCATGACCCCTGCTGCTGGGGCGGCCGCTCCGGCCTGAGCAGCGCCGGGTGCAAGTTGAGCATCGAGAGCGTTATCCGGTGCTCCTGCGTCTCGCTGGTCATCGGCCATGGTTGCGCCCCCCTAGTGAACCATAGCCTACCTCCTGCTTTTTTAATCAGGTAGGCTGCAGCTCCGCAGATGATTGTCTCCTTCCAGGACCTGATGCTTCCAGGTGCTGCGTCAGAGCGCGAGGCGGGGCCTGGGCTTCGCGCGCTTCTAGCAGTCATGCCTCTCCGATTCCCGCGGTTACACCCCTCTTCTTCCCGTGCAGCGACGCGGTAATGGCGGCGATGTTCACCACAGTTCAATTACGGCACACAGCACCCGGTGGTAACGGGCATGAAATCCTGTTCGTGACGCCAGAAGTTGTCGCGCCCCCAGGGCAATGGGGTACTCTGAGTCCGGGCCGATAGATGCTGGGGGAAAGGGATATGTCACAGTGGCTGGCCCGGTCCGTGGCCCAGGGCGGTCAACTAAAAGGGGGGATAGTTTATAGGGGGTTTATAGTTCGATCGTGACGCCACCTGTGGTTTCTGGCAATATGTACCAGCGCTGCTGCAGACCTCTGAGGCAGTTGATAGGCAGCTAGGATGGAACGGCTCCCCACAGGTGGAGCGGGTCTCAGGGCAGTGTAGAGTTTGATGGTGGGTGGTGATGCTGGGACCTGTAGTGCAGGCGGAATGGCGCAGCAGGAGTAACTGACAGAGACAGGGATTCACTTCAATACCTTTACTGGTGCGGATGTCAGGTACGGTCCAGGGTACTCGGTAGGATGGGTGCACTTCAGGACTTCTCCCCAGTGAGCGGATATAAGGCCTCCTGGTCCGTGTCTGCCTCTCTGTATGCTCCTGGCCAGCCTGCAACTGGGCCTAGCTTCTGTGTCGTGCTGTTCCTTCACCTGTCTCTTGGTAGTAGGACCTTCTGCTGGCAACCACTATCCCTGGTAACGCTGGAGCCTTCGTGGTTCCTGATCCTGTTAAGGGTTTAGCTTCAGGTCGGCCAGGGACTTGTAGTCCTCCTGGTATGCCGGTGATCCCTACTGGGTATAAAGGACCCTGTAGGCGCGGACCCAGTGTCCGGTTTGTATATTCGGGGTGAGCCTATGATGCTCCTCTGCCCCCTCAACTCCTCTCTCCTCTCCTCTTTGCCTTCGGCCACACTCGGGCCCTCAGAACTCAGCAGCAGACGTGCTGCGTCTTCGCTGCTCTCTGTGTCAGTACGCTCTCAGACTCTCTGACTCTGACTGACTGACTGAACTGCCTGGCTCCACCCTCCATATATATATCCCTAACGGGCTCCCTCTGGTGGTATGAGGTGGAAGGGTGGAGATGTTTGTATGTAATGAGGGCCTCTTGTAGAGAAGTCCATCCATGCTCCCTGGGTCCTGTGGTACCTGTGAACAGCAGGGTGCCACACATGGTCCCCGTGCCTCTCCTTATTACCCTTAGCACTGACACTTGCTCCTGCTACGGGATCCTCAGCAATATCACCCCGCAGCGTGACATGGCTGAGTTCTCCTGTACCCTCAAATACATAATCATCATCGTCATCATCATCATCATCTAAAGCTTTGACATTCACAGTATCAGCATTAACCTTACCAACCGTATCAGATCGGGGAGGGGTGTCAGGGACATAATAAGCAAACATCCTCCCCAAATCAGTTCCCAGCAAAACATTTGCAGGTAGATTTTCAGCTACTCCCACTTCCTTCACCCCACTCCCCGCACCCCAATCAATAAAAACGCGGCCAATGGGCAAGGGGCATCGGACGCCCCCAATCCCGGTGACAGTCAGCGTCTTTCCCGGAATAAGAGCTTCAGCGGACACCAGTTCGGGTCGGATGAGGGTTCGTTCGGCCCCAGTGTCCTTGAGGCCTACAGTGACAGTGTCCCCCACAGTGACAGACTGCAAGTTTTCACAGGCCCTCCCAACCGGCCCACCCACCAAAAGAACTGATGCACTAGGCCCTGGGGCCTTGGATGGGGGGTTCTTCCTCTGCTTCTCTGGGCAAGTGGCGCCGAGATGACCAGTCTGGTTGCAGAAATAACACCTGCGGGCATCAGATGCAGACCGGGCATTGGTAACGGGGACAAGGCCTCAGGAAGGTCGGCTGGCAGGGGCAGGAATGGTGGTTGATGGCTTACCCCCTTTCCAGCTGGCGATGACCGGCTTCCGCACCTCTGGTCTCCGGTTGGCCTCGTAGGTGTCTGCGATCTGCGCTGCTTTATTGGCATCTGGTGGCTCTCGATCCATCACGTACTGCCGTACCTCAGTCGGACACAGATGCAGGAACTGGTCTTTCACCATCAGATCCTTTAGCTGCTCAAAGGTGGTCGCTGACAGTCCTTGGATCCACTGCTCAAAGTTGGTTCTGAGCCCATGCACCACATCGCTGTAACTGTCGTGTGGTCCACGTTGGAGGTTCCGGAACTTTTTACGGTACACCTCAGGGGTCAGTTGGAACCTCTGGATTAGGGCCTGCTTAATGGCGTCATAGTTCCCATCGAGGCTCGGAGGAAGAGCCACAAACACATCCAGAGCTTTGCCTCGAAGCCCTGCAGTTAAGTATCGCACCCACTGTTCCTCAGGCAGCTGGTACTGTCTGCAAGTCTTTTCAAAACCCCTCAGAAAGGTGTCGAGGTCGCCGTCCTTTCCCGTCACAGGAAAATGCTCTGGACAGGGCTTAAACAGGGTCGCATTGTTGGTCTCACCGTTCCGTGAGGTGGATGTTGAGATCCAGAGTTGGGCCATCTGCAGTTAATGGGCCCTCTGAGCTTGGGCCTGCCGCTTGGCTCGCTAGGCCTCTCGCTCGGCTCTCTCGCTCGGCCTTTTGCTGGGCTCTCTCGGCCTCTCGCTTGGCCTCTCGCTGGGCTCTCTCGGCCTCTCGCTGGGCTCTCTTGGCCTCTTGCTGGGCTTCGGCTTCTGCTCGCCGCTCGGCAGCCTCCTGGTGCTGCTGAATTACTTTCAGCCGTCCTTCATGATCCTCTGCAGGAAGTTGCTGTAGAGCCATCTGCAGATAGGGGTCCACGCTGCCCTGGTCGCTGACGCGGCGTGTGTCTACAGGTGGGACCCCTGCAGCAGTACTGTCCATATCTCGGCTGACCCCTGGCCCTGCTGAGGTCTTGGCCTCCAGTTGCGCCAGTGCAGCAGCCATTTGTTCTCTGTTTTTGCCGAGGGGGTCAATGCCTTTGGTTATACATATTCCAATAAGAGTGTCCTTTTTCTGCTGGCGGTACCAGAACTCCCCAACTACGACCATGATCACCAAAATAAAAATAGAAAAGAAAAAATGAAGAAGTGTAGGGGTAACTGCTACACATACAGTATTGTCTCAGATCTAATAAACACTGAGTTCCATCTTCAAAACTTTTGTGCAGGGTCCAGGTAAGAACCGTGCAAGTTTTTAGTGAGAGGAATGATTGCTCAAACCAGATCACTAATGTCCTATGATCCCACCGCTTGCCACCAATTGTCACAAAAACACACTTGGTCAGACCTTGCAGCCCTCTGGCGCCCCCTTATCCTGCTGGTCAAACACGGTATTGACCGAGGATAAGCACGGGCGCAGCTGCTCTAATTTATGTCGACTATTGCTGCACGTGATGTGACAGGACGTATATATACCACCAGTTCCTTCCAGGAACGTATATATACCTCCGTCCAACCACCCTCAAACCACAATATCACATAAATACTGGTATACTGCCACCACCGATCGCTTAACAGGTGGATCGGGTACCCGTTAGGTAACGTGAATTAGCGGGTGAGGAATGTGTTTGCTCGACATAGGACAAGAAGAACGAAGCTGGTAAATAATAATGATTTACTCCCGAAAGTGGGCAGTGTTTACAAAAGATGTGCAAGATATTATAAAAGAGACAATTTACATATATGCATAAACAGTTATTAAAATAAAAGGGAAAAGTAATAACAAAACCTGTGCCACGAGGTGATGGTCTCAGATTCTGTGGGGGGGGACAGCTCCCCGGAAATTAGGTGTGATTCCTCCACGCAACGAGGAGTGCTTGCGTCTGACATCCCTGGGTAGAATGAGCCAACATGGCCGTTCTGGTCTTTAGTAAGGAGGCAAAACACTAGGACACCCCCATGTTGTTTAACTCACACGGGGGCTCGGTTTTGTGAACCTACCCAGCTTCACAAGACATAAAAATCCTTCATCTTCCATATCTTGGTATGGGGGGGCCCCACATCCAAGATGGATACATCATGTTTGCCATCACCAATATTCACGGAGATTGATATCAAATATGATATTTCTATGACGTTCAGAAGCTCAGACCCCATTTCCTAGGTTTCTAGTGATTTCCCAGTTATGAATGATACACCATCATAACTGGAAAAAGGTGAGCATCCCAAAAATGTGGTCCACGTGTTTGTGACAAATGAGCATTATTAAACTCGACATTAAAAGTTTGTACAGTTACACAATAGGGCTTTGGAGGGAAAATCCAGTGTAGATCAGTATGCTTGCTTTTGGCTGAGGTTTATGACAGTTATAAAAATTCCTTGTTTGGGGGAAGCAAGAGTAGATTTCTATGGAGGTCCCTTCCAAGTGAACAGGGATTGAGATTTAAGACATCTCTGGCTGTCCTGTCAACATTTTTAAAACTAGGACAAAAATACATTTTGCCTGACAGAGGGGAAGAGACTAGAACTCTAGCGCCACCTACAGGAAGTAGCAATCCTAAAAGTCCCCGTCTCATTTTTAGAAGCACCAGATCTGATTCATCCCTTTTCTTTGGCTGTGGGTGAAGAGGAAGCGGAGATCTCGAGGAAGTCCTGAGCGCCCCCTCCGCCCGTCCCTGGCTCCGCTGACACTTCTGCTTTCGGTATGTTCTCAGGCTCATGTTCATCCAGATTCACAACTTCTCCGAACCTCGCCACAAGGTCCAGACAGCAAGGTAAGGGCTACTTCTCTGTGGGGTCCCAGTCCCCACCATAAGAAGGGCATGTGGGGTGCTGAGATCCCTGGATCCCTGCTGGCAACTGTCAGACCCCACTTCTTGTTCCTCTATATTAGAGAGCAGATAATTAGCGGTGCGGTGAGGGAAACTGTGCCATAAAAGCATATGTGTCCAATTCATCCGAGGTTTCACAGAATACAGAAATGCTGGGAATGAGCCCACCATAATGAGGAGCCCCTCATCGGGAACATGAGAGGTTTATCAGGGGAGCGCTACCACCGAGAAACAGTAATATCTAACCTGCAGAGTGCTGACTAGTGTGTGTGTATGCTGTGCATGTGTGTCTAATGTGTGTGTTGTGCATGTGTGTCTAATGTGTGTGCTGTGCATGTGTGTCTAATGTGTGTGCTGTGAATGTGTGTGTGCTGTGAATGTATGTCTAATGTGTGTGCTGTGCATGTGTGTCTAATGTGTGTGCTGTGAATGTGTGTCTAATGTGTGTGCTGAGAATGTGTGTCTAATGTGTGTGCTGTGTCTGCTGAGAATGTGTGTCTAGTGTGTGTGCTGTGCATGTGACATGTGTGTCTAGTGTGTGTGCTGTGCATGTGTGTCTAGTGTGTGTCCTGTGTGTGCTGTGCATGTGTGTCTAGTGTGTGTCCTGTGCATGTGTGTCTAGTGTGTGTCCTGTGTTTGCTGTGCATGTGTGTCTAGTGTGTGTCCTGTGTGTGCTGTGCATGTGTGTCTAGTGTGTGTGCTGTGCATGTGTATCTAGTGTGTGTCCTGTGTATGCTGTGCATGGGTGTCTAGTGTGTGTGCTGTGCATGTGTATCTAGTGTGTGTCCTGTGTATGCTGTGCATGGGTGTCTAGTGTGTGTGCTGTGCATGTGTGTCTAATGTGTGTGCTGTGCGTGCTGAGAATGTGTGTGTGCTGTGTCTGCTGAGAATGTGTGTCTAGTGTGTGTGCTGTGCATGTGTGTCTACTGTGTGTGCTGTGCATGTGTGTTTAGTGTGTGTCCTGTGTGTGCTGTGCATGTGTGTCTAGTGTGTGTGCTGTGCATGCTTGTGTCTAGTGTGTGTCCTGTGTATGCTGTGCATGTGTGTCTAGTGTGTGTGCTGTGCATGTGTGTGTGCTGTGCATGTGTGTCTAATGTGTGTCCTGTGTATGCTGTGCATATGTGTGTGCTGTGCATGTGTGTCTAGTGTGAGTCCTGTGTATGCTGTGCATGTGTGTCTAGTGTGTATGCTGTGCATATGTGTGTGCTGTGCATGTGTGTCTAGTGTGAGTCCTGTGTATGCTGTGCATGTGTGTCTAGTGTGTGTGCTGTGCATGTGTGTCCTGTGTATGCTGTGCATGTGTGTGTGCTGTGCATGTGTGTCTAGTGTGTGTCCTGTGTATGCTGTGCATGTGTGTCTAGTGTGCATGCTGTGCATGTGTGTCTAGTGTGTGCTGTGCATGTGTGTCTAGTGTGTGCTGTGCATGTGTGTCTAGTGTGTGTCCTGTGTATGCTGTGCATGTGTCTGGTGTGTGTGCTGTACATGTGTGTTTAGTGTGTGTGCTGTGTTTGCTGTGCATGTGTGTCTAGTGTGTGTGCTGTGCATGTGTGTCTAGTGTGTGTGCTGTGCATGTGTGTCTAGTGTGTGTCCTGTGTGTGCTGTGCATGTGTGTCTAGTGTGTGTGCTGTGCATGTGTGTCTAGTGTGTGTCTAGTGTGTGTCCTGTGTGTGCTGTGCATGTGTGTCTAGTGTGTGTGCTGTGCCTGTGTGTCTAGTGTGTGTCCTGTGTATGCTGTGCATGTGTGTCTAGTGTGTGTGCTATGCATGTGTGTGTGCTGTGCATGTGCGTCTAATGTGTGCCCTGTGTATGCTGTGCATGTGTGTGTGCTGTGCATGTGTGTCTAGTGTGTGCCCTGTGTATGCTGTGCATGTGTGTCTAGTGTGTGTGCTGTGCATGTGTGTCTAGTGTGTGCCCTGTGTATGCTGTGCATGTGTGTCTAGTGTGTGTGCTGTGCATGTGTGTCCAGTGTGTGTGCTGTGTATGTGTGTCTAGTGTGTGTGCTGTGCATGTGTGTCTAGTGTGTGTTCTGTGCATGTGTGTCTAGTGTGTGTTCTGTGCATGTGTGTCCTGTGTATGCTGTGCATGTGTGTGTTCTGTGCATGTGTGTCTAGTGTGTGTTCTGTGCATGTGTGTCCTGTGTATGCTGTGCATGTGTGTGTGCTGTGCATGTGTGTCTAGTGTGTGCCCTGTTTATGCTGTGCATGTGTGTCTAGTGTGTGTGCTGTGCATGTGTGTCTAGTGTGTGTCCTGTGTATGCTGTGCATGTGTGTCTAGTGTGCATGCTGTGCATGTGTGTCTAGTGTGTGCTGTGCATGTGTGTCTAGTGTGTGCTGTGCATGTGTGTCTAGTGTGTGTCCTGTGTATGCTGTGCATGTGTCTGGTGTGTGTGCTGTGCATGTGTGTTTAGTGTGTGTGCTGTGTTTGCTGTGCATGTGTGTCTAGTGTGTGTGCTGTGCATGTGTGTCTAGTGTGTGTGCTGTGCATGTGTGTCTAGTGTGTGTCCTGTGTGTGCTGTGCATGTGTGTCTAGTGTGTGTGCTGTGCATGTGTGTCTAGTGTGTGTGCTGTGCATGTGTGTCTAGTGTGTGTCCTGTGTCTGCTGTGCATGTGTGTCTAGTGTGTGTGCTGTGCATGTGTGTCTAGTGTGTGTCTAGTGTGTGTCCTGTGTGTGCTGTGCATGTGTGTCTAGTGTGTGTGCTGTGCATGTGTGTCTAGTGTGTGTCCTGTGTATGCTGTGCATGTGTGTCTAGTGTGTGTGCTGTGCATGTGCGTCTAATGTGTGTCCTGTGTATGCTGTGCATGTGTGTGTGCTGTGCATGTGTGTCTAGTGTGTGTCTAGTGTGTGTCCTGTGTGTGCTGTGCATGTGTGTCTAGTGTGTGTGCTGTGCATGTGTGTCTAGTGTGTGTCCTGTGTATGCTGTGCATGTGTGTCTAGTGTGTGTGCTGTGCATGTGTGTCTAATGTGTGTCCTGTGTATGATGTGCATGTGTGTGCTGTGCATGTGTGTCTAGTGTGTGCCCTGTGTGTGCTGTGCATGTGTGTCTAGTGTGTGTGCTGTGCATGTGCGTCTAATGTGTGTCCTGTGTATGCTGTGCATGTGTGTCTAGTGTGTGTTCTGTGCATGTGTGTGTGCTGTGCATGTGTGTCTAGTGTGTGCCCTGTGTATGCTGTGCATGTGTGTCTAGTGTGTGTGCTGTGCATGTGCGTCTAGTGTGTGTCCTGTGTATGCTGTGCATGTGTGTCTAGTGTGTGTGCTGTGCATGTGTGTGTGCTGTGCATGTGTGTCTAGTGTGTGCCCTGTGTATGCTGTGCATGTGTGTCTAGTGTGTGTGCTGTGCATGTGTGTATGCTGTGCATGTGTGTCTAGTGTGTGCCCTGTGTGTGCTGTGCATGTGTGTCTAGTGTGTGTGCTGTGCATGTGCGTCTAATGTGTGTCCTGTGTATGCTGTGCATGTGTGTCTAGTGTGTGTTCTGTGCATGTGTGTCTAATGTGTGTCCTGAGTATGTGTGTCTAGTGTGTGTGCTGTGCATGTGTGTGTGCTGTGCATGTGTGTCTAGTGTGTGCCCTGTGTATGCTGTGCATGTGTGTCTAGTGTGTGTGCTGTGCATGTGCGTCTAATGTGTGTCCTGAGTATGTGTGTCTAGTGTGTGTGCTGTGCATGTGTGTGTGCTGTGCATGTGTGTCTAGTGTGTGTTCTGTGCATGTGTGTGTGCTGTGCATGTGTGTCTAGTGTGTGCCCTGTGTATGCTGTGCATGTGTGTCTAGTGTGTGTGCTGTGCATGTGCGTCTAATGTGTGTCCTGTGTATGCTGTGCATGTGTGTCTAGTGTGTGTGCTGTGCATGTGTGTCTAGTGTGTGTTCTGTGCATGTGTGTCTAGTGTGTGTGCTGTGCATGTGTGTCCAGTGTGTGTGCTGTGCATGTGTGTCCAGTGTGTGTTCTGTGCATGTGTGTCTAGTGTGTGTGCTGTGCATGTGTGTCCAGTGTGTGTTCTGTGCATGTGTGTCCAGTGTGTGTTCTGTGCATGTGTGTCTAGTGTGTGTTCTGTGCATGTGTGTCTAGTGTGTGTTCTGTGCATGTGTGTCTAGTGTGTGTCTAGTGGGTGCTGTGTCAGACCGCCCAAATTTTGAAGAAAAGAAAGAGGGTCAGATCATGTGGCGTGTGTATTGCGCCCGTGGTAACTTTTGGCCATGCGCCTGGCAGGAGGAGTTGTCAGAGGGGCGCTAGCAGTGAGGGACACACAGCAGACGCTCGAGACTGCAGGGCGTAGAATCCAGGACTGTCCACTGTGTCCAGGACAGATGAGTCTAGAGACGGGCGGATGGTTCCTGGGTCTCTGGTCCCCGGCGGGTGGACGTAGGCCGTGAATCTCTCACCTCCCGGAGCCCCCGGCGGCTGCTGATCCCCCCGGGCCGCAGCGACGTCCTCTGTGCGTCCGGCTCATCTCTCGGATTATTTCTTTCTCCTTCATTCGCAGTCGGAGCCGCCAGATCTTTCTCATCTCTATGTGGCGTCACTATACGACATCCGGCGTCTGTGGCCGTGTTCACACGGTGCAGAAATACTGCAGGATCCGCACCAGACTCCACAATAACCATCTTCTCCCTTATTTGATGCGATTCTGGTGCAGATGTGAAGACGCCTTTTTAATGTGTTTTTTATATACAGAAAAGCTTTGATTCTTAATAAAGTTTCTGCAGTTTTTTACCTGCGTTTTTTTTTTTAGGCTCCACAAGAAGACGAGAGAGAAAAAAGCACCAAAACCGCAGCGTTCACCGGCGTTTTCAGACCACAGGGGGCGCCCTTCTCATGAAATCACATCCCCTTTGCTTAGACAGTTAAACAGCAGAATTTTGTGCAAGAGAAGCCACAAAAAACACGCGGCATTTACGCTACATGTGAACAAGGTCTAAATGTCCAAGCAGAGTGGATGTGACTCCATGAGGTCTCCGCTCTCTGAGCTCTGAAGACTCTGCTGAACTCTGCGGTTTTGGAGCATTTTCTCTCTCTGGCTTCTTCTGAAAAAAAAAACACTTTTTGCTGGTTTGTGATCTTTATTATTTAAAAAAAAAAAACACATTAAAAATGACTATTTTTTTCATTATCGATGAAGATTATTGTTATTATTTTTCATAATTAACAAAAAACACCTGCAAAAGTCCCTTAGTCTGTTTCAGTAGGCTCCACAATCAAACCTGTTGTTATAAAGTATTCTAATTTACTGAGATAATGACTTTTGTGTTTTCAATGGCTGAAATAGATCCCTCTGTGTGTAATGACTCTATATAATAGATCGCTCTGTGTGTAATGACTCTATATAATAGATCTCTCTGTGTGTAATGACTCTATATAATAGATCCCTCTGTGTGTAATGACTCTATATAATAGATCCCTCTGTGTGTAATGACTCTATATAATAGATCCCTCTGTGTGTAATGACTCTATATAATAGATCTCTCTGTGTGTAATGACTCTATATAATAGATCCCTCTGTGTGTAATGACTCTATATAATAGATCCCTCTGTGTGTAATGACTCTATATAATAGATCGCTCTGTGTGTAATGACTCTATATAATAGATCCCTCTGTGTGTAATGACTCTATATAATAGATCGCTCTGTGTGTAATGACTCTATATAATAGATCCCTCTGTGTGTAATGACTCTATATAATAGATCCCTCTGTGTGTAATGACTCTATATAATAGATCCCTCTGTGTGTAATGACTCTATATAATAGATCCCTCTGTGTGTAATGACTCTATATAATAGATCCCTCTGGGTGTAATGACTCTATATAATAGATCCCTCTGCCTGTAATGACTCTATATAATAGATCCCTCTGCCTGTAATGACTCTATATAATAGATCCCTCTGTGTGTAATGACTCTATATAATAGATCCCTCTGCCTGTAATGACTCTATATAATAGATCCCTCTGTGTGTAATGACTCTATATAATAGATCCCTCTGTGTGTAATGACTCTATATAATAGATCCCTCTGCCTGTAATGACTCTATATAATAGATCCCTCTGCCTGTAATGACTCTATATAATAGATCCCTCTGTGTGTAATGACTCTATATAATAGATCCCTCTGTGTAATGACTCTATATAATAGATCACTCAGTGTGTAATGACTCTATATAATAGATCGCTCTGTGTGTAATGACTCTATATAATAGATCCCTCTGTGTGTAATGACACTATATAATAGATCACTCTGTGTGTAATGACTCTATATAATAGATCCCTCTGTGTGTAATGACTCTATATAATAGATCCCTCTGTGTATAATGACTCTATATAATAGATCGCGCTGCGTGGAATGATTCTATATAATAGATCCCTCTGTGTGTAATGACTCTATATAATAGATCCCTCTGTGTGTAATGACTCTATATAATAGATCCCTCTGTGTGTAATGACTCTATATAATAGATCGCTCTGTGTGTAATGACTCTATATAATAGATGGCTCTGTGTGTAATGACTCTATATAATAGATCACTCTGTTTGTAATGACTCTATATTATAGATCCCTCTGTGTGTAATGACTCTATATAATAGATCCCTCTGCGTGGAATGACTCTATATAATAGATCCCTCTGTGTGGAATGACTCTATATAATAGATCCCTCTGTGTGGAATGACTCTATATAATAGATCCCTCTGTGTGTAATGACTCTATATAATAGATCCCTCTGTGTGGAATGACTCTATATAATAGACCCCTCTGTGTGGAATGACTCTATATAATAGATCCCTCTGTGTGGAATGACTCTATATAATAGATCCCTCTGCGTGTAATGACTCTATAGAATACATCCCTCTGCGTGTAATGACTCTATAGAATAGATCCCTCTGTGTGTAATGACTCTATATAATAGATCCCTCTGTGTGTAATGACTCTATATAATAGATCCCTCTGTGTGTAATGACTCTATATAATAGATCCCTCTGTGTGTAATGACTCTATATAATAGATCCCTCTGTGTGTAATGACTCTATATAATAGATCCCTCTGTGTGTAATGACTCTATATAATAGATCCCTCTGTGTGTAATGACTCTATATAATAGATTCCTCTGCCTGTAATGACTCTATATAATAGATCCCTCTGCGTGTAATGACTCTATATAATAGATCCCTCTGTGTGTAATGACTCTATATAATAGATCCCTCTGTGTGTAATGACTCTATATAATAGATCCCTCTGCCTGTAATGACTCTATATAATAGATCCCTCTGTGTGTAATGACTCTATATAATAGATCCCTCTGTGTGTAATGACTCTATATAATAGATCCCTCTGCCTGTAATGACTCTATATAATAGATCCCTCTGCCTGTAATGACTCTATATAATAGATCCCTCTGTGTGTAATGACTCTATATAATAGATCCCTCTGTGTGTAATGACTCTATATAATAGATCCCTCTGTGTATAATGACACTATATAATAGATCACTCTGTGTGTAATGACTCTATATAATAGATCACTCAGTGTGTAATGACTCTATATAATAGATCGCTCTGTGTGTAATGACTCTATATAATAGATCCCTCTGTGTGTAATGACACTATATAATAGATCACTCTGTGTGTAATGACTCTATATAATAGATCCCTCTGTGTGTAATGACTCTATATAATAGATCCCTCTGTGTATAATGACACTATATAATAGATCGCGCTGCGTGGAATGATTCTATATAATAGATCCCTCTGTGTGTAATGACTCTATATAATAGATGGCTCTGTGTGTAATGACTCTATATAATAGATCACTCTGTGTGTAATGACTCTATATTATAGATCCCTCTGTGTGTAATGACTCGATATAATAGATCCCTCTGCGTGGAATGACTCTATATAATAGATCCCTCTGTGTGGAATGACTCTATATAATAGATCCCTCTGTGTGGAATGACTCTATATAATAGATCCCTCTGTGTGTAATGACTCTATATAATAGATCCCTCTGTGTGGAATGACTCTATATAATAGACCCCTCTGTGTGGAATGACTCTATATAATAGATCCCTCTGTGTGGAATGACTCTATATAATAGATCCCTCTGCGTGTAATGACTCTATAGAATAGATCCCTCTGCGTGTAATGACTCTATAGAATAGATCCCTCTGCGTGTAATGACTCTATAGAATAGATCCCTCTGCGAGTAATGACTCTATAGAATAGATCCCTCTGCGTGTAATGACTCTATAGAATAGATCCCTCTGCGTGTAATGACTCTATAGAATAGATCCCTCTGCGTGTAATGACTCTATAGAATAGATCCCTCTGCGTGTAATGACTCTATATAATAGATCCCTCTGCCTGTAATGACTCTATATAATAGATCCCTCTGCCTGTAATGACTCTATATAATAGATCCCTCTGCGTGTAATGACTCTATATAATAGATCCCTCTGTGTGTAATGACTATATATAATAGATCCCTCTGTGTGTAATGACTCTATATAATAGATCCCTCTGCGTGTAATGTCTCTACATAATAGATCCCTCTGTGTGTAAGACTCTATATAATAGATCCCTCTGTGTGTAATGACTATATATAGTAGATCCCTCTGTGTGTAATGACTCTATATAATAGATCCCTCTGTGTGTAATGACTCTATATAATAGATCCCTCTGTGTGTAATGACTCTATATAATAGATCGCTCTGTGTGTAATGACTCTTTATAATAGATCCCTCTGTGTGTAATTACTCTATATAATAGATTCCTCTGTGTGTAATGGATCTATATAGTAGATCCCTCTGTGTGTAATGACTCTATATAATAGATTCCTCTGCGAGTAATGACTCTATATAATAGATCCCTCTGTGTGTAATGACTCTATATAATAGATCCCTCTGTGTGTAATGACTCTATATAATAGATCCCTCTGTGTAATGAGTCTATATAATAGATCGCTCTGTGTAATGAGTCTATATAATAGATCCCTCTGTGTGTAATGACTCTATATAATAGATCCCTCAGTGTGTAATGACTATATATAATAGATCACTGTGTGTAATGACTCTATATAATAGATCCCTCTGTGTGTAATGACTCTATATAATAGTTCCCTCTGCGCGTAATGGCTCTATATAATAGATCCCTGTGAGTGTAATGACTCTTTATAATAGATCCCTCTGTGTGTAATGGCTTTATATAATAGATCCCTCTGTGTGTAATGACTCTATATAATAGATCGCGCTGCGTGGAATGACTCTATATAATAGATCCCTCTGTGTGGAATGACTCTATATAATAGATCCCTCTGTGTGGAATGACTCTATATAATAGATCCCTCTGTGTGGAATGACTCTATATAATAGATCCCTCTGTGTGGAATGACTCTATATAATAGATCCCTCTGTGTGGAATGACTCTATATAATAGATCCCTCTGTGTGGAATGACTCTATATAATAGATCCCTCTGTGTGGAATGACTCTATATAATAGATCCCTCTGCATGGAATGACTCTATATAATAGATCCCTCTGTGTGGAATGACTCTATATAATAGATCCCTCTGTGTGTAATGACTCTATATAATAGATCCCTCTGCCTGTAATGACTCTATATAATAGATCCCTCTGTGTGTAATGACTCTATATAATAGATCCCTTTGTGTGTAATGACTCTATATAATAGATCCCTCTGCCTGTAATGACTCTATATAATAGATCCCTCTGCCTGTAATGACTCTATATAATAGATCCCTCTGTGTGTAATGACTCTATATAATAGATCCCTCTGTGTGTAATGACTCTATATAATAGATCCCTCTGTGTATAATGACACTATATAATAGATCACTCTGTGTGTAATGACTCTATATAATAGATCACTCAGTGTGTAATGACTCTATATAATAGATCGCTCTGTGTGTAATGACTCTATATAATAGATCCCTCTGTGTGTAATGACACTATATAATAGATCACTCTGTGTGTAATGACTCTATATAATAGATCCCTCTGTGTGTAATGACTCTATATAATAGATCCCTCTGTGTATAATGACTCTATATAATAGATCGCGCTGCGTGGAATGATTCTATATAATAGATCCCTCTGTGTGTAATGACTCTATATAATAGATCGCTCTGTGTGTAATGACTCTATATAATAGATGGCTCTGTGTGTAATGACTCTATATAATAGATCACTGTGTGGAATGACTCTATATAATAGATCCCTCTGTGTGGAATGACTCTATATAATAGATCCCTCTGCGTGGAATGACTCTATATAATAGATCCCTCTGTGTGGAATGACTCTATATAATAGATCCCTCTGTGTGTAATGACTCTATATAATAGATCCCTCTGTGTGGAATGACTCTTTATAATAGACCCCTCTGTGTGGAATGACTCTATATAATAGATCCCTCTGTGTGGAATGACTCTATATAATAGATCCCTTTGCGTGTAATGCCTCTATAGAATAGATCCCTCTGCGTGTAATGACTCTATAGAATAGATCCCTCTGCGTGTAATGACTCTATAGAATAGATCCCTCTGCGAGTAATGACTCTATAGAATAGATCCCTCTGCGTGTAATGACTCTATAGAATAGATCCCTCTGCGTGTAATGACTCTATAGAATAGATCCCTCTGCGTGTAATGACTCTATATAATAGATCCCTCTGCGTGTAATGACTCTACATAATATATCCCTCTGCCTGTAATGACTCTATATAATAGATCCCTCTGCCTGTAATGACTCTATATAATAGATCCCTCTGCGTGTAATGACTCTATATAATAGATCCCTCTGTGTGTAATGACTATATATAATAGATCCCTCTGTGTGTAATGACTCTATATAATAGATCCCTCTGCGTGTAATGTCTCTATATAATAGATCCCTCTGTGTGTAAGACTCTATATAATAGATCCCTCTGTGTGTAATGACTATATATAGTAGATCCCTCTGTGTGTAATGACTCTATATAATAGATCCCTCTGTGTGTAATGACTCTATATAATAGATCCCTCTGTGTGTAATGACTCTATATAATAGATCGCTCTGTGTGTAATGACTCTTTATAATAGATCCCTCTGTGTGTAATTACTCTATATAATAGATTCCTCTGTGTGTAATGGCTCTATATAGTAGATCCCTCTGTGTGTAATGACTCTATATAATAGATTCCTCTGCGAGTAATGACTCTATATAATAGATCCCTCTGTGTGTAATGACTCTATATAATAGATCCCTCTGTGTGTAATGACTCTATATAATAGATCCCTCTGTGTAATGAGTCTATATAATAGATCCCTCTGTGTGTAATGACTCTATATAATAGATCCCTCTGTGTGTAATGACTCTATATAATAGCTCCTTCTGTCTGTAATGACTCTATATAATAGATCACTGTGTGTAATGACTCTATATAATAGATCCCTCTGTGTGTAATGACTCTACATAATAGATCCCTCTGCGTGTAATGGCTCTATATAATAGATCCCTGTGAGTGTAATGACACTTTATAATAGATCCCTCTGTGTGTAATGGCTTTATATAATAGATCCCTCTGTGTGTAATGACTCTATATAATAGATCGCGCTGCGTGGAATGACTCTATATAATAGATCCCTCTGTGTGGAATGACTCTATATGATAGATTCCTCTGTGTGGAATGACTCTATATAATAGATCCCTCTGTGTGGAATGACTCTATATAATAGATCCCTCTGTGTGGAATGACTCTATATAATAGATCCCTCTGTGTGGAATGACTCTATATAATAGATCCCTCTGTGTGGAATGACTCTATATAATAGATCCCTCTGCGTGGAATGACTCTATATAATAGATCCCTCTGTGTGGAATGACTCTATATAATAGATCCCTCTGCGTGGAATGACTCTATATAATAGATCCCTCTGTGTGGAATGACTCTATATAATAGATCCCTCTGTGTGGAATGACTCTATATAATAGATCCCTCTGCGTGGAATGACTCTATATAATAGATCCCTCTGTGTGGAATGACTCTATATAATAGATCCCTCTGCGTGTAATGACTCTATATAATAGATCCCTCTGTGTGTAATGACTCTATATAATAGATCCCTCTGTGTGTGTAATGACTCTATATTTTAGATCCCTCTGTGTGTAATGACTCTATATAATAGATCCCTCTGTGTGTAATGACTCTATATAATAGATCCCTCTGTGTGTAATGACTCTATATAATAGATCCCTCTGCATGTAATGACTCTATATAATAGATCCCTCTGCGTGTAATGACTCTATATAATAGATCCCTCTGCGTGTAATGACTCTGTATAATGGATCCCTCTGCTTGTAATGACTCTATATAATGGATCCCTCTGCGTGTAATGACTCTATATAATAGATCCCTCTGCGTGTAATGACTCTATATAATAGATCCCTCTGCGTGTAATGACTCTATATAATAGATCCCTCTGCCTGTAATGACTCTATATAATAGATCCCTCTGCGTGTAATGACTCTATATAATAGATCCCTCTGCGTGTAATGACTCTATATAATAGATCCCTCTGCGTGTTATGACTCTATATAATAGATCCCTCTGCGTGTAATGACTCTATAGAATAGATCCCTCTGCGTGTAGTGACTCTATAGAATAGATCCCTCTGCGTGTAATGACTCTATATAATAGATCCCTCTGCGTGTAACGACTCTATATAATAGATCGCGCTGCGTGGAATGACTCTTTATAATAGATCCCTCTGTGTGTAATGGCTCTATATAATGGATCCCTCTGTGTGTAATGACTCTATATAATAGATCGCGCTGCGTGGAATGATTCTATATAATAGATCCCTCTGTGTGTAATGACTCTATATAATAGATCGCGCTGCGTGGAATGACTCTATATAATAGATCCCTCTGTGTGGAATGACTCTATATAATAGATCCCTCTGTGTGGAATGACTCTATATAATAGATCCCTCTGTGTGGAATGACTCTATATAATAGATCCCTCTGTGTGGAATGACTCTATATAATAGACCCCTCTGTGTGGAATGACTCTATATAATAGATCCCTCTGTGTGTAATGACTCTATAGAATAGATCCCTCTGCGTGTAATGACTCTATAGAATAGATCCCTCTGCGTGTAATGACTCTATATAATAGATCCCTCTGTGTGTAATGACTCTATAGAATAGATCCCTCTGCGTGTAATGACTCCATAGAATAGATCCCTCTGCGTGTAATGACTCTATAGAATAGATCCCTCTGCGTGTAATGACTCTATAGAATAGATCCCTCTGCGTGTAATGACTCTATATAATAGATCCCTCTGCGTGTAATGACTCTATATAATAGATCCCTCTGCGTGTAATGACTCTATATAATAGATCCCTTGCGTGTAATGACTCTATATAATAGATCCCTCTGCGTGTAATGACTCTATATAATAGATCCCTCTGCGTGTAATGACTCTATATAATGGATCCCTCTGTGTGTAATGACTCTATATAATAGATTCCTCTGCGTGTAATGACTCTATATAATAGATCCCTCTGTGTGTAATGACTATATATAATAGATCCCTCTGTGTGTAATGACTCTATATAATAGATCCCTCTGTGTGTAATGACTCTATATAATAGATCCCTCTGTGTGTAATGACTATATATAATAGATCCCTCTGTGTGTAATGACTCTATATAATAGATCCCTCTGTGTCTAATGACTCTATATAATAGATCCCTCTGTGTGTAATGACTCTATATAATAGATCCCTCTGTGTGTAATGACTCTATATAATAGATCGCTCTGTGTGTAATGACTCTATATAATAGATCCCTCTGTGTGTAATGACTCTATATAATAGATCCCTCTGTGTGTAATGACTCTATATAATAGATCCCTCTGTGTGTAATGACTCTATATAATAGATCCCTCTGCGTGTAATGACTCTATAGAATAGATCCCTCTGCGTGTAATGACTCTATAGAATAGATCCCTCTCTGTGTAATGACTCTATATAATAGATCCCTCTGGGTGTAATGACTCTATATAATAGATCCCTCTGCGTGTAATGACTCTATATAATAGATCCCTCTGTGTGTAATGTCTCTATATAATAGATCCCTCTGTGTGTAATGACTCTATATAATAGATCCCTCTGTGTGTAATGACTCTATATAATAGATCCCTCTGTGTGTAATTACTCTATATAATAGATCACTCTGTGTGTAATGACTCTATATAATAATAGATCCCTCTGTGTGTAATGACTCTATATAATAGATCCCTCTGTGTGTAATGACTCTATATAATAGATCGCTCTGTGTGTAATGACTCTATATAATAGATCCCTCTGTGTGTAATGACTCTATATAATAGATTCCTCTGTGTGTAATGGCTCTATATAGTAGATCCCTCTGTGTGTAATGACTCTATATAATAGATCCCTCTGTGTGTAATGACTCTATATAATAGATTCCTCTGCGTGTAATGACTCTATATAATAGATCCTTCTGTGTGTAATGACTCTATATAATAGATCCCTCTGTGTGTAATGACTCTATATAATAGATCCCTCTGTGTAATGAGTCTATATAATAGATCCCTCTGTGTGTAATGACTCTATATAATAGATCCCTCTGTGTGTAATGACTCTATATAATAGCTCCCTCTGTCTGTAATGACTCTATATAATAGATCCCTCTGTGTGTAATGACTCTATATAATAGATCCCTCTGTGTGTAATGACTCTATGTAATAGATCACTGTGTGTAATGACTCTATATAATAGATCCCTCTGTGTGTAATGACTCTATATAATAGATCGCTCTGTGTGTAATGACTCTATATAATAGATCCCTCTGTGTGTAATGACTCTATATAATAGATCCCTCTGTGTGTAATGACTCTATATAATAGATCACTCTGTGTGTAATGACTCTATATAATAGATCCCTCTGCGTGTAATGACTCTATATAATAGATCCCTCTGTGTGTAATGACTCTATATAGTAGATCACTCTGTGTGTAATGACTCTATATAATAGATCCCTCTGTGCGTAATGACTCTATATAATAGATCCCTCTGTGTGTAATTACTCCATAGAATAGATCCCTCTGCGTGTAATGCCTCTATAGAATAGATTCCTCTCTGTGTAATGACTCTATATAATAGATCCCTCTGGGTGTAATGACTCTATATAATAGATCCCTCTGCGTGTAATGACTCTATATAATAGATCCCTCTGTGTGTAATGTCTCTATATAATAGATCCCTCTGTGTGTAATGACTCTATATAATAGATCCCTCTGTGTGTAATGACTCTATATAATAGATCCCTCTGTGTGTAATTACTCTATATAATAGATCACTCTGTGTGTAATGACTCTATATAATAATAGATCCCTCTGTGTGTAATGACTCTATATAATAGATCCCTCTGTGTGTAATGACTCTATATAATAGATTGCTCTGTGTGTAATGACTCTATATAATAGATTCCTCTGTGTGTAATGGCTCTATATAGTAGATCCCTCTGTGTGTAATGACTCTATATAATAGATTCCTCTGCGTGTAATGACTCTATATAATAGATCCTTCTGTGTGTAATGACTCTATATAATAGATCCCTCTGTGTGTAATGACTCTATATAATAGATCCCTCTGTGTAATAAGTCTATATAATAGATCCCTCTGTGTGTAATGACTGTATATAATAGATCCCTCTGTGTGTAATGACTCTATATAATAGCTCCCTCTGTCTGTAATGACTCTATATAATAGATCACTGTGTGTAATGACTCTATATAATAGATCCCTCTGTGTGTAATGACTCTATATAATAGATCGCTCTGTGTGTAATGACTCTATATAATAGATCCCTCTGTGTGTAATGACTCTATATAATAGATCCCTCTGTGTAATGACTCTATATAATAGATCACTCTGTGTGTAATGACTCTATATAATAGATCCCTCTGTGTGTAATGACTCTATATAATATATCACTCTGTGTGTAATGACTCTATATAATAGATCCCTCTGCGTGTAATGACTCTATATAATAGATCACTCTGTGTGTAATGACTCTATATAATAGATCTCTCTGCATGTAATGACTCTATATAATAGATCACTCTGTGTGTAATGACTCTATATAATAGATCACTCTGTGTGTAATGACTCTATATAATAGATCCCTCTGCGTGTAATGACTCTATATAATAGATCACTCTGTGTGTAATGACTCTATATAATAGATCTCTCTGCGTGTAATGACTCTATATAATAGATCACTCTGTGTGTAATGACTCTATATAATAGATCCTTCTGTCTGTAATGACTCTATATAATAGATCCCTCTGCGTGTAATGACTCTATATAATAGATCCCTCTGTGTGTAATGACTCTATATAATAGATCCCTCTGTGTGTAATGACTCTATATAATAGATCCCTCTGTGTGTAATGACTCTATATAATAGATCCCTCTGCGTGTAATGACTGTATATAATAGATCCCTCTGTGTGTAATGACTCTATATAATAGATCGCTCTGTGTGTAATGACTCTATATTGTAGATCGCTCTGTGTGTAATGACTCTATATAATAGATCCCTCTGTGTGTAATGACTCTATATAATAGATCACTCTGTGTGTAATGACTCTATATAATAGATCTCTCTGCGTGTAATGACTCTATATAATAGATCACTCTGTGTGTAATGACTCTATATAATAGATCCTTCTGTCTGTAATGACTCTATATAATAGATCCCTCTGCGTGTAATGACTCTATATAATATATCACTCTGTGTGCAATGACTCTATATAATAGATCCCTGTGTGTAATGACTCTATATAATAGATCACTCTGTGTGTAATGACTCTATATAATAGATCCCTCTGTGTGTAATGACTGTATATAATAGATCCCTCTGCGTGTAATGACTCTATATAATAGATCACTCTGTGTGTAATAACTCTATTTAATAGATCCCTGTGTGTAATGACTCTATATAATAGATCACTCTGTGTGTAATGACTCTATATAATAGATCCCTCTGTGTGTAATGACTATATGTAATAGATCCCTCTGTGTGTAATGACTCTATATAATAGATCCCTCTGTGTGTAATGACTCTATATAATAGATCCTTCTGTCTGTAATGACTCTATATAATAGATCCCTCTGCGTGTAATGACTCTATATAATATATCACTCTGTGTGCAATGACTCTATATAATAGATCCCTGTGTGTAATGACTCTATATAATAGATCACTCTGTGTGTAATGACTCTATATAATAGATCCCTCTGTGTGTAATGACTGTATATAATAGATCCCTCTGCGTGTAATGACTCTATATAATAGATCACTCTGTGTGTAATAACTCTATTTAATAGATCCCTGTGTGTAATGACTCTATATAATAGATCACTCTGTGTGTAATGACTCTATATAATAGATCCCTCTGTGTGTAATGACTATATATAATAGATCCCTCTGTGTGTAATGACTCTATATAATAGATCCCTCTGTGTGTAATGACTCTATATAATAGATCCCTCTGTGTGTAATGACTCTATATAATAGATCCCTCTGTGTGTAATGACTCTATATAATAGATCGCTCTGTGTGTAATGTCTCTATATAATAGATCCCTCTGTGTGTAATGACTCTATATAATAGATCCCTCTGTGTGTAATGACTCTATATAATAGATCCCTCTGCGTATAATTACTCTATAGAATAGATCCCTCTGCGTGTAATGACTCTATATAATAGATCCCTCTCTGTGTAATGACTCTATATAATAGATCCCTCTGGGTGTAATGACTCTATATAATAGATCCCTCTGCGTGTAATGACTCTATATAATAGATCCCTCTGTGTGTAATGTCTCTATATAATAGATCCCTCTGTGTGTAATGACTCTATATTATAGATCCCTCTGTGTGTAATGACTCTATATAATAGATCCCTCTGTGTGTAATTACTCTATATAATAGATCACTCTGTGTGTAATGACTCTATATAATAATAGATCCCTCTGTGTGTAATGACTCTATATAATAGATCCCTCTGTGTGTAATGACTCTATATAATAGATCGCTCTGTGTGTAATGACTCTATATAATAGATCCCTCTGTGTGTAATGACTCTATATAATAGATTCCTCTGTGTGTAATGGCTCTATATAGTAGATCCCTCTGTGTGTAATGACTCTATATAATAGATTCCTCTGCGTGTAATGACTCTATATAATAGATCCTTCTGTGTGTAATGACTCTATATAATAGATCCCTCTGTGTGTAATGACTCTATATAATAGATCCCTCTGTGTAATGAGTCTATATAATAGATCCCTCTGTGTGTAATGACTCTATATAATAGATCCCTCTGTGTGTAATGACTCTATATAATAGCTCCCTCTGTCTGTAATGACTCTATATAATAGATCCCTCTGTGTGTAATGACTCTATATAATAGATCCCTCTGTGTGTAATGACTCTATATAATAGATCACTGTGTGTAATGACTCTATATAATAGATCCCTCTGTGTGTAATGACTGTATATAATAGATCGCTCTGTGTGTAATGACTCTATATAATAGATCCCTCTGTGTGTAATGACTCTATATAATAGATCCCTCTGTGTGTAATGACTCTATATAATAGATCACTCTGTGTCTAATGACTCTATGTAATAGATCCCTCTGCGTGTAATGACTCTATATAGTAGATCCCTCTGTGTGTAATGACTCTATATAATAGATCACTCTGTGTGTAATGACTCTATATAATAGATCCCTCTGTGCGTAATGACTCTATATAATAGATCCCTCTGTGTGTAATTACTCTATAGAATAGATCCCTCTGCGTGTAATGACTCTATATAATAGATCCCTCTCTGTGTAATGACTCTATATAATAGATCCCTCTGGGTGTAATGACTCTATATAATAGATCCCTCTGCGTGTAATGACTCTATATAATAGATCCCTCTGTGTGTAATGTCTCTATATAATAGATCCCTCTGTGTGTAATGACTCAATATAATAGATCCCTCTGTGTGTAATGACTCTATATAATAGATCCCTCTGTGTGTAATTACTCTATATAATAGATCACTCTGTGTGTAATGACTCTATATAATAATAGATCCCTCTGTGTGTAATGACTCTATATAATAGATCCCTCTGTGTGTAATGACTCTATATAATAGATCGCTCTGTGTGTAATTACTCTATATAATAGATCCCTCTGTGTGTAATGACTCTATATAATAGATTCCTCTGTGTGTAATGGCTCTATATAGTAGATCCCTCTGTGTGTAATGACTCTATATAATAGATTCCTCTGCGTGTAATGACTCTATATAATAGATCCTTCTGTGTGTAATGACTCTATATAATAGATCCCTCTGTGTGTAATGACTCTATATAATAGATCCCTCTCTGTAATGAGTCTATATAATAGATCCCTCTGTGTGTAATGACTCTATATAGTAGATCACTCTGTGTGTAATGACTCTATATAATAGATCCCTCTGTGTGTAATGACTCTATATAATAGATCCTTCTGCGTGTAATGACTATATAATAGATCCCTCTGCGTTTAATGACTCTATATAATAGCTCCCTCTGTCTGTAATGACTCTATATAATAGATCACTGTGTGTAATGACTCTATATAATAGATCACTCTGTGTGTAATGACTCTATATAATAGATCGCTCTGTGTGTAATGACTCTATATAATAGATCCCTCTGTGTGTAATGACTCTATATAGTAGATCCCTCTGTGTGTAATGACTCTATATAATAGATCACTCTGTGTGTAATGACTCTATATAATAGATCCCTCTGCGTGTAATGACTCTATATAATAGATCCCTCTGTGTGTAATGACTCTATATAATAGATCACTCTGTGTGTAATGACTTTATATAATAGATCCCTCTGCGTGTAGTGACTCTATATAATAGATCACTCTGTGTGTAATGACTCTATATAATAGATCTCTCTGCGTGTAATGACTCTATATAATAGATCACTCTGTGTGTAATGACTCTATATAATAGATCCTTCTGTCTGTAATGACTCTATATAATAGATCACTCTGTGTGTAATGACTCTATATAATAGATCCCTCTGCGTGTAATGACTCTATATAATATATCACTCTGTGTGCAATGACTCTATATAATAGATCCCTGTGTGTAATGACTCTATATAATAGATCACTCTGTGTGTAATAACTCTATTTAATAGATCCCTGTGTGTAATGACTCTATATAATAGATCACTCTGTGTGTAATGACTCTATATAATAGATCACTCTGTGTGTAATGACTCTATATAATAGATCCCTCTGTGTGTAATGACTCTATATAATAGATCCCTCTGCGTATAATTACTCTATAGAATAGATCCCTCTGTGTGTAATGACTCTATATTATAGATCACTCTGTGTGTAATGACTCTATATAATAGATCACTCTGTGTGTAATGACTCTATATAATAGATCCCTCTGCGTGTAATGACTCTATATAATAGATCACTCTGTGTGTAATGACTCTATATAATAGATCCCTGTGTGTAATGACTCTATATAATAGATCACTCTGTGTGTAATGACTCTATATAATAGATCCCTCTGTGTGTAATGACTGTATATAATAGATCCCTCTGCGTGTAATGACTCTATATATTAGATCACTCTGTGTGTAATGACTCTATATAATAGATCCCTGTGTGTAATTACTCTATATAATAGATCACTCTGTGTGTAATGACTCTATATAATAGATCACTCTGTGTGTAATGACTCTATATAATAGATCACTCTGTGTGTAATGACTCTATATAATAGATCCCTCTGTGTGTAATGACTCTATATAATAGATCCCTCTGCGTGTAATGATGCAATATAATAGATCGCTCTGTGTGTAATGACTCTATATAATAGATCCCTCTGTGTATAATGACTCTATATAATAGATCACTGTGTGTAATGACTCTATATAATAGATCCCTCTGCGTGTAATGACTCTATATAATAGATCCCTCTGTGTGTAATGACTCTATATAATAGATCACTCTGTGTGTAATGACTCTATATAATAGATCCCTCTGCGTGTAATGACTCTATATAATAGATCACTCTGTGTGTAATGACTCTATATAATAGATCCTTCTGTCTGTAATGACTCTATATAATAGATCACTCTGTGTGTAATGACTCTATATAATAGATCCCTCTGCGTGTAATGACTCTATATAATAGATCACTCTGTGTGTAATGACTCTATATAATAGATCCCTGTGTGTAATGACTCTATATAATAGATCACTCTGTGTAATGACTCTATATAATAGATCCCTCTGTGTGTAATGACTGTATATAATAGATCCCTCTGCGTGTAATGACTCTATATAATAGATCACTCTGTGTGTAATGACTCTATATAATAGATCCCTCTGTGTGTAATGACTGTATATAATAGATCCCTCTGCGTGTAATGACTCTATATAATAGATCACTCTGTGTGTAATGACTCTATATAATAGATCCCTGTGTGTAATGACTCTATATAATAGATCACTCTGTGTGTAATGACTCTATATAATAGATCACTCTGTGTGTAATGACTCTATATAATAGATCCCTCTGTGTGTAATGACTCTATATAATAGATCACTCTGTGTGTAATGACTCTATATAATAGATCACTCTGTGTGTAATGACTCTATATAATAGATCCCTCTGTGTGTAATGACTCTATATAATAGATCACTCTGTGTGTAATGACTCTCTATAATAGATCCCTCTGTCTGTAATGACTATATAATAGATCACTCTGTGTGTAATGACTCTATATAATAGATCCCTCTGTGTGTAATGACTCTATATAATAGATCACTCTGTGTGTAATGACTCTATATAATAGATCCCTCTGCGTGTAATGACTCTATATAATAGATCCCTCTGTGTGTAATGACTCTATATAATAGATCCCTCTGTGTGTAATGACTCTATATAATAGATCCCTCTGTGTGTAATGACTCTATATAATAGATCCCTCTGTGTGTAATGACTCTATATAATATAGCAGCTTCACTTTTGTATTGAAGAATTGAAATAAATTCACTTTTTGATGATACTCTAATTTATTGAGATCCCCCTGTATATAGAGTTTACACTCACACACACATATATATATATATATATATATATATACATATATATATATATATATACTGCACAGTCCCCATAGACAGATAATTGTGCACACGTTGCCGTCACACTGGTACCATGCTAATCCGTGCCGTTTATTCTTCCAGGTGGCAGCATGTTCCCCGGAGCTGCGCCCTTCTTCTTCTGCATCATCATCCTCTCCCTTCCCTTATGTCAGTCGCAGAGCTGCCAAGCTCGAATGCCAGGGCTACCGGGAATCCCTGGAACGCCTGGTGCTGATGGGCAGGACGGAGGCAATGGGGAGAAGGGAGACCAGGGTAAGTCAGTGGTGCAGGGCGGGATTCTGGGGTGACGTCCCCTCCTGATCTAATGTCTCCTCTGCATCAGGACCTCCTGGAACTTTCATTGACTGGAAAGAAGAAGAATACAGAGGAGATATGGGTCAGCCCGGAAACCCCGGAAAAGTGGGGCCAAAAGGGCCAACGGGTCCTCCAGGTCATTCAGGACCCAGAGGTCTAAAAGGCCTAAAAGGAGAATCTGGAGTCTACAAGACGGAGGTGCAGTCTGCTTTCTCAGTGAAGAAGACCACGATGGGGAATCCACGAAAGGATCAGCCCATTCGCTTTGATACAGAGATCATCAACATAAGTAATCAGTATGATGTCCGCACTGGAAAGTTCACCTGTAAGTACCCTGGCCTCTACTACTTCACATACCACGCCTCGTCCAGGGGACACCTCTGCATCCACATCGTCAAAGGCCGATTCAACCCCAACGCTAACGTCAGTGACAAGGAAACGGTGGTCCTCTTCTGTGACCAGGTCCTCAACGTCTTCCAGACCACCACTGGTAGCGTTGTTCTGAAGGTCAGCAAGGATGAGTCTGTGTGGCTGGAGCCCACTGAGAAGAACCACCTGCTGGGCACCGAAGGGGCAGACACTATATTCTCCGGCTTTCTGCTCTTCCCAGAGTCATAAGATTGACAAGGAGGAAGTCTTCTGATTCTCTACTGCCAAAGAACTAAGCAATCTGCATTGCTACTGTCATGTGAGCGCCAACTGCTTGCGCCTGCCTTTACACTTATACCATTTACTGCGTACCCCTCCTCTTCCCTCCAAGGCTCCAGTGTCCGTGCTCCACCCATGTGAGCCCCAGGCTCCGGACACATACAGGGCACTGGACTACATACATGTGACCCGTCCTGTCTGTATGACCCCATCATCCGGTGTCCATACTCCACCCATCATCTGACCTCCGTCCTGTCTGTATGACCCCATCATCCAGTGTCCATACTCCACCCATCACGTGAGCTCCATCCTGTCTGTATTACCCCATCATCCAGTGTCCGTACTCCACCCATCACATGAGCTCCGTCCTGTCTGTATGACCCCATCATCCAGTGTCCATACTCCACCCATCACATGAGCTCCGTCCTGTCTGTATGACCCCATCATCCAGTGTCCATACACCACCAATCACATGAGCTCCGTCCTGTCTGTATGACCCCATCATCCGGTGTCCATACTCCACCCATCACATGAGCTCCGTCCTGTCTGTATGACCCCATCATCCAGTGTCCGTACTCCACCCATCACATGAGCTCCGTCCTGTCTGTATGACCCCATCATCCGGTGTCCATACTCCACCTATCATGTGAGCTCCGTCCTGTCTGTATGACCCCATCATCCGGTGTCCATACTCCACCCATCACATGAGCTCCGTCCTGTCTGTATGACCCCATCATCCAGTGTCCATACTCCACCCATCACATGAGCTCCGTCCTGTCTGTATGACCCCATCATCCAGTGTCCATACTCCACCTATCATGTGAGCTCCATCCTGTCTGTATGACCCCATCATCCGGTGTCCATACTCCACCCATCACATGAGCACCGTCCTGTCTGTATGACCCCATCATCCGGTGTCCATACTCCACCCATCACATGAGCTCCATCCTGTCTGTATGACCCCATCATCCGGTGTCCATACTCCACCTATCATGTGAGCCCCGCGCTTCATGGGCAATGACCAGGATGTCGCAGCTTAATATTGTAAATAAAATCTGTCTGCATCCTAAGTGTAATTCCTCCAGTCCGGCCGCGGTCTGAGTGTGATTCCTCCATCTCTTTCGCGGTCTGAGTGTAATTCCACCAGTCTGGCCGCGGTCTGAGTGTAATTCCTCCAGTCCGGCCGCGGTCTGAGTGTGATTCCTCCATCTCTTTCGCGGTCTGAGTGTAATTCCACCAGTCTGGCCGCGGTCTGAGTGTAATTCCTCCAGTCCGGCCGCGGTCTGAGTGTGATTCCTCCAGTCCGGCTGCGGTCTGAGTGTAATTCCTCCAGTCCGGCTGCGGTCTGAGTGTGATTCCTCCATCTCTTTCGCGGTCTGAGTGTAATTCCTCCAGTCTGGCCGCGGTCTGAGTGTGATTCCTCCAGTCCGGCCGCGGTCTGAGTGTGATTCCTCCAGTCCGGCCGCGGTCTGAGTGTGATTCCTCCAGTCCGGCCGCGGTCTGAGTGTGATTCCTCCAGTCTGGCCGCAGTCTGAGTGTAATTCCACCAGTCTGGCCGCAGTCTGAGTGTAATTCCTCCAGTCTGGCCGCGGTCTGAGTGTAATTCCTCCAGTCCAGCCGCAGTCTGAGTGTAATTCCTCCAGTCTGGCCGCGGTCTGAGTGTAATTCCTCCAGTCTGGCCGCGGTCTGAGTGTGATTCCTCCAGTCCGGCCGCGGTCTGAGTGTGATTCCTCCAGTCTGGCCGCGGTCTGAGTGTGATTCCTCCAGTCCGGCCGCGGTCTGAGTGTGATTCCTCCAGTCCGGCCGCGGTCTGAGTGTGATTCCTCCAGTCTGGCCGCAGTCTGAGTGTAATTCCACCAGTCTGGCCGCAGTCTGAGTGTAATTCCTCCAGTCTGGCCGCGGTCTGAGTGTAATTCCTCCAGTCTGGCCGCGGTCTGAGTGTGATTCCTCCAGTCTGGCCGCGGTCTGAGTGTAATTCCACCAGTCTGGCCGCGGTCTGAGTGTGATTCCTCCAGTCTGGCTGCGGTCTGAGTGTGATTCCTCCAGTCCGGCCGCGGTCTGAGTGTGATTCCTCCAGTCCGGCCGCGGTCTGAGTGTGATTCCTCCAGTCTGGCCGCAGTCTGAGTGTAATTCCTCCAGTCTGGCCGCAGTCTGAGTGTAATTCCTCCAGTCCGGCCGCAGTCTGAGTGTAATTCCTCCAGTCTGGCCGCGGTCTGAGTGTAATTCCACCAGTCTGGCCGCGGTCTGAGTGTAATTCCTCCAGTCCGGCCGCGGTCTGAGTGTAATTCCTCCAGTCCGGCCGCAGTCTGAGTGTAATTCCTCCAGTCCGGCCGCGGTTTGAGTGTAATTCCTCCAGTCCGGCCGCGGTCTGAGTGTAATTCCTCCAGTCCGGCCGCGGTTTGAGTGTAATTCCTCCAGTCCGGCCGCGGTCTGAGTGTAATTCCTCCAGTCTGGCCGCGGTCTGAGTGTAATTCCTCCAGTCCGGCCGCAGTCTGAGTGTAATTCCTCCAGTCTGGCCGCGGTCTGAGTGTAATTCCACCAGTCTGGCCGCGGTCTGAGTGTAATTCCTCCAGTCCAGCCGCGGTCTGAGTGTAATTCCTCCAGTCCGGCCGCAGTCTGAGTGTAATTCCTCCAGTCCGGCCGCGGTTTGAGTGTAATTCCTCCAGTCCGGCCGCGGTCTGAGTGTAATTCCTCCAGTCCGGCCGCGGTTTGAGTGTAATTCCTCCAGTCCGGCCGCGGTCTGAGTGTAATTCCTCCAGTCTGGCCGCGGTCTGAGTGTGATTCCTCCAGTCCGGCCGCGGTCTGAGTGTGATTCCTCCAGTCTGGCCGCGGTCTGAGTGTGATTCCTCCAGTCTGGCCGCAGTCTGAGTGTAATTCCTCCAGTCCGGCCGCGGTCTGAGTGTAATTCCTCCAGTCCGGCCGCGGTCTGAGTGTAATTCCTCCAGTCCGGCCGCAGTCTGAGTGTAATTCCTCCAGTCCGGCCGCGGTTTGAGTGTAATTCCTCCAGTCCGGCCGCGGTCTGAGTGTAATTCCTCCAGTCCGGCCGCAGTCTGAGTGTAATTCCACCAGTTCGGCCGCGGTGTGAGTGTAATTCCACCAGTCTGGCCGCGGTCTGAGTGTGATTCCTCCAGTCTGGCCGCAGTCTGAGTGTGATTCCTCCAGTCTGGCCGCGGTCTGAGTATAATTCCTCCAGTCCGGCCGCGGTCTGAGTGTAATTCCTCCAGTCCGGCCGCGGTCTGAGTGTGATTCCTCCAGTCTGGCCGCGGTCTGAGTATAATTCCTCCAGTCCGGCCATGGTCTGAGTATAATTCCTCCAGTCCGGCCGCGGTCTGAGTGTGATTCCTCCAGTCCGGCCATGGTCTGAGTGTAATTCCACCAGTCTGGCCGCAGTCTGAGTGTGATTCCTCCAGTCTGGCCGCGGTCTGAGTGTAATTCCTCCAGTCCGGCCATGGTCTGAGTGTAATTCCACCAGTTCGGCCGCGGTGTGAGTATAATTCCTATCCACGACACCAGCGATAAAGTGAGGGACCTGACCGTGGTCTGAGCCTGAGAGATGATCAATTTTGGCCTTTGTTGCTCCCAACACATTCAGTTTCCCTTTGTTTCCCCTGAACATCGGCTCTAAAATTAAATCTAAAGGAAAACGCCATCAAGTGTTTATAATGTTTCTCCTAATTATCTGTAGACTAAAATGTTACATCCAGACAGAGCAAAAAACGGCTGCAAACAGAATGCAAAAAAGCTGTGTGTGAATGTAGTCTAAAGCTTCTGCCTACGGCGTGCTGCATAGCCGGACCCGAGAGAATGTGGCTCCGTGCCTACTTGCCTTATATTGCCCCTATAGCTGCCACTCCATTCAGTGCCCGCATTTACTTACCGAGCTGCTTCCTGCAATACTGCGCCCCACAAAGTGAATTATAATCTACACCTGCTGTGCTCCCCTATAATAATACCACCTTACACTGGGATCCCCTGTAAAGGACACCGCCATGTATTGTCTTCCCTAAAGATAATGGTGCCACAATCTGCACCCCTGAAAATAATGCCAGAGCAGTCACACTGGTGTAGTGTCCAATCGTCTATAGTGCACATGCGTGTAACCGCTACCATGCCGCTGATCCCTCCCTCCGAAAGCTCAGAAACCCAGCACCCGGTGGACAAAGCCGTGCGTCAGTGATATCCATGTTCTATACATGAAGCGTCCCATCACCCCAGTATACAGCCGCCAGCCATAATGAGCGACCGGTACATCACTAACTCAGTGACTGAAGGTAGCACACGACAGGTAAGTGTCATCGTAGGTAAAGGAGTAAGAAGAAAAGGATAAAGTATAAAAAACAAATTCATGACCATTATAGCCGGGTACAAAACGTAGCAAATGTCTGTTGTATCCTGGCCAATATTACAAATGCCTTCCAAAGGTAAAAAACCAAAGGATACAAGGCGCCCGGTCCAAAGGTAAAAAACAAAGGATACAAGGCGCCCGGTCCAAAGGGAAAAAACCAAAGGATACAAGGCGCCCGGTCCAAAGGGAAAAAACAAAGGATACAAGGCGCCCGGTCCAAAGGGAAAAAACAAAGGATACAAGGCGCCCGGTCCAAAGGGAAAAAACAAAGGATACAAGGCACCCGGTCCAAAGGGAAAAAACCAAAGGATACAAGGCGCCCGGTCCAAAGGGAAAAAACAAAGGATACAAGGCGCCTGGTCCAAAGGGAAAAAACAAAGAATACAAGGCGCCTGGTCCAAAGGGAAAAAAAGAAAGGATACAAGGCGCCCGGTCCAAAGGGAAAAAAACAAAGGATACAAGGCGCCCGGTCCAAAGGGAAAAAACCAAAGGATACAAGGCGCCCGGTCCAAAGGGAAAAAACCAAAGGATACAAGGCGCCCGGTCCAAAGGGAAAAAACAAAGGATACAAGGTGCCTGGTCCAAACGGAAAAAAACAAAGAATACAAGGCGCCCGGTCCAAAGGGAAAAAACAAAGGATACAAGGCACCCGGTCCAAAGGGAAAAACCAAAGGATACAAGGCGCCCGGTCCAAAGGGAAAAAACAAAGGATACAAGGTGCCTGGTCCAAACGGAAAAAAACAAAGAATACAAGGCGCCCGGTCCAAAGGGAAAAAACAAAGGATACAAGGCGCCCGGTCCAAAGGGAAAAAACAAAGGATACAAGGTGCCCGGTCCAAAGGGAAAAAACAAAGGATACAAGGTGCCCGGTCCAAAGGGAAAAAACAAAGGATACAAGGTGCCCGGTCCAAAGGGAAAAAACAAAGGATACAAGGTGCCTGGTCCAAACGGAAAAAAAGAAAGGATACAAGGCGCCCGGTCCAAAGGGAAAAAACAAAGGATACAAGGAGCCTGGTCCAAAGGGAAAAAAACAAAGAATACAAGGCGCCCGGTCCAAAGGGAAAAAACAAAGGATACAAGGCGCCTGGTCCAAAGGGAAAAAACAAAGGATACAAACCACCCGGTCCAAAGGGAAAAAACAAAGGATACAAGGTGCCTGGTACAAACGGAAAAAAACAAAGGATACAAGGCGCCCGGTCCAAAGGGAAAAAACAAAGGATACAAGGTGCCTGGTCCAAAGGGAAAAAAACAAAGGATACAAGGTGCCTGGTCCAAAGGGAAAAAAACAAAGAATACAAGGCGCCTGGTCCAAACGGAAAAAAACAAAGAATACAAGGCGCCTGGTCCAAACGGAAAAAAACAAAGAATACAAGGCACCTGGTCCAAACGGAAAAAAACAAAGGATACAAGGCGCCTGGTCCAAACGGAAAAAAACAAAGGTTACAAGGCACCTGGTCCAAAGGGAAAAAAACAAAGGATACAAGGCGCCCGGTCCAAAGGGAAAAAACAAAGGATACAAGGCGCCGCGGTCCAAAGGGAAAAAACAAAGGATACAAGGTGCCTGGTCCAAAGGGAAAAAACAAAGGATACAAGGTGACGGGTCCAAAGGGAAAAAAACAAAGAATACAAGGCGCCTGGTCCAAACGGAAAAAAACAAAGAATACAAGGCGCCTGGTCCAAACGGAAAAAAACAAAGAATACAAGGCACCTGGTCCAAACGGAAAAAAACAAAGGATACAAGGCGCCTGGTCCAAACGGAAAAAAACAAAGGTTACAAGGCACCCGGTCCAAAGGGAAAAAAACAAAGGATACAAGGCGCCCGGTCCAAAGGGAAAAAACAAAGGATACAAGGCGCCGCGGTCCAAAGGGAAAAAACAAAGGATACAAGGTGCCTGGTCCAAAGGGAAAAAACAAAGGATACAAGGTGACGGGTCCAAAGGGAAAAAAACAAAGAATACAAGGCGCCTGGTCCAAACGGAAAAAAACAAAGAATACAATGCGCCTGGTCCAAACGGAAAAAAACAAAGAATACAAGGCGCCCGGTCCAAAGGGAAAAAACAAAGGATACAAGGTGCCTGGTCCAAACGGAAAAAAACAAAGAATACAAGGCGCCCGGTCCAAAGGGAAAAAACAAAGGATACAAGGCACCCGGTCCAAAGGGAAAAAACCAAAGGATACAAGGCGCCCGGTCCAAAGGGAAAAAACAAAGGATACAAGGCGCCCGGTCCAAAGGGAAAAAACAAAGGATACAAGGTGCCCGGTCCAAAGGGAAAAAACAAAGGATACAAGGTGCCCGGTCCAAAGGAAAAAAACAAAGGATACAAGGCGCCCGGTCCAAAGGGAAAAAAACAAAGGATACAAGGCGCCCGGTCCAAAGGGAAAAAACAAAGGATACAAGGCGCCCGGTCCAAAGGGAAAAAACAAAGGATACAAGGTGCCCGGTCCAAAGGGAAAAAACAAAGGATACAAGGTGCCTGGTTCAAACGGAAAAAAACAAAGAATACAAGGCGCCCGGTCCAAAGGGAAAAAACAAAGAATACAAGGCGCCCGGTCCAAAGGGAAAAAACAAAGGATACAAGGCGCCTGGTCCAAAGGGAAAAAACAAAGAATACAAGGCGTCTGGTCCAAAGGGAAAAAAAGAAAGGATACAAGGCGCCCGGTCCAAAGGGAAAAAACAAAGGATACAAGGTGCCTGGTCCAAACGGAAAAAAAGAAAGGATGCAAGGCGCCCGGTCCAAAGGGAAAAAACAAAGGATACAAGGAGCCTGGTCCAAAGGGAAAAAAACAAAGAATACAAGGCGCCCGGTCCAAAGGGAAAAAACAAAGGATACAAGGCGCCTGGTCCAAAGGGAAAAAACAAAGGATACAAACCACCCGGTCCAAAGGGAAAAAACAAAGGATACAAGGTGCCTGGTACAAACGGAAAAAAACAAAGGATACAAGGCGCCCGGTCCAAAGGGAAAAAACAAAGGATACAAGGTGCCTGGTCCAAAGGGAAAAAAAACAAAGGATACAAGGTGCCTGGTCCAAAGGGAAAAAAACAAAGAATACAAGGCACCTGGTCCAAACGGAAAAAAACAAAGAATACAAGGCGCCTGGTCCAAACGGAAAAAAACAAAGAATACAAGGCACCTGGTCCAAACGGAAAAAAACAAAGGATACAAGGCGCCTGGTCCAAACGGAAAAAAACAAAGGTTACAAGGCACCCGGTCCAAAGGGAAAAAAACAAAGGATACAAGGCGCCCGATCCAAAGGGAAAAAACAAAGGATACAAGGCGCCGCGGTCCAAAGGGAAAAAACAAAGGATACAAGGTGCCTGGTCCAAAGGGAAAAAACAAAGGATACAAGGTGACGGGTCCAAAGGGAAAAAAACAAAGAATACAAGGCGCCTGGTCCAAACGGAAAAAAACAAAGAATACAATGCGCCTAGTCCAAACGGAAAAAAACAAAGAATACAAGGCGCCTGGTCCAAACGAAAAAAAACAAAGGATACAAGGCGCCTGGTCCAAACGGAAAAAACAAAGGTTACAAGGCACCCGGTCCAAAGGGAAAAAAACAAAGGATACAAGGCGCCCGGTCCAAAGGGAAAAAACAAAGGATACAAGGCGCCTGGTCCAAAGGGAAAAAACAAAGGATACAAGGCGCGTGGTCCAAACGGAAAAAACAAAGGATACAAGGCGCCTGGTCCAAAGGGAAAAAACAAAGGATACAGGGCGCCTGGTCCAAAGGGAAAAAACAAAGGATACAAGGCACCTGGTCCAAACGGAAAAAAGCAAAGGATACAATGCGCCTGATCCAAACGGAAAAAACAAAGGCTACCAGGCGCCCGGTCCAAAGGGAAAAAAACAAAGGATACAAGGCGCCAAAGGGACTTCCTCATCTGGCCATCACCCACTCATCCTTCTTTCTCTGCCTCATTACCCATACGCCCTTCTTCCTCTGACTCCATCACCCTTCCTTCCTCCTCTGCCCCATCACCTTTCTTTCCTTCTTCATCTGCCCTGTCTCCTTTACACCCTTTTTTTGGCCCTGCCACCCATCCTTTCTTCTCTGCCTTGTACCTGTCATTTCTTTCTCTTCTGCCCCTGACCATCATGCTTCCTTCTTCCTCTGTCCCTGTTCTTTCTTCCTCATGTGCCCCCATCATTCATCTTGTCTTCCTCTGCATACATCTCCCTTTCCTCCTCTGACCCCATTCTTCCTTCTTTCTTTTCCCCCATCACCCATACTTCCTTTCTCCTGTCCTCCATCACTCATTTCACCTCTGTCCTTCCCCCCACATCCTTCCTCCGTTCTCTGCCCCATACCTCAACCATACTTTACCCCATCCTTCCTTCCTCCTTTGTCACCCATACCCCCTTCCGCCTCTGCCCCATTCCTCATCCTTTCTCAGCAACATCCTTCTTACTCTGCCCTTGTCATTCATCCCACCGCAGTAACCCATACTTCTTTCCTCCTCTGCCCTGTCTCCTGTTCTATTTTTGTCCTGTGGCACCCCTGAGGGTTCGGTCGCCACAGGGGTACTGCATCACTTTAATGAGGTGTGGTATCTCTCCTTAGCGGTAAGGAGCTGTCAGGACCCCACCTCTGCATCCAACACTACACCTCTCCCACCTGAGGGGGGCTTATATGCACCAGCGTGCTGCCCCAGCCGGATAAGTGGAGATGGGGGAACCAAAAGATAGGGGGAACCTAGTAGTGGGTGAGGGTGGAGGACACACTTAGAGGTTACACAACAAAAATTCATATTTAATAAACAGCCATCTTGGGCTTATGGTCTTTTGATTGTGATCTTCATCACTGAACGTGGCTCTCTGTGTGAACCTGCAGTTGATGGGGACACGGTCCTCGTACTCTGGCCTTGAGACGAGGAGTGGGCTAGAGTTAACGGCTGTCTCTACCCGGTCAAGGTCCCTACCCAAGAAGGCCTGGAGGGGAGCAGAGGAGACAAGCTCCACAGGCAAAAGGATCCCAGGGGGATGCAGACGGAGCGGTATACGCCACCTGTCCTCACTATTCTGGCCTAGTCAGAGGGAGTCCTGCTGCAAAAGGGGTACCGGCCCCCGATATCTGACTTTGTTACTCTACGTCTCAGTCGGAGAAGCCCGGAGGATCAGTGGATCCCACCGGGTAACGGGCGGAGCGGATTTGCCACCCGTACCCTTGTTCTGTGCATAGTCCAGAGGGAGACCCAGCCTTGTAACACGCACCACATACGGACAGGAGAGGACCTAGTGGGAAAGTCTAGGAACACTCTGGTGCGTGGTCCTGACCAAAGCACCTGAACTACCCGGAGGTTGTCGGACCCCCGGTCCTGGTGGCCGCAGCGTACCCTAAGGAGCAGGGAGAAGCCTTGCAGCTGTGCATACTACCATGAGTAAAGCTTGGAAGACTACCCCTATGGCCTTCGGTTTCTTATTGCAACACGGCACTGCATTACACCGCACTACAACTCCCGTTCTCTTGTCTCGCCTGTGGGGAGTAGTACCATCTGCTGCTGCCACTACATCCCGCCTCAGAGGACTGAACACAGCGCTGGTGGAGGATCACCAGACACCACAGCTGGCACAGTCAACACAACCACTCGATTAAACACCAACTCTGAAAGCCCATTACACCCTTTTAATGTGACGGCCCTGGGCTCGGAACGGGTCCAGGCCACGGCTACAACCACCAAACATCTGACCCGGCTCCGAGTAACCCCACTTCCCAGGGTGAGGGCTGTGAGCGTCACAGTCTTCTGCCCCATCACCCCTTCCTTGCTTCCTCGTCCTCCCCATCCTTCCTCCCTTCTCTGCCCCTTTCCCATTATTCCTCCCTATTCAACCCCGTCCCTGATCCTTTCTCTTCTACATCCATCCTTCCTCCCTTTTCTATCCCAGTCCCCTATCCTTTGTTCCTCCTCTTCCCCTGTACCCTATACTTTCTTACTCCCCCACCCATCTCCCAATCTCCAGTTTTTTTACTTCTGCTCCCACCCCTATGTTGTCTTTCTGCACTGTCCTTCCTCCCTTCTCTGCCCCAATTCCATATCCTTCCTTTCTCCTCCGCCCCATCCCTTGACTTTCCTTCATCCTCTTACCCAACCTTCCTTCCTTCTGCTTCTTCATATCCCATTGACGCGCCCCCTGGGCCATGGGGTACTCGGTAGCTGGGCCAGTCGATGCTGGGGGATGTCACGGTGGCAGTGACCCGGTCTGAGACCCAGGGCGGCCAATTAAAGGGGAAAAGAAAAAGGGGGAATAAAGTTTTTATAGACAATGTTCATGACGCCACCTGTGGTATGCGGCTATATGGGGCTGTCGCTGCGGTGCAGATCCTCTGGAGCTGATGGTGACGCAGCAGAGTTGGTTCAGCTCTCCACAGGCAGAGCTTAGCTCCAGGGTAGGATATAGAGGTGCTATGAGGTAGATGTTGTTGGTGAGGTGTAGTGCGGGGCTGGTGATGGCGCAGTAATAATTCTAGGACACAGTGGGGTGCAGTCTTCAAGGTTTACTCACAGTTGTTAAGTACCTCAGGTTACACTTTCCGGATTATAACCGCCCACGTCATCCTGTGTTTTGTTCACCGAGGAAGGAGTTCAGCAGCTCTCAAGTATTTCAGGAGTGCTTAAACGGGACCTCGTTCTATGTTCCTTCCTCGGTCGTCTCACTGCGCTGGCTCTCACCCTCCTGCCCTGCGCCTCACAATCAGTGTCCCAAGCCACTGACCTCGGATCTTGTCGGGCGACGTGCAGTCCCCTGGACCCTCTGTGGCCACCTTTTCGGCGATATAATTGTGGTGGTTGGGGCCGGTCCCCTCTGCGGCCTGATCCCTCCACGTCCGTGTAGATTCGGGCACACGGGTGGCTTCCTGCACTCCCCGTGCCCCTGGGATCCCCTCTGTCTATGGAGCCTTCCCTCTGCTCCCGTCCGCTCTCTCTCTCTTTCCTGGGCCTCTCAGACTAGGTCCGACTCCTCTCACGCCACTCAACTCCTGCTCCAAGCACTGGCGCCAGGAGCCTGGACCTCCTACACTGCTCTCCTGAGCAGGACTGGCTGTTTCTAGATGGTTCCCTTTCTTCTTATACTCCTCCTGACGGTGCTCCCCTGAACTGCTTCCTCCACCCACACCCACTACATGGTTCCCTCTCTCTTGATTCCCCCCTTACAACCAGGGACAGGGCTCAGCATAAGCCAGTGCATCTTGCCCCTCCTGCTGGTCTGGAATGGTGTAGTGTTAGATGCGGTTGTTTGGGTCCCGGGCAGTACTCCCTCCTTACCTGAGAGTGAGATACCACATCTCTGCGTGAGATGCAGTACCTCTGTGGCAGCTGAACCCACAGGGGCGCCACATTCCTCCGTCGGTAAACACATACAAAATTTTTAGAATGCATTCACATAGAAGAATAATCATAACTTTTTCTTCCCTTTACGGGAGGCACTTTCCTTGAACGTTACATGTTTCTATCAGCATATAAAACATTATAAAACCACTTTTAATAACATTTTTCTTCACACTTATAAAACATTTTTCCATATAAAACACATTTTCAGCAAACTACAGTGAGATCTATAACCGGGTGTCCATCTCACTGGAGAAGGTGCAATTTGAGGGACCCGTCCGAAAACCCTCAACGTAGACCCTGTGCGTGGCTGCAGGGCATAGGTGATCCAGTGGTTGGACCACGTCTTCGGCCACGCCAAATGGGTTTTTGTTTGGTGGTCATGATAAAACCAACAAGAAGCACCTTAAGAAGTGCAAACTATTTATAATGGAAAGTTTTTTGGCTGTTCACCGTCCACAGCCTATCAGTCTTTGTATCTTAACCGGGTACGCTATAAAACTTTAAGCACACACTTGAACTAATTATTGTCAATACCCTTCCGGGTAACTATTTACAGTCACTTTTATCTTTTTAAAGGAAGTAGTAAGTAGTGGTATTCCCCCCGGGGGAACATTTGCCCACCACTAGATGGCCCAGCCGGGTCATCTTCTTCAGATGGCGAGGGCATACTCTCCTCCTCCTCCACCCTGTGTACCCTGGGTAGAGCATACCATCCATGCTCTCCCTTGTACCGGGTATAGGTGACCCTGTCACTAGGGTATAGATCCCGGCCGGGATGTCCCTGTTGGAGATGGGACTCCACGTCGTGCTGGTTAACGAAAAAGTCCTTAGCCAATTGCGGCTCCCTAATGAAGCCCCATCCGGCATCCAGATCGAATTTAACCACAGGCCCCTCGGCGCGTGGACTGGGTGTGGCGGACTTGGTCTTGAGGGCCCGGGTCTTTTCCTGCATATTGCTGGCCTCCATCCTTTCCCACCTCTCCTGTCGCTCCTTGCGCTCCGCTGCCAGCTCCCGGAGCTCCCGCTCGCAGTACTGCTCCCTTCTGAGGGCCTCAGCTTGGGTCTCCCGCGGGAACCCCATGAGATCACCCTCCGGGTTATCCCACCTGTACTCCTCTCCATCTCCTTTACAGGTGACAGGGGGCACGGGCGTGGGTTGCAGAGGGGCTTCCTGCTGATCCTCATATTTCTCGGACCAGTCCCATTTGGGGCACCAGTACACCCATTCGGGTGTGGGGGCAGTGGGTTCCTGTAGGAGGCCCAGGAGCAGGTTAGCGTTGTCAGCACCCTGGGAAGGAGGTTCCTGTAGGGAGCCAAGGAGCAGGTTAGTGCCCGGGGCAGGGGTGTCGTCGTTACCTGCTCCTGCGGCCGCTCCGGCACTGCATGTCGCCTCCAGGTCCAGGAGAGGCTCCGCCGGGGCTGGGATGCTGTCGGTGGAACGCTGCTCAGCCTGCTGTTCCCGGGTCATCAGCTTCTCCAGCAGCTCTTCTTTCCACAGCACGACGGCGGCCTGCTCGGCCTCTTCCATCCGCCGGCCCAGCTCCTGTACCTTATTGCGGAGGAACCCCGTATCCTCCAGGGACAACTTGGTTAGGACCCCCTCCAGGTTGAGGGATGATGCAGTAGGTTGCAGGCCAAGGATCGGAGTCTGAGGCAGGTCTCCGTCCATATCGCCTGCCGAGTGTCTGCTCTGCTGGAGGCCCCACCCTGTCTGTTAGATTTTTCTTCTCCCCTTTCTGGGGCGGTTCCATGGCAGCTTGCTGTCGGCCACACCTGGGGACGGCTTCCCCAGACTGATGGACACGTCTAGGTATATGGCCACAGGTGCATGGGGCGGGCTCTGCTTTTGGCGCCATTATGTGACCCGGCCCACGATGGGAGGTTTCTTGTCGTCCTTGATCACACACATAATGGCGCCCATTCTTCTGGGGCGGGTGCCACATTCAGTATCAAAGCACAGTCTATAGGCGATCGGGACCTGTGATAACGGGTCGGTTCATCCTGTTTGTGACGCCAAGTAAGACGCGCCCCCTGGGCCGTGGGGTACTCGGTAGTCGGGCCGGTCGATGCTGGGGGATGTCACAGTGGCAGTGACCCAGTCCGTGACCCAGGGTGCTCAATTAAAGGGGAAAAGAAAAAGGGGGAATAAAGTTTTTATAGATAATGTTCGTGACGCCACCTGTGGTATGCGGCTATATGGAGCCGCCGCTGCGGAGCAGGTCCTCTGGAGCTGATGGTGACGCAGCAGAGTTGGTTCAGCTCTCCACAGGCAGAGCTTAGCTCCAGGGCAGGATATAGTGATGTTATGAGGTAGATGGTGCTGGTGCTGTGTGATGGCGCAGCAATAATTCCAGGACACAGTGGGGTGCACTCTTCAAGGTTTACTCACAGTTGTTAAGTTCCTCAGGTTACACTTTCCGGATTATAACCGCCCACGTCGTCCTGTGTTCACCAGGGAAGGGGTTCAGCAGCTCTCAAGTCTCTCAGGAGTACTTAAACTGGACCCTGTTCTATGTTCCTTCCTGGTCGTCTTCCTGCGCTGGCTCTCACCCTCCTGCCCTGCGCCTCACAATCAGTGTCCCAATCCGGTAGCCTCGGGTCTTTTCGGGCGACGTGCAGTCCCCTGGACCCTATGCGGCCACCTTTTCGGCGATATAATTGTGGCTGTTGGCAGCTGCACCTTGCAAGTACAGCAGCCTCCGGTTATCTAGCTGAGCCTGATTGTTCTCCACTAGTTTAGGGGCCGGTCCTCTCTGCGGCCTGATCCCTCCACGTCCGTGTAGATTTGGGTGCACGGGTGGCTTCCTGCACTCCCCGTGCCGCTGGGATCCCCTCTGTCTATGGAGCCTTCCCTCTGCTCCCGTCCTCTCTCTCTCTTTCCTGGGCCTCTCAGACTAGGCCCGCTCTCCTCTCTTCTCTCAACTCCTGCTCCAAACACTGGAGCCAGGAGCCTGGACCTCCTACCCTGCTCTCCTTGTCAGGACTCGCTCTGACTGCCCTACTTCTAGATGGTTCCCTTTCTTCTTATACTCCTCCTGACTGTGCTCCCCTGAACTTCTTCCTCCACCCACACCCACTACATGGTTCCCCCTCTCTTGGTTCCCCCCTTCCAACCAGGGACAGGGCTCAGCAGAGGATACGTGCATCTAGCCTTGCCTTCTAGTCTGGAATGGTGTAGTGTTGGATGCAGGTGTTGGGGTCCCGGGTAGCACTCCCTCCTTACCTGAGAGTGGAGTACCACACCTCTGGGTGAGATGCAGTACCTCTGTGGCGACCGAACCCGCAGGGACACCACACCATCCTTCCTTTGTCTTATTCCCACATCATTCCTTCATCCTCTGCCCCCATACTTTCCTCTTCTGCCTCTTGGTCTTCATCCCTCCTCTGCCACCCACCAATCCTTCCTTCTCTACCCCATCCCCTGATCTTCATCCTCTTTCCACGTCCTTCCTTCTTCCTCTGCTCCCAACCTTACTTCTTCCTGTGCCCTCATCCTTTCCTTTTCTTTTGTGTCTTCCTCCCTTTTCTACCTCGTCGTTCCTTCCCCTTCTGCCCCGTCCTTCCTGTCACTTCTGTCACCCATCCATCTTTCCTTCTCTGTCCCGTCACCCAACCTTCATCATCGACCATCTTTTTTTTCTTTCTTCTCTGCCCCATCTTTCCTTCTTCGTCTGCCCCTCCATCATTTCTTCTTCCTCTGCAACTCGTCTTTCTTCCTCTGTCCACCATTTTCCTAGTCTGCCTCTGTCTGTGCTTCCTCCATCCCATCTTTCCTTCCTTTTCTGCCCCCTTCTTCCTCCCTCCTCTGCCCTTCGTCAATTTTTCCTCCTCTGTCCCATCCCACATCCTTAATCCTCTGTCCCGTCCTTCATTCCTCTTTTGTCAATCGTCCGTACTTCTTTCTCTGTCTCGGTCCTTCCTTCCCTCTCTGACCCCATTTTTCCTTCTTCCTCTGCCTCCCATCCTTCCTCTGCCTCCTATCCTTCCTTCATCCTCTACCTTTTCTTTCCTCCCCTGTCCTCCATACTTCCTCCCTCCGCTACAACCCATCCTTACTTCTTCCTGTGGCCTCGTCCTACTACCTCTGCCCCGTCCTTCCTTTCTTACTCCTCCGTCTCCAGCCCTTCCTGCTGCCCCCGTCTTCTGTCTTCCAACCTTTTCCCCAACCTTGATCCTTTCTCAATTGGCTCTAGAAATAATCCTTGCTTTATTTCACCTACTGTTTTTGGTTGAGCGTCGTCTTTGAAGTATTGCACAGATTTCCAGTTTATTAAAGCGGCAAAATCCCAAAGCATATGATCACAACAATGGGTCACAGAAGGGATCTGACAAACACACAACCATCAAGTGATCAAGCCCAAACTGTATATATGAGAAATTACCACCAGGTGGCAGAACACACCCAGGAAAGTGTCCGACATGTCTCCCTTCTGGAAGAGTCTAAAGTGTAAAGTAAAATCTGACCGTGGTGCCACAGCTGCCAACTAATCACTGCCAAGATGGTGAAGAAGAATCACTGCCAGGATGGTGAAGAAGAATCACTGCCAGGATGGTGAAGAAGAATCACTGCCAGGATGGTGAAGAAGAATCACTGCCAGGATGGTGAAGAAGAATCACTGCCAGGATGGTGAAGAAGAATCACTGCCAGGATGGTGAAGAAGAATCACTGCCAGGATGGTGAAGAAGAATCACTGCCAGGATGGTGAAGAAGAATCACTGCCAGGATGGTGAAGAAGAATCAACTAATCACTGCCAAGATGGTGAAGGAGAATCAACTAATCACTGCCAAGATGGTGAAGGAAAATAACTGCCAAGATGGTGAAGGAGAATCACTGCCAAGATGGTGAAGGAGAATCAACTATTCACTGCCAAGATGGTGAAGGAGAATCAACTAATCACTGCCAAGATGGTGAAGGAGAATCAACTAATCACTGCCAAGATGGTGAAGAAGAATCAACTAATCACTGCCAAGATGGTGAAGGAGAATCACTGCCAAGATGGTGAAGGAGAATCAACTAATCACTGCCAAGATGGTGAAGGAGAATCAACTAATCACTGCCAAGATGGTGAAGGAGAATCACTGCCAAGATGGTGAAGGAGAATCAACTAATCACTGCCAAGATGGTGAAGAAGAATCAACTAATCACTGCCAAGATGGTGAAGGAGAATCAACTAATCACTGCCAAGATGGTGAAGGAGAATCAACTGATCACTGCCAAGATGGTGAACGAGAATCAACTAATCACTGCCAAGATGGTGAAGGAGAATCACTGCCAAGATGGTGAAGGAAAATCACTGCCAAGATGGTGAAGGAGAATCAACTAATCACTGCCAAGATGGTGAAGAAGAATCAACTAATCACTGCCAAGATGGTGAAGGAGAATCAACTAATCACTGCCAAGATGGTGAAGGAGAATCAACTAATCACTGCCAAGATGGTGAAGGAGAATCAACTAATCACTGCCAAGATGGTGAAGGAGAATCAACTAATCACTGCCAAGATGGTGAAGGAGAATCACTGCCAAGATGGTGAAGGAGAATCAACTAATCACTGCCAAGATGGTGAAGGAGAATCAACTAATCACTGCCAAGATGGTGAAGGAGAATCACTGCCAAGATGGTGAAGGAGAATCACTGCCAAGATGGTGAAGGAGAATCAACTAATCACTGCCAAGATGGTGAAGAAGAATCAACTAATCACTGCCAAGATGGTGAAGGAGAATCAACTAATCACTGCCAAGATGGTGAAGGAGAATCAACTAATCACTGCCAAGATGGTGAAGGAGAATCAACTAATCACTGCCAAGATGGTGAAGGAGAATCAACTAATCACTGCCAAGATGGTGAAGGAGAATCACTGCCAAGATGGTGAAGGAGAATCAACTAATCACTGCCAAGATGGTGAAGGAGAATCAACTAATCACTGCCAAGATGGTGAAGGAGAATCAACTAATCACTGCCAAGATGGTGAAGGAGAATCAACTAATCACTGCCAAGATGGTGAAGGAGAATCACTGCCAAGATGGTGAAGGAGAATCAACTAATCACTGCCAAGATGGTGAAGGAAAATAACTGCCAAGATGGTGAAGGAGAATCAACTAATCACTGCCAAGATGGTGAAGGAGAATCAACTAATCACTGCCAAGATGGTGAAGGAGAATCAACTAATCACTGCCAAGATGGTGAAGAAGAATCAACTAATCACTGCCAAGATGGTGAAGGAGAATCACTGCCAAGATGGTGAAGGAGAATCACTGCCAAGATGGTGAAGGAGAATCAACTAATCACTGCCAAGATGGTGAAGGAGAATCAACTAATCACTGCCAAGATGGTGAAGGAGAATCACTGCCAAGATGGTGAAGGAGAATCAACTAATCACTGCCAAGATGGTGAAGAAGAATCAACTAATCACTGCCAAGATTGTGAAGGAGAATCAACTAATCACTGCCAAGATGGTGAAGGAGAATCAACTGATCACTGCCAAGATGGAGAAGGAGAATCAACTAATCACTGCCAAGATGGTGAAGGAGAATCACTGCCAAGATGGTGAAGGAAAATCACTGCCAAGATGGTGAAGGAGAATCAACTAATCACTGCCAAGATGGTGAAGAAGAATCAACTAATCACTGCCAAGATGGTGAAGGAGAATCAACTAATCACTGCCAAGATGGTGAAGGAGAATCAACTAATCACTGCCAAGATGGTGAAGGAGAATCAACTAATCACTGCCAAGATGGTGAAGGAGAATCAACTAATCACTGCCAAGATGGTGAAGGAGAATCACTGCCAAGATGGTGAAGGAGAATCAACTAATCACTGCCAAGATGGTGAAGGAGAATCACTGCCAAGATGGTGAAGGAGAATCACTGCCAAGATGGTGAAGGAGAATCAACTAATCACTGCCAAGATGGTGAAGAAGAATCAACTAATCACTGCCAAGATGGTGAAGGAGAATCAACTAATCACTGCCAAGATGGTGAAGGAGAATCAACTAATCACTGCCAAGATGGTGAAGGAGAATCAACTAATCACTGCCAAGATGGTGAAGGAGAATCAACTAATCACTGCCAAGATGGTGAAGGAGAATCACTGCCAAGATGGTGAAGGAGAATCAACTAATCACTGCCAAGATGGTGAAGGAGAATCAACTAATCACTGCCAAGATGGTGAAGGAGAATCAACTAATCACTGCCAAGATGGTGAAGGAGAATCAACTAATCACTGCCAAGATGGTGAAGGAGAATCACTGCCAAGATGGTGAAGGAGAATCAACTAATCACTGCCAAGATGGTGAAGGAGAATCAACTAATCACTGCCAAGATGGTGAAGGAGAATCACTGCCAAGATGGTGAAGGAGAATCAACTAATCACTGCCAAGATGGTGAAGGAGAATCAACTAATCACTGCCAAGATGGTGAAGGAGAATCAACTAATCACTGCCAAGATGGTGAAGGAGAATCAACTAATCACTGCCAAGATGGTGAAGGAGAATCAACTAATCACTGCCAAGATGGTGAAGGAGAATCAACTAATCACTGCCAAGATGGTGAAGGAGAATCACTGCCAAGATGGTGAAGGAGAATCAACTAATCACTGCCAAGATGGTGAAGGAGAATCAACTAATCACTGCCAAGATGGTGAAGGAGAATCACTGCCAAGATGGTGAAGGAGAATCAACTAATCACTGCCAAGATGGTGAAGGAGAATCAACTAATCACTGCCAAGATGGTGAAGGAGAATCAACTAATCACTGCCAAGATGGTGAAGGAGAATCAACTAATCACTGCCAAGATGGTGAAGGAGAATCAATTAATCACTGCCAAGATGGTGAAGGAAAATCAACTAATCACTGCCAAGATGGTGAAGGAAAATCACTGCCAAGATGGTGAAGGAGAATCAACTGATCACTGCCAAGATGGTGAAGGAGAATCAACTAATCACTGCCAAGATGGTGAAGGAGAATCACTGCCAAGATGGTGAAGGAGAATCAACTAATCACTGCCAAGATGGTGAAGGAGAATCAACTAATCACTGCCAAGATGGTGAAGGAGAATCACTGCCAAGATGGTGAAGGAGAATCAACTTATCACTGCCAAGATGGTGAAGGAGAATCAACTAATCACTGCCAAGATGGTGAAGGAGAATCAACTAATCACTGCCAAGATGGTGAAGGAGAATCAACTAATCACTGCCAAGATGGTGAAGGAGAATCAACTAATCACTGCCAAGATGGTGAAGGAGAATCAACTAATCACTGCCAAGATGGTGAAGGAGAATCAACTAATCACTGCCAAGATGGTGAAGGAAAATCACTGCCAAGATGGTGAAGGAGAATCAACTGATCACTGCCAAGATGGTGAAGGAGAATCAACTAATCACTGCCAAGATGGTGAAGGAGAATCACTGCCAAGATGGTGAAGGAGAATCAACTAATTACTGCCAAGATGGTGAAGGAGAATCAACTAATCACTGCCAAGATGGTGAAGGAGAATCACTGCCAAGATGGTGAAGGAGAATCAACTAATCACTGCCAAGATGGTGAAGGAGAATCAACTAATCACTGCCAAGATGGTGAAGGAGAATCACTGCCAAGATGGTGAAGGAGAATCAACTAATCACTGCCAAGATGGTGAAGGAGAATCAACTAATCACTGCCGAGATGGTGAAGGAGAATCAACTAATCACTGCCAAGATGGTGAAGGAGAATCAACTAATCACTTCAAAGATGGTGAAGGAGAATCAACTAATCACTGCCAAGATGGTGAAGGAGAATCAACTAATCACTGCCAAGATGGTGAAGGAAAATCAACTAATCACTGCCAAGATGGTGAAGGAAAATCACTGCCAAGATGGTGAAGGAGAATCAACTGATCACTGCCAAGATGGTGAAGGAGAATCAACTAATCACTGCCAAGATGGTGAAGGAGAATCAACTAATCACTGCCAAGATGGTGAAGGAGAATTAACTAATCACTGCCAAGATGGTGAAGGAGAATCAACTAATCACTGCCAGGATAGTGAAGGAGAATCAACTAATCACTGCCAAGATGGTGAAGGAGAATCAACTAATCACTGCCAAGATGGTGAAGCAGAATCAACTAATCACTGCCAAGATGGTGAAGGAGAATCACTGCCAAGATGGTGAAGGAGAATCAACTAATCACTGCCAAGATGGTGAAGGAGAATCAACTAATCACTGCCAAGATGGTGAAGGAGAATCAACTAATCACTGCCAAGATGGTGAAGGAGAATCAACTAATCACTGCCAAGATGGTGAAGGAGAATCAACTAATCACTGCCAAGATGGTGAAGGAGAATCACTGCCAAGATGGTGAAGGAGAATCAACTAATCACTGCCAAGATGGTGAAGGAGAATCAACTAATCACTGCCAAGATGGTGAAGGAGAATCACTGCCAAGATGGTGAAGGAGAATCAACTAATCACCGCCAAGATGGTGAAGGAGAATCAACTAATCACTGACAAGATGGTGAAGGACAATCAACTAATCACTGCCAAGATGGTGAAGGAGAATCAACTAATCACTGCCAAGATAGTGAAGGAGAATCAACTAATCACTGCCAAGATGGTGAAGGAGAATCAACTAATCACTGCCAAGATGGTGAAGGAGAATCACTGCCAAGATGGTGAAGGAGAATCAACTAATCACTGCCAAGATGGTGAAGGAGAATCAACTAATCACTACCAAGATGGTGAAGGAGAATCACTGCCAAGATGGTGAAGGAGAATCAACTAATCACTGCCAAGATGGTGAAGGAGAATCAACTAATCACTGCCAAGATGGTGAAGGAGAATCAACTAATCACTGCCAAGATGGTGAAGGAGAATCAAATAATCACTGCCAAGATGGTGAAGGAGAATCAACTAATCACTGCCAAGATGGTGAAGGAGAATCAACTAATCACTGTCAAGATGGTGAAGGAGAATCAACTAATCACTGCCAAGATGGTGAAGGAGAATCAACTAATCACTGCCAAGATGGTGAAGGAGAATCAACTAATCACTGCCAAGATGGTGAAGTCAAATCACTGCCAAGATGGTGAAGGAGAATCAACTCATCACTGCCAAGATGGTGAAGGAGAATCAACTAATCACTGCCAAGATGGTGAAGGAGAATCACTGCCAAGATGGTGAAGGAGAATCAACTAATTACTGCCAAGATGGTGAAGGAGAATCAACTAATCACTGCCAAGATGGTGAAGGAGAATCACTGCCAAGATGGTGAAGGAGAATCAACTAATCACTGCCAAGATGGTGAAGGAGAATCAACTAATCACTGCCAAGATGGTGAAGGAGAATCACTGCCAAGATGGTGAAGGAGAATCAACTAATCACTGCCAAGATGGTGAAGGAGAATCAACTAATCACTGCCAAGATGGTGAAGGAGAATCAACTAATCACTGCCAAGATGGTGAAGGAGAATCAACTAATCACTGCCAAGATGGTGAAGGAGAATCAACTAATCACTGCCAAGATGGTGAAGGAGAATCACTGCCAAGATGGTGAAGGAGAATCAACTAATCACTGCCAAGATGGTGAAGGAGAATCACTGCCAAGATGGTGAAGGAGAATCAACTAATCACTGCCGAGATGGTGAAGGAGAATCAAATAATCACTGCCAAGATGGTGAAGGAGAATCAACTAATCACTGCCAAGATGGTGAAGGAGAATCAACTAATCACTGCCAAGATGGTGAAGGAGAATCAACTAATCACTGCCAAGATGGTGAAGGAAAATCAACTAATCACTGCCAAGATGGTGAAGGAAAATAACTGCCAAGATGGTGAAGGAGAATCAACTGATCACTGCCAAGATGGTGAAGGAGAATCAACTAATCACTGCCAAGATGGTGAAGGAGAATCACTGCCAAGATGGTGAAGGAGAATCAACTAATCACTGCCAAGATGGTGAAGGAGAATCAACTAATCACTGCCAAGATGGTGAAGGAGAATCACTGCCAAGATGGTGAAGGAGAATCAACTAATCACTGCCAAGATGGTGAAGGAGAATCAACTAATCACTGCCAAGATGGTGAAGGAGAATCACTGCCAAGATGGTGAAGGAGAATCACTGCCAAGATGGTGAAGGAGAATCAACTAATCACTGCCAAGATGGTGAAGAAGAATCAACTAATCACTGCCAAGATGGTGAAGGAGAATCAACTAATCACTGCCAAGATGGTGAAGGAGAATCAACTAATCACTGCCAAGATGGTGAAGGAGAATCAACTAATCACTGCCAAGATGGTGAAGGAGAATCAACTAATCACTGCCAAGATGGTGAAGGAGAATCACTGCCAAGATGGTGAAGGAGAATCAACTAATCACTGCCAAGATGGTGAAGGAGAATCAACTAATCACTGCCAAGATGGTGAAGGAGAATCAACTAATCACTGCCAAGATGGTGAAGGAGAATCAACTAATCACTGCCAAGATGGTGAAGGAGAATCACTGCCAAGATGGTGAAGGAGAATCAACTAATCACTGCCAAGATGGTGAAGGAAAATAACTGCCAAGATGGTGAAGGAGAATCAACTAATCACTGCCAAGATGGTGAAGGAGAATCAACTAATCACTGCCAAGATGGTGAAGGAGAATCAACTAATCACTGCCAAGATGGTGAAGAAGAATCAACTAATCACTGCCAAGATGGTGAAGGAGAATCACTGCCAAGATGGTGAAGGAGAATCACTGCCAAGATGGTGAAGGAGAATCAACTAATCACTGCCAAGATGGTGAAGGAGAATCAACTAATCACTGCCAAGATGGTGAAGGAGAATCACTGCCAAGATGGTGAAGGAGAATCAACTAATCACTGCCAAGATGGTGAAGAAGAATCAACTAATCACTGCCAAGATTGTGAAGGAGAATCAACTAATCACTGCCAAGATGGTGAAGGAGAATCAACTGATCACTGCCAAGATGGTGAAGGAGAATCAACTAATCACTGCCAAGATGGTGAAGGAGAATCACTGCCAAGATGGTGAAGGAAAATCACTGCCAAGATGGTGAAGGAGAATCAACTAATCACTGCCAAGATGGTGAAGAAGAATCAACTAATCACTGCCAAGATGGTGAAGGAGAATCAACTAATCACTGCCAAGATGGTGAAGGAGAATCAACTAATCACTGCCAAGATGGTGAAGGAGAATCAACTAATCACTGCCAAGATGGTGAAGGAGAATCAACTAATCACTGCCAAGATGGTGAAGGAGAATCACTGCCAAGATGGTGAAGGAGAATCAACTAATCACTGCCAAGATGGTGAAGGAGAATCAACTAATCACTGCCAAGATGGTGAAGGAGAATCAACTAATCACTGCCAAGATGGTGAAGGAGAATCAACTAATCACTGCCAAGATGGTGAAGGAGAATCACTGCCAAGATGGTGAAGGAGAATCAACTAATCACTGCCAAGATGGTGAAGGAGAATCAACTAATCACTGCCAAGATGGTGAAGGAGAATCACTGCCAAGATGGTGAAGGAGAATCAACTAATCACTGCCAAGATGGTGAAGGAGAATCAACTAATCACTGCCAAGATGGTGAAGGAGAATCAACTAATCACTGCCAAGATGGTGAAGGAGAATCAACTAATCACTGCCAAGATGGTGAAGGAGAATCAACTAATCACTGCCAAGATGGTGAAGGAGAATCAACTAATCACTGCCAAGATGGTGAAGGAGAATCACTGCCAAGATGGTGAAGGAGAATCAACTAATCACTGCCAAGATGGTGAAGGAGAATCAACTAATCACTGCCAAGATGGTGAAGGAGAATCACTGCCAAGATGGTGAAGGAGAATCAACTAATCACTGCCAAGATGGTGAAGGAGAATCAACTAATCACTGCCAAGATGGTGAAGGAGAATCAACTAATCACTGCCAAGATGGTGAAGGAGAATCAACTAATCACTGCCAAGATGGTGAAGGAGAATCAATTAATCACTGCCAAGATGGTGAAGGAAAATCAACTAATCACTGCCAAGATGGTGAAGGAAAATCACTGCCAAGATGGTGAAGGAGAATCAACTGATCACTGCCAAGATGGTGAAGGAGAATCAACTAATCACTGCCAAGATGGTGAAGGAGAATCACTGCCAAGATGGTGAAGGAGAATCAACTAATCACTGCCAAGATGGTGAAGGAGAATCAACTAATCACTGCCAAGATGGTGAAGGAGAATCACTGCCAAGATGGTGAAGGAGAATCAACTTATCACTGCCAAGATGGTGAAGGAGAATCAACTAATCACTGCCAAGATGGTGAAGGAGAATCAACTAATCACTGCCAAGATGGTGAAGGAGAATCAACTAATCACTGCCAAGATGGTGAAGGAGAATCAACTAATCACTGCCAAGATGGTGAAGGAGAATCAACTAATCACTGCCAAGATGGTGAAGGAGAATCAACTAATCACTGCCAAGATGGTGAAGGAAAATCACTGCCAAGATGGTGAAGGAGAATCAACTGATCACTGCCAAGATGGTGAAGGAGAATCAACTAATCACTGCCAAGATGGTGAAGGAGAATCACTGCCAAGATGGTGAAGGAGAATCAACTAATTACTGCCAAGATGGTGAAGGAGAATCAACTAATCACTGCCAAGATGGTGAAGGAGAATCACTGCCAACATGGTGAAGGAGAATCAACTAATCACTGCCAAGATGGTGAAGGAGAATCAACTAATCACTGCCAAGATGGTGAAGGAGAATCACTGCCAAGATGGTGAAGGAGAATCAACTAATCACTGCCAAGATGGTGAAGGAGAATCAACTAATCACTGCCAAGATGGTGAAGGAGAATCAACTAATCACTGCCAAGATGGTGAAGGAGAATCAACTAATCACTTCAAAGATGGTGAAGGAGAATCAACTAATCACTGCCAAGATGGTGAAGGAGAATCAACTAATCACTGCCAAGATGGTGAAGGAAAATCAACTAATCACTGCCAAGATGGTGAAGGAAAATCACTGCCAAGATGGTGAAGGAGAATCAACTGATCACTGCCAAGATGGTGAAGGAGAATCAACTAATCACTGCCAAGATGGTGAAGGAGAATCAACTAATCACTGCCAAGATGGTGAAGGAGAATTAACTAATCACTGCCAAGATGGTGAAGGAGAATCAACTAATCACTGCCAGGATAGTGAAGGAGAATCAACTAATCACTGCCAAGATGGTGAAGGAGAATCAACTAATCACTGCCAAGATGGTGAAGCAGAATCAACTAATGACTGCCAAGATGGTGAAGGAGAATCACTGCCAAGATGGTGAAGGAGAATCAACTAATCACTGCCAAGATGGTGAAGGAGAATCAACTAATCACTGCCAAGATGGTGAAGGAGAATCAACTAATCACTGCCAAGATGGTGAAGGAGAATCAACTAATCACTGCCAAGATGGTGAAGGAGAATCAACTAATCACTGCCAAGATGGTGAAGGAGAATCACTGCCAAGATGGTGAAGGAGAATCAACTAATCACTGCCAAGATGGTGAAGGAGAATCAACTAATCACTGCCAAGATGGTGAAGGAGAATCACTGCCAAGATGGTGAAGGAGAATCAACTAATCACTGCCAAGATGGTGAAGGAGAATCAACTAATCACTGACAAGATGGTGAAGGACAATCAACTAATCACTGCCAAGATGGTGAAGGAGAATCAACTAATCACTGCCAAGATAGTGAAGGAGAATCAACTAATCACTGCCAAGATGGTGAAGGAGAATCAACTAATCACTGCCAAGATGGTGAAGGAGAATCACTGCCAAGATGGTGAAGGAGAATCAACTAATCACTGCCAAGATGGTGAAGGAGAATCAACTAATCACTACCAAGATGGTGAAGGAGAATCACTGCCAAGATGGTGAAGGAGAATCAACTAATCACTGCCAAGATGGTGAAGGAGAATCAACTAATCACTGCCAAGATGGTGAAGGAGAATCAACTAATCACTGCCAAGATGGTGAAGGAGAATCAAATAATCACTGCCAAGATGGTGAAGGAGAATCAACTAATCACTGCCAAGATGGTGAAGGAGAATCAACTAATCACTGTCAAGATGGTGAAGGAGAATCAACTAATCACTGCCAAGATGGTGAAGGAGAATCAACTAATCACTGCCAAGATGGTGAAGGAGAATCAACTAATCACTGCCAAGATGGTGAAGTCAAATCACTGCCAAGATGGTGAAGGAGAATCAACTCATCACTGCCAAGATGGTGAAGGAGAATCAACTAATCACTGCCAAGATGGTGAAGGAGAATCACTGCCAAGATGGTGAAGGAGAATCAACTAATTACTGCCAAGATGGTGAAGGAGAATCAACTAATCACTGCCAAGATGGTGAAGGAGAATCACTGCCAAGATGGTGAAGGAGAATCAACTAATCACTGCCAAGATGGTGAAGGAGAATCAACTAATCACTGCCAAGATGGTGAAGGAGAATCACTGCCAAGATGGTGAAGGAGAATCAACTAATCACTGCCAAGATGGTGAAGGAGAATCAACTAATCACTGCCAAGATGGTGAAGGAGAATCAACTAATCACTGCCAAGATGGTGAAGGAGAATCAACTAATCACTGCCAAGATGGTGAAGGAGAATCAACTAATCACTGCCAAGATGGTGAAGGAGAATCACTGCCAAGATGGTGAAGGAGAATCAACTAATCACTGCCAAGATGGTGAAGGAGAATCACTGCCAAGATGGTGAAGGAGAATCAACTAATCACTGCCGAGATGGTGAAGGAGAATCAAATAATCACTGCCAAGATGGTGAAGGAGAATCAACTAATCACTGCCAAGATGGTGAAGGAGAATCAACTAATCACTGCCAAGATGGTGAAGGAGAATCAACTAATCACTGCCAAGATGGTGAAGGAAAATCAACTAATCACTGCCAAGATGGTGAAGGAAAATAACTGCCAAGATGGTGAAGGAGAATCAACTGATCACTGCCAAGATGGTGAAGGAGAATCAACTAATCACTGCCAAGATGGTGAAGGAGAATCACTGCCAAGATGGTGAAGGAGAATCAACTAATCACTGCCAAGATGGTGAAGGAGAATCAACTAATCACTGCCAAGATGGTGAAGGAGAATCACTGCCAAGATGGTGAAGGAGAATCAACTAATCACTGCCAAGATGGTGAAGGAGAATCAACTAATCACTGCCAAGATGGTGAAGGAGAATCAACTAATCACTGCCAAGATGGTGAAGGAGAATTAACTAATCTCTGCCAAGATGGTGAAGGAGAATCAACTAATCACTGCCAAGATGGTGAAGGAGAATCACTGCCAAGATGGTGAAGGAGAATCAACAAATCACTGCCAAGATGGTGAAGGAGAATCAACTAATCACTGCCAAGATGGTGAAGGAGAATCACTGCCAAGATGGTGAAGGAGAATCAACTAATCACTGCCAAGATGGTGAAGGAGAATCAACTAATAACTGCTAAGATGGTGAAGGAGAATCAACTAATCACTGCCAAGATGGTGAAGGAGAATCAACTAATCACTGCCAAGATGGTGAAGGAGAATCAACTAATCACTGCCAAGATGGTGAAGGAAAATCACTGCCAAGATGGTGAAGGAGAATCACTGCCAAGATGGTGAAGGAGAATCAACTAATCACTGCCAAGATGGTGAAGGAGAATCAACTAATAACTGCTAAGATGGTGAAGGAGAATCAAATAATCACTGCCAAGATGGTGAAGGAGAATCAACTAATCACTGCCAAGATGGTGAAGGAGAATCAACTAATCACTGCCAAGATGGTGAAGGAAAATCACTGCCAAGATGGTGAAGGAGAATCAACTGATCACTGCCAAGATGGTGAAGGAGAATCAACTAATCACTGCCAAGATGGTGAAGGAGAATCACTGCCAAGATGTTGAAGGAGAATCAACTAATTACTGCCAAGATGGTGAAGGAGAATCAACTAATCACTGCCAAGATGGTGAAGGAGAATCACTGCCAAGATGGTGAAGGAGAATCAACTAATCACTGCCAAGATGGTGAAGGAGAATCAACTAATAACTGCTAAGATGGTGAAGGAGAATCAACTAATCACTGCCAAGATGGTGAAGGAGAATCAACTAATCACTGCCAAGATGGTGAAGGAGAATCAACTAATGACTGCCAAGATGGTGAAGGAAAATCACTGCCAAGATGGTGAAGGAGAATCACTGCCAAGATGGTGAAGGAGAATCAACTAATCACTGCCAAGATGGTGAAGGAGAATCAACTAATAACTGCTAAGATGGTGAAGGAGAATCAACTAATCACTGCCAAGATGGTGAAGGAGAATCAACTAATCACTGCCAAGATGGTGAAGGAGAATCAACTAATCACTGCCAAGATGGTGAAGGAGAATCAACTAATCACTGCCAAGATGGTGAAGTCAAATCACTGCCAAGATGGTGAAGGAGAATCAACTCATCACTGCCAAGATGGTGAAGGAGAATCAACTAATCACTGCCAAGATGGTGAAGGAGAATCACTGCCAAGATGGTGAAGGAGAATCAACTAATTACTGCCAAGATGGTGAAGGAGAATCAACTAATCACTGCCAAGATGGTGAAGGAGAATCACTGCCAAGATGGTGAAGGAGAATCAACTAATCACTGCCAAGATGGTGAAGGAGAATCAACTAATCACTGCCAAGATGGTGAAGGAGAATCACTGCCAAGATGGTGAAGGAGAATCAACTAATCACTGCCAAGATGGTGAAGGAGAATCAACTAATCACTGCCAAGATGGTGAAGGAGAATCAACTAATCACTGCCAAGATGGTGAAGGAGAATCAACTAATCACTGCCAAGATGGTGAAGGAGAATCAACTAATCACTGCCAAGATGGTGAAGGAGAATCACTGCCAAGATGGTGAAGGAGAATCAACTAATCACTGCCAAGATGGTGAAGGAGAATCACTGCCAAGATGGTGAAGGAGAATCAACTAATCACTGCCGAGATGGTGAAGGAGAATCAAATAATCACTGCCAAGATGGTGAAGGAGAATCAACTAATCACTGCCAAGATGGTGAAGGAGAATCAACTAATCACTGCCAAGATGGTGAAGGAGAATCAACTAATCACTGCCAAGATGGTGAAGGAAAATCAACTAATCACTGCCAAGATGGTGAAGGAAAATAACTGCCAAGATGGTGAAGGAGAATCAACTGATCACTGCCAAGATGGTGAAGGAGAATCAACTAATCACTGCCAAGATGGTGAAGGAGAATCACTGCCAAGATGGTGAAGGAGAATCAACTAATCACTGCCAAGATGGTGAAGGAGAATCAACTAATCACTGCCAAGATGGTGAAGGAGAATCACTGCCAAGATGGTGAAGGAGAATCAACTAATCACTGCCAAGATGGTGAAGGAGAATCAACTAATCACTGCCAAGATGGTGAAGGAGAATCAACTAATCACTGCCAAGATGGTGAAGGAGAATTAACTAATCTCTGCCAAGATGGTGAAGGAGAATCAACTAATCACTGCCAAGATGGTGAAGGAGAATCACTGCCAAGATGGTGAAGGAGAATCAACAAATCACTGCCAAGATGGTGAAGGAGAATCAACTAATCACTGCCAAGATGGTGAAGGAGAATCACTGCCAAGATGGTGAAGGAGAATCAACTAATCACTGCCAAGATGGTGAAGGAGAATCAACTAATAACTGCTAAGATGGTGAAGGAGAATCAACTAATCACTGCCAAGATGGTGAAGGAGAATCAACTAATCACTGCCAAGATGGTGAAGGAGAATCAACTAATCACTGCCAAGATGGTGAAGGAAAATCACTGCCAAGATGGTGAAGGAGAATCACTGCCAAGATGGTGAAGGAGAATCAACTAATCACTGCCAAGATGGTGAAGGAGAATCAACTAATAACTGCTAAGATGGTGAAGGAGAATCAAATAATCACTGCCAAGATGGTGAAGGAGAATCAACTAATCACTGCCAAGATGGTGAAGGAGAATCAACTAATCACTGCCAAGATGGTGAAGGAAAATCACTGCCAAGATGGTGAAGGAGAATCAACTGATCACTGCCAAGATGGTGAAGGAGAATCAACTAATCACTGCCAAGATGGTGAAGGAGAATCACTGCCAAGATGTTGAAGGAGAATCAACTAATTACTGCCAAGATGGTGAAGGAGAATCAACTAATCACTGCCAAGATGGTGAAGGAGAATCACTGCCAAGATGGTGAAGGAGAATCAACTAATCACTGCCAAGATGGTGAAGGAGAATCAACTAATAACTGCTAAGATGGTGAAGGAGAATCAACTAATCACTGCCAAGATGGTGAAGGAGAATCAACTAATCACTGCCAAGATGGTGAAGGAGAATCAACTAATGACTGCCAAGATGGTGAAGGAAAATCACTGCCAAGATGGTGAAGGAGAATCACTGCCAAGATGGTGAAGGAGAATCAACTAATCACTGCCAAGATGGTGAAGGAGAATCAACTAATAACTGCTAAGATGGTGAAGGAGAATCAACTAATCACTGCCAAGATGGTGAAGGAGAATCAACTAATCACTGCCAAGATGGTGAAGGAGAATCAACTAATCACTGCCAAGATGGTGAAGGAAAATCACTGCCAAGATGGTGAAGGAGAATCAACTGATCACTGCCAAGATGGTGAAGGAGAATCAACTAATCACTGCCAAGATGGTGAAGGAGAATCACTGCCAAGATGTTGAAGGAGAATCAACTAATTACTGCCACGATGGTGAAGGAGAATCAACTAATCACTGCCAAGATGGTGAAGGAGAATCAACTAATCACTGCCAAGATGGTGAAGGAGAATCAAATAATCACTGCCAAGATGGTGAAGGAGAATCAACTAATCACTGCCAAGATGGTGAAGGAGAATCAACTAATCACTGCCAAGATGGTGAAGGAGAATCAACTAATCACTGCCAAGATGGTGAAGGAGAATCAACTAATCACTAACAAGATGGTGAAGGAAAATCAACTAATCACTGCCAAGATGGTGAAGGAAAATAACTGCCAAGATGGTGAAGGAGAATCAACTGATCACTACCAAGATGGTGAAGGAGAATCAACTAATCACTGCCAAGATGGTGAAGGAGAATCACTGCCAAGATGGTGAAGGAGAATCAACTAATCACTGCCAAGATGGTGAAGGAGAATCAACTAATCACTGCCAAGATGGTGAAGGAGAATCACTACCAAGATGGTGAAGGAGAATCAACTAATCACTGCCAAGATGGTGAAGGAGAATCAACTAATCACTGCCAAGATGGTGAAGGAGAATCAACTAATCACTGCCAAGATGGTGAAGGAGAATTAACTAATCTCTGCCAAGATGGTGAAGGAGAATCAACTAATCACTGCCAAGATGGTGAAGGAGAATCACTGCCAAGATGGTGAAGGAGAATCAACAAATCACTGCCAAGATGGTGAAGGAGAATCAACTAATCACTGCCAAGATGGTGAAGGAGAATCACTGCCAAGATGGTGAAGGAGAATCAACTAATCACTGCCAAGATGGTGAAGGAGAATCAACTAATAACTGCTAAGATGGTGAAGGAGAATCAACTAATCACTGCCAAGATGGTGAAGGAGAATCAACTAATCACTGCCAAGATGGTGAAGGAGAATCAACTAATCACTGCCAAGATGGTGAAGGAAAATCACTGCCAAGATGGTGAAGGAGAATCAACTGATCACTGCCAAGATGGTGAAGGAGAATCACTGCCAAGATGGTGAAGGAGAATCAACTAATCACTGCCAAGATGGTGAAGGAGAATCAAATAATCACTGCCAAGATGGTGAAGGAGAATCAACTAATCACTGCCAAGATGGTGAAGGAGAATCAACTAATCACTGCCAAGATGGTGAAGGAGAATCAACTAATCACTGCCAAGATGGTGAAGGAAAATCACTGCCAAGATGGTGAAGGAGAATCAACTAATAACTGCTAAGATGGTGAAGGAGAATCAACTAATAACTGCTAAGATGGTGAAGGAGAATCAACTAATCACTGCCAAGATGGTGAAGGAGAATCAACTAATCACTGCCAAGATGGTGAAGGAGAATCAACTAATCACTGCCAAGATGGTGAAGGAGAATCAACTAATAACTGCTAAGATGGTGAAGGAGAATCAACTAATCACTGCCAAGATGGTGAAGGAGAATCAACTAATCACTGCCAAGATGGTGAAGGAGAATCAACTAATCACTGCCAAGATGGTGAAGGAAAATCACTGCCAAGATGGTGAAGGAGAATCAACTGATCACTGCCAAGATGGTGAAGGAGAATCAACTAATCACTGCCAAGATGGTGAAGGAGAATCACTGCAAGATGTTGAAGGAGAATCAACTAATTACTGCCACGATGGTGAAGGAGAATCAACTAATCACTGCCAAGATGGTGAAGGAGAATCAACTAATCACTGCCAAGATGGTGAAGGAGAATCAAATAATCACTGCCAAGATAGTGAAGGAGAATCAACTAATCACTGCCAAGATGGTGAAGGAGAATCAACTAATCACTGCCAAGATGGTGAAGGAGAATCAACTAATCACTGCCAAGATGGTGAAGGAGAATCAACTAATCACTGCCAAGATGGTGAAGGAAAATCAACTAATCACTGCCAAGATGGTGAAGGAAAATAACTGCCAAGATGGTGAAGGAGAATCAACTGATCACTGCCAAGATGGTGAAGGAGAATCAACTAATCACTGCCAAGATGGTGAAGGAGAATCACTGCCAAGATGGTGAAGGAGAATCAACTAATCACTGCCAAGATGGTGAAGGAGAATCAACTAATCACTGCCAAGATGGTGAAGGAGAATCACTGCCAAGATGGTGAAGGAGAATCAACTAATCACTGCCAAGATGGTGAAGGAGAATCAACTAATCACTGCCAAGATGGTGAAGGAGAATCAACTAATCACTGCCAAGATGGTGAAGGAGAATTAACTAATCTCTGCCAAGATGGTGAAGGAGAATCAACTAATCACTGCCAAGATGGTGAAGGAGAATCACTGCCAAGATGGTGAAGGAGAATCAACAAATCACTGCCAAGATGGTGAAGGAGAATCAACTAATCACTGCCAAGATGGTGAAGGAGAATCACTGCCAAGATGGTGAAGGAGAATCAACTAATCACTGCCAAGATGGTGAAGGAGAATCAACTAATAACTGCTAAGATGGTGAAGGAGAATCAACTAATCACTGCCAAGATGGTGAAGGAGAATCAACTAATCACTGCCAAGATGGTGAAGGAGAATCAACTAATCACTGCCAAGATGGTGAAGGAAAATCACTGCCAAGATGGTGAAGGAGAATCAACTGATCACTGCCAAGATGGTGAAGGAGAATCACTGCCAAGATGGTGAAGGAGAATCAACTAATCACTGCCAAGATGGTGAAGGAGAATCAAATAATCACTGCCAAGATGGTGAAGGAGAATCAACTAATCACTGCCAAGATGGTGAAGGAGAATCAACTAATCACTGCCAAGATGGTGAAGGAGAATCAACTAATCACTGCCAAGATGGTGAAGGAGAATCAACTAATCACTGCCAAGATGGTGAAGGAAAATCAACTAATCACTGCCAAGATGGTGAAGGAAAATAACTGCCAAGATGGTGAAGGAGAATCAACTGATCACTGCCAAGATGGTGAAGGAGAATCAACTAATCACTGCCAAGATGGTGAAGGAGAATCACTGCCAAGATGGTGAAGGAGAATCAACTAATCACTGTAAAGATGGTGAAGGAGAATCAACTAATCACTGCCAAGATGGTGAAGGAGAATCACTGCCAAGATGGTGAAGGAGAATCAACTAATCACTGCCAAGATGGTGAAGGAGAATCAACTAATCACTGCCAAGATGGTGAAGGAGAATCAACTAATCACTGCCAAGATGGTGAAGGAGAATTAACTAATCTCTGCCAAGATGGTGAAGGAGAATCAACTAATCACTGCCAAGATGGTGAAGGAGAATCACTGCCAAGATGGTGAAGGAGAATCAACAAATCACTGCCAAGATGGTGAAGGAGAATCAACTAATCACTGCCAAGATGGTGAAGGAGAATCACTGCCAAGATGGTGAAGGAGAATCAACTAATCACTGCCAAGATGGTGAAGGAGAATCAACTAATAACTGCTAAGATGGTGAAGGAGAATCAACTAATCACTGCCAAGATGGTGAAGGAGAATCAACTAATCACTGCCAAGATGGTGAAGGAGAATCAACTAATCACTGCCAAGATGGTGAAGGAAAATCACTGCCAAGATGGTGAAGGAGAATCAACTGATCACTGCCAAGATGGTGAAGGAGAATCAACTAATCACTGCCAAGATGGTGAAGGAGAATCACTGCCAAGATGTTGAAGGAGAATCAACTAATTACTGCCACGATGGTGAAGGAGAATCAACTAATCACTGCCAAGATGGTGAAGGAGAATCAACTAATCACTGCCAAGATGGTGAAGGAGAATCAAATAATCACTGCCAAGATGGTGAAGGAGAATCAACTAATCACTGCCAAGATGGTGAAGGAGAATCAACTAATCACTGCCAAGATGGTGAAGGAGAATCAACTAATCACTGCCAAGATGGTGAAGGAGAATCAACTAATCAATGCCAAGATGGTGAAGGAAAATCAACTAATCACTGCCAAGATGGTGAAGGAAAATAACTGCCAAGATGGTGAAGGAGAATCAACTGATCACTGCCAAGATGGTGAAGGAGAATCAACTAATCACTGCCAAGATGGTGATGGAGAATCACTGCCAAGATGGTGAAGGAGAATCAACTAATCACTGCCAAGATGGTGAAGGAGAATCAACTAATCACTGCCAAGATGGTGAAGGAGAATCACTGCCAAGATGGTGAAGGAGAATCAACTAATCACTGCCAAGATGGTGAAGGAGAATCAACCAATCACTGCCAAGATGGTGAAGGAGAATCAACTAATCACTGCCAAGATGGTGAAGGAAAATTAACTAATCTCTGCCAAGATGGTGAAGGAGAATCAACTAATCACTGCCAAGATGGTGAAGGAGAATCACTGCCAAGATGGTGAAGGAGAATCAACAAATCACTGCCAAGATGGTGAAGGAGAATCAACTAATCACTGCCAAGATGGTGAAGGAGAATCACTGCCAAGATGGTGAAGGAGAATCAACTAATCACTGCCAAGATGGTGAAGGAGAATCAACTAATAACTGCTAAGATGGTGAAGGAGAATCAACTAATCACTGCCAAGATGGTGAAGGAGAATCAACTAATCACTGCCAAGATGGTGAAGGAGAATCAACTAATCACTGCCAAGATGGTGAAGGAAAATCACTGCCAAGATGGTGAAGGAGAATCAACTGATCACTGCCAAGATGGTGAAGGAGAATCAACTAATCACTGCCAAGATGGTGAAGGAGAATCACTGCCAAGATGTTGAAGGAGAATCAACTAATTACTGCCACGATGGTGAAGGAGAATCAACTAATCACTGCCAAGATCGTGAAGGAGAATCACTGCCAAGATGGTGAAGGAAAATCAACTAATCACTGCCAAGATGGTGAAGGAGAATCAACTAATCACTGCCAAGATGGTGAAGGAGAATCAACTAATCACTGCCAAGATGGTGAAGGAGAATCAACTAATCACTGCCAAGATGGTGAAGGAGAATCTCTGCCAAGATGGTGAAGGAAAATCAACTAATCACTGCCAAGATGGTGAAGGAGAATCAACTAATCACTGCCAAGATGGTGAAGGAGAATCAACTAATCACTGCCAAGATGGTGAAGGAGAATCAACTAATCACTGCCAAGATGGTGAAGGAGAATCAACTAATCACTGCCAAGATGGTGAAGGAGAATCAACTAATCACTAACAAGATGGTGAAGGAAAATCACTGCCAAGATGGTGAAGGAGAATCAACTGATCACTGCCAAGATGGTGAAGGAGAATCAACTAATCACTGCCAAGATGGTGAAGGAGAATCACTGCCAAGATGGTGAAGGAGAATCAACTAATCACTGCCAAGATGGTGAAGGAGAATCAACTAATCACTGCCAAGATGGTGAAGGAGAATCACTGCCAAGATGGTGAAGGAGAATCAATTGATCACTGCCAAGATGGTGAAGGAGAATCAAATAATCACTGCCAAGATGGTGAAGGAGAATCAACTAATCACTGCCACGATGGTGAAGGAGAATGAACTGATCACTGCCAAGATGGTGAAGGAGAATCAACTAATCACTGCCAAGATGGTGAAGGAGAATCAACTGATCACTGCCAAGATGGTGAAGGAGAATCAACTGATCACTGCCAAGATGGTGAAGGAGAATCAACTAATCACTGCCAAGATGGTGAAGGAGAATCAACTGATCACTGCCACGATGGTGAAGGAGAATCAACTGATCACTGCCAAGATGGTGAAGGAGAATCAACTAATCACTGCCAAGATGGTGAAGGAGAATCAACTAATCACTGCCACGATGGTGAAGTAGAATCACTGCCAAGATGGTGAAGGAGAATCAACTAATCACTGCCAAGATGGTGAAGGAGAATCAACTAATCACTGCCAAGATGGTGAAGGAGAATCAACTAATCACTGCCAAGATGGTGAAGGAGAATCACTGCCAAGATGGTGAAGGAGAATCAACTAATCACTGCCAAGATGGTGAAGGAGAATCACTGCCAAGATGGTGAAGGAGAATCAATTAATCACTGCCAAGATGGTGAAGGAGAATCAACTAATCACTGCCAAGATGGTGAAGGAGAATCACTGCTAAGATGGTGAAGGAGAATCAACTAATCACTGCCAAGATGGTGAAGGAGAATCAACTAATAACTGCTAAGATGGTGAAGGAGAATCAACTAATCACTGCCAAGATGGTGAAGGAGAATCACTGCCAAGATGGTGAAGGAGAATCAATTGATCAATGCCAAGATGGTGAAGGAGAATCAACTAATCACTGCCAAGATGGTGAAGGAGAATCAACTAATCACTGCCAAGATGGTGAAGGAGAATCAACTAATCACTAACAAGATGGTGAAGGAAAATCAACTAATCACTGCCAAGATGGTGAAGGAAAATAACTGCCAAGATGGTGAAGGAGAATCAACTGATCACTACCAAGATGGTGAAGGAGAATCAACTAATCACTGCCAAGATGGTGAAGGAGAATCACTGCCAAGATGGTGAAGGAGAATCAACTAATCACTGCCAAGATGGTGAAGGAGAATCACTACCAAGATGGTGAAGGAGAATCAACTAATCACTGCCAAGATGGTGAAGGAGAATCAACTAATCACTGCCAAGATGGTGAAGGAGAATCAACTAATCACTGCCAAGATGGTGAAGGAGAATTAACTAATCTCTGCCAAGATGGTGAAGGAGAATCAACTAATCACTGCCAAGATGGTGAAGGAGAATCACTGCCAAGATGGTGAAGGAGAATCAACAAATCACTGCCAAGATGGTGAAGGAGAATCAACTAATCACTGCCAAGATGGTGAAGGAGAATCACTGCCAAGATGGTGAAGGAGAATCAACTAATCACTGCCAAGATGGTGAAGGAGAATCAACTAATAACTGCTAAGATGGTGAAGGAGAATCAACTAATCACTGCCAAGATGGTGAAGGAGAATCAACTAATCACTGCCAAGATGGTGAAGGAGAATCAACTAATCACTGCCAAGATGGTGAAGGAAAATCACTGCCAAGATGGTGAAGGAGAATCAACTGATCACTGCCAAGATGGTGAAGGAGAATCACTGCCAAGATGGTGAAGGAGAATCAACTAATCACTGCCAAGATGGTGAAGGAGAATCAAATAATCACTGCCAAGATGGTGAAGGAGAATCAACTAATCACTGCCAAGATGGTGAAGGAGAATCAACTAATCACTGCCAAGATGGTGAAGGAGAATCAACTAATCACTGCCAAGATGGTGAAGGAAAATCACTGCCAAGATGGTGAAGGAGAATCAACTAATAACTGCTAAGATGGTGAAGGAGAATCAACTAATAACTGCTAAGATGGTGAAGGAGAATCAACTAATCACTGCCAAGATGGTGAAGGAGAATCAACTAATCACTGCCAAGATGGTGAAGGAGAATCAACTAATCACTGCCAAGATGGTGAAGGAGAATCAACTAATAACTGCTAAGATGGTGAAGGAGAATCAACTAATCACTGCCAAGATGGTGAAGGAGAATCAACTAATCACTGCCAAGATGGTGAAGGAGAATCAACTAATCACTGCCAAGATGGTGAAGGAAAATCACTGCCAAGATGGTGAAGGAGAATCAACTGATCACTGCCAAGATGGTGAAGGAGAATCAACTAATCACTGCCAAGATGGTGAAGGAGAATCACTGCAAGATGTTGAAGGAGAATCAACTAATTACTGCCACGATGGTGAAGGAGAATCAACTAATCACTGCCAAGATGGTGAAGGAGAATCAACTAATCACTGCCAAGATGGTGAAGGAGAATCAAATAATCACTGCCAAGATGGTGAAGGAGAATCAACTAATCACTGCCAAGATGGTGAAGGAGAATCAACTAATCACTGCCAAGATGGTGAAGGAGAATCAACTAATCACTGCCAAGATGGTGAAGGAGAATCAACTAATCACTGCCAAGATGGTGAAGGAAAATCAACTAATCACTGCCAAGATGGTGAAGGAAAATAACTGCCAAGATGGTGAAGGAGAATCAACTGATCACTGCCAAGATGGTGAAGGAGAATCAACTAATCACTGCCAAGATGGTGAAGGAGAATCACTGCCAAGATGGTGAAGGAGAATCAACTAATCACTGCCAAGATGGTGAAGGAGAATCAACTAATCACTGCCAAGATGGTGAAGGAGAATCACTGCCAAGATGGTGAAGGAGAATCAACTAATCACTGCCAAGATGGTGAAGGAGAATCACTGCCAAGATGGTGAAGGAGAATCAATTAATCACTGCCAAGATGGTGAAGGAGAATCAACTAATCACTGCCAAGATGGTGAAGGAGAATCACTGCTAAGATGGTGAAGGAGAATCAACTAATCACTGCCAAGATGGTGAAGGAGAATCAACTAATAACTGCTAAGATGGTGAAGGAGAATCAACTAATCACTGCCAAGATGGTGAAGGAGAATCACTGCCAAGATGGTGAAGGAGAATCAATTGATCACTGCCAAGATGGTGAAGGAGAATCAACTAATCACTGCCAAGATGGTGAAGGAGAATCAACTAATCACTGCCAAGATGGTGAAGGAGAATCAACTAATCACTAACAAGATGGTGAAGGAAAATCAACTAATCACTGCCAAGATGGTGAAGGAAAATAACTGCCAAGATGGTGAAGGAGAATCAACTGATCACTACCAAGATGGTGAAGGAGAATCAACTAATCACTGCCAAGATGGTGAAGGAGAATCACTGCCAAGATGGTGAAGGAGAATCAACTAATCACTGCCAAGATGGTGAAGGAGAATCAACTAATCACTGCCAAGATGGTGAAGGAGAATCACTACCAAGATGGTGAAGGAGAATCAACTAATCACTGCCAAGATGGTGAAGGAGAATCAACTAATCACTGCCAAGATGGTGAAGGAGAATCAACTAATCACTGCCAAGATGGTGAAGGAGAATTAACTAATCTCTGCCAAGATGGTGAAGGAGAATCAACTAATCACTGCCAAGATGGTGAAGGAGAATCACTGCCAAGATGGTGAAGGAGAATCAACAAATCACTGCCAAGATGGTGAAGGAGAATCAACTAATCACTGCCAAGATGGTGAAGGAGAATCACTGCCAAGATGGTGAAGGAGAATCAACTAATCACTGCCAAGATGGTGAAGGAGAATCAACTAATAACTGCTAAGATGGTGAAGGAGAATCAACTAATCACTGCCAAGATGGTGAAGGAGAATCAACTAATCACTGCCAAGATGGTGAAGGAGAATCAACTAATCACTGCCAAGATGGTGAAGGAAAATCACTGCCAAGATGGTGAAGGAGAATCAACTGATCACTGCCAAGATGGTGAAGGAGAATCACTGCCAAGATGGTGAAGGAGAATCAACTAATCACTGCCAAGATGGTGAAGGAGAATCAAATAATCACTGCCAAGATGGTGAAGGAGAATCAACTAATCACTGCCAAGATGGTGAAGGAGAATCAACTAATCACTGCCAAGATGGTGAAGGAGAATCAACTAATCACTGCCAAGATGGTGAAGGAAAATCACTGCCAAGATGGTGAAGGAGAATCAACTAATAACTGCTAAGATGGTGAAGGAGAATCAACTAATAACTGCTAAGATGGTGAAGGAGAATCAACTAATCACTGCCAAGATGGTGAAGGAGAATCAACTAATCACTGCCAAGATGGTGAAGGAGAATCAACTAATCACTGCCAAGATGGTGAAGGAGAATCAACTAATAACTGCTAAGATGGTGAAGGAGAATCAACTAATCACTGCCAAGATGGTGAAGGAGAATCAACTAATCACTGCCAAGATGGTGAAGGAGAATCAACTAATCACTGCCAAGATGGTGAAGGAAAATCACTGCCAAGATGGTGAAGGAGAATCAACTGATCACTGCCAAGATGGTGAAGGAGAATCAACTAATCACTGCCAAGATGGTGAAGGAGAATCACTGCAAGATGTTGAAGGAGAATCAACTAATTACTGCCACGATGGTGAAGGAGAATCGACTAATCACTGCCAAGATGGTGAAGGAGAATCAACTAATCACTGCCAAGATGGTGAAGGAGAATCAAATAATCACTGCCAAGATGGTGAAGGAGAATCAACTAATCACTGCCAAGATGGTGAAGGAGAATCAACTAATCACTGCCAAGATGGTGAAGGAGAATCAACTAATCACTGCCAAGATGGTGAAGGAGAATCAACTAATCACTGCCAAGATGGTGAAGGAAAATCAACTAATCACTGCCAAGATGGTGAAGGAAAATAACTGCCAAGATGGTGAAGGAGAATCAACTGATCACTGCCAAGATGGTGAAGGAGAATCAACTAATCACTGCCAAGATGGTGAAGGAGAATCACTGCCAAGATGGTGAAGGAGAATCAACTAATCACTGCCAAGATGGTGAAGGAGAATCAACTAATCACTGCCAAGATGGTGAAGGAGAATCACTGCCAAGATGGTGAAGGAGAATCAACTAATCACTGCCAAGATGGTGAAGGAGAATCAACTAATCACTGCCAAGATGGTGAAGGAGAATCAACTAATCACTGCCAAGATGGTGAAGGAGAATTAACTAATCTCTGCCAAGATGGTGAAGGAGAATCAACTAATCACTGCCAAGATGGTGAAGGAGAATCACTGCCAAGATGGTGAAGGAGAATCAACAAATCACTGCCAAGATGGTGAAGGAGAATCAACTAATCACTGCCAAGATGGTGAAGGAGAATCACTGCCAAGATGGTGAAGGAGAATCAACTAATCACTGCCAAGATGGTGAAGGAGAATCAACTAATAACTGCTAAGATGGTGAAGGAGAATCAACTAATCACTGCCAAGATGGTGAAGGAGAATCAACTAATAACTGCTAAGATGGTGAAGGAGAATCAACTAATCACTGCCAAGATGGTGAAGGAGAATCACTGCCAAGATGGTGAAGGAGAATCAACTAATCACTGCCAAGATGGTGAAGGAGAATCACTGCCAAGATGGTGAAGGAGAATCAACTAATCACTGCCAAGATGGTGAAGGAGAATCAACTAATCACTGCCAAGATGGTGAAGGAGAATCACTGCCAAGATGGTGAAGGAGAATCAATTGATCACTGCCAAGATGGTGAAGGAGAATCAAATAATCACTGCCAAGATGGTGAAGGAGAATCAACTAATCACTGCCACGATGGTGAAGGAGAATGAACTGATCACTGCCAAGATGGTGAAGGAGAATCAACTAATCACTGCCAAGATGGTGAAGGAGAATCAACTGATCACTGCCAAGATGGTGAAGGAGAATCAACTGATCACTGCCAAGATGGTGAAGGAGAATCAACTAATCACTGCCAAGATGGTGAAGGAGAATCAACTGATCACTGCCACGATGGTGAAGGAGAATCAACTGATCACTGCCAAGATGGTGAAGGAGAATCAACTAATCACTGCCAAGATGGTGAAGGAGAATCAACTAATCACTGCCACGATGGTGAAGTAGAATCACTGCCAAGATGGTGAAGGAGAATCAACTAATCACTGCCAAGATGGTGAAGGAGAATCAACTAATCACTGCCAAGATGGTGAAGGAGAATCAACTAATCACTGCCAAGATGGTGAAGGAGAATCACTGCCAAGATGGTGAAGGAGAATCAACTAATCACTGCCAAGATGGTGAAGGAGAATCACTGCCAAGATGGTGAAGGAGAATCAATTAATCACTGCCAAGATGGTGAAGGAGAATCAACTAATCACTGCCAAGATGGTGAAGGAGAATCACTGCTAAGATGGTGAAGGAGAATCAACTAATCACTGCCAAGATGGTGAAGGAGAATCAACTAATAACTGCTAAGATGGTGAAGGAGAATCAACTAATCACTGCCAAGATGGTGAAGGAGAATCAACTAATCACTGCCAAGATGGTGAAGGAGAATCAACTAATCACTGCCAAGATGGTGAAGGAAAATCACTGCCAAGATGGTGAAGGAGAATCAACTGATCACTGCCAAGATGGTGAAGGAGAATCAACTAATCACTGCCAAGATGGTGAAGGAGAATCACTGCCAAGATGTTGAAGGAGAATCAACTAATTACTGCCACGATGGTGAAGGAGAATCAACTAATCACTGCCAAGATGGTGAATGAGAATCACTGCCAAGATGGTGAAGGAGAATCAACTAATCACTGCCAAGATGGTGAAGGAGAATCAACTAATCACTGCCAAGATGGTGAAGGAGAATCAACTAATCACTGCCAAGATGGTGAAGGAGAATCAACTAATCACTGCCAAGATGGTGAAGGAGAATCAACTAATCACTGCCAAGATGGTGAAGGAGAATCACTGCCAAGATGGTGAAGGAAAATCAACTAATCACTGCCAAGATGGTGAAGGAGAATCAACTAATCACTGCCAAGATGGTGAAGGAGAATCAACTAATCACTGCCAAGATGGTGAAGGAGAATCAACTAATCACTGCCAAGATGGTGAAGGAGAATCAACTAATCACTGCCAAGATGGTGAAGGAGAATCAACTAATCACTGCCAAGATGGTGAAGGAAAATCACTGCCAAGATGGTGAAGGAGAATCAACTGATCACTGCCAAGATGGTGAAGGAGAATCAACTAATCACTGCTAAGATGGTGAAGGAGAATCACTGCCAAGATGGTGAAGGAGAATCAATTGATCACTGCCAAGATGGTGAAGGAGAATCAAATAATCACTGCCAAGATGGTGAAGGAGAATCAAGTAATCACTGCCACGATGGTGAAGGAGAATGAACTGATCACTGCCAAGATGGTGAAGGAGAATCAACTAATCACTGCCAAGATGGTGAAGGAGAATCAACTGATCACTGCCAAGATGGTGAAGGAGAATCAACTAATCACTGCCAAGATGGTGAAGGAGAATCACTGCCAAGATGGTGAAGGAGAATCACTGCCAAGATGGTGAAGGAAAATCAACTAATCACTGCCAAGATGGTGAAGGAGAATCAACTAATCACTGCCAAGATGGTGAAGGAGAATCAACTAATCACTGCCAAGATGGTGAAGGAGAATCAACTAATCACTGCCAAGATGGTGAAGGAGAATCACTGCCAAGATGGTGAAGGAAAATCAACTAATCACTGCCAAGATGGTGAAGGAGAATCAACTAATCACTGCCAAGATGGTGAAGGAGAATCAACTAATCACTGCCAAGATGGTGAAGGAGAATCAACTAATCACTGCCAAGATGGTGAAGGAGAATCAACTAATCACTGCCAAGATGGTGAAGGAGAATCAACTAATCACTAACAAGATGGTGAAGGAAAATCACTGCCAAGATGGTGAAGGAGAATCAACTGATCACTGCCAAGATGGTGAAGGAGAATCAACTAATCACTGCCAAGATGGTGAAGGAGAATCACTGCCAAGATGGTGAAGGAGAATCAACTAATCACTGCCAAGATGGTGAAGGAGAATCAACTAATCACTGCCAAGATGGTGAAGGAGAATCACTGCCAAGATGGTGAAGGAGAATCAATTGATCACTGCCAAGATGGTGAAGGAGAATCAAATAATCACTGCCAAGATGGTGAAGGAGAATCAACTAATCACTGCCACGATGGTGAAGGAGAATGAACTGATCACTGCCAAGATGGTGAAGGAGAATCAACTAATCACTGCCAAGATGGTGAAGGAGAATCAACTGATCACTGCCAAGATGGTGAAGGAGAATCAACTGATCACTGCCAAGATGGTGAAGGAGAATCAACTAATCACTGCCAAGATGGTGAAGGAGAATCAACTGATCACTGCCACGATGGTGAAGGAGAATCAACTGATCACTGCCAAGATGGTGAAGGAGAATCAACTAATCACTGCCAAGATGGTGAAGGAGAATCAACTAATCACTGCCACGATGGTGAAGTAGAATCACTGCCAAGATGGTGAAGGAGAATCAACTAATCACTGCCAAGATGGTGAAGGAGAATCAACTAATCACTGCCAAGATGGTGAAGGAGAATCAACTAATCACTGCCAAGATGGTGAAGGAGAATCACTGCCAAGATGGTGAAGGAGAATCAACTAATCACTGCCAAGATGGTGAAGGAGAATCACTGCCAAGATGGTGAAGGAGAATCAATTAATCACTGCCAAGATGGTGAAGGAGAATCAACTAATCACTGCCAAGATGGTGAAGGAGAATCACTGCTAAGATGGTGAAGGAGAATCAACTAATCACTGCCAAGATGGTGAAGGAGAATCAACTAATAACTGCTAAGATGGTGAAGGAGAATCAACTAATCACTGCCAAGATGGTGAAGGAGAATCAACTAATCACTGCCAAGATGGTGAAGGAGAATCAACTAATCACTGCCAAGATGGTGAAGGAAAATCACTGCCAAGATGGTGAAGGAGAATCAACTGATCACTGCCAAGATGGTGAAGGAAAATCAACTAATCACTGCCAAGATGGTGAAGGAGAATCACTGCCAAGATGTTGAAGGAGAATCAACTAATTACTGCCACGATGGTGAAGGAGAATCAACTAATCACTGCCAAGATGGTGAATGAGAATCACTGCCAAGATGGTGAAGGAGAATCAACTAATCACTGCCAAGATGGTGAAGGAGAATCAACTAATCACTGCCAAGATGGTGAAGGAGAATCAACTAATCACTGCCAAGATGGTGAAGGAGAATCAACTAATCACTGCCAAGATGGTGAAGGAGAATCAACTAATCACTGCCAAGATGGTGAAGGAGAATCACTGCCAAGATGGTGAAGGAAAATCAACTAATCACTGCCAAGATGGTGAAGGAGAATCAACTAATCACTGCCAAGATGGTGAAGGAGAATCAACTAATCACTGCCAAGATGGTGAAGGAGAATCAACTAATCACTGCCAAGATGGTGAAGGAGAATCAACTAATCACTGCCAAGATGGTGAAGGAGAATCAACTAATCACTGCCAAGATGGTGAAGGAAAATCACTGCCAAGATGGTGAAGGAGAATCAACTGATCACTGCCAAGATGGTGAAGGAGAATCAACTAATCACTGCTAAGATGGTGAAGGAGAATCACTGCCAAGATGGTGAAGGAGAATCAATTGATCACTGCCAAGATGGTGAAGGAGAATCAAATAATCACTGCCAAGATGGTGAAGGAGAATCAAGTAATCACTGCCACGATGGTGAAGGAGAATGAACTGATCACTGCCAAGATGGTGAAGGAGAATCAACTAATCACTGCCAAGATGGTGAAGGAGAATCAACTGATCACTGCCAAGATGGTGAAGGAGAATCAACTGAACACTGCCAAGATGGTGAAGGAGAATCAACTAATCACTGCCAAGATGGTGAAGGAGAATCAACTGATCACTGCCAAGATGGTGAAGGAGAATCAACTGATCACTGCCAAGATGGTGAAGGAGAATCAACTAATCACTGCCAAGATGGTGAAGGAGAATCAACTAATCACTGCCAAGATGGTGAAGTAGAATCACTGCCAAGATGGTGAAGGAGAATCAACTAATCACTGCCAAGATGGTGAAGGAGAATCAACTAATCACTGCCAAGATGGTGAAGGAGAATCAACTAATCACTGCCAAGATGGTGAAGGAGAATCACTGCCAAGATGGTGAAGGAGAATCAACTAATCACTGCCAAGATGGTGAAGGAGAATCACTGCCAAGATGGTGAAGGAGAATCAATTAATCACTGCCAAGATGGTGAAGGAGAATCAACTAATCACTGCCAAGATGGTGAAGGAGAATCACTGCCAAGTTGGTGAAGGAGAATCAACTAATCACTGCCACGATGGTGAAGGAGAATCAACTAATCACTGCCATGACGGTGAAGGAGAATCAACTAATCACTGCCAAGATGGTGAAGGAGAATCACTGCCAAGATGGTGAAGGAGAATCAGCTAATCACTGCCAAGATGGTGAAGGAGAATCACTGCCAAGATGGTGAAGGAGAATCAACTAATCACTGCCAAGATGGTGAAGGAGAATCACTGCCAAGATGGTGAAGGACAATCAACTAATCACTGCCAAGATGGTGAAGGAGAATCAACTAATCACTGCCAAGATGGTGAGGGAGAATCAACTAATCACTGCCAAGATGGTGAAGGAGAATCAACTAATCACTGCCAAGATGGTGAAGGAGAATCAACTAATCACTGCCACGATGGTGAAGGAGAATCAACTAATCACTGCCACGATGGTGAAGGAGAATCACTGCCAAGATGGTGAAGGAGAATCACTGCCAAGATGGTGAAGAAGAATCAACTAATCACTGCCAAGATGGTGAAGGAGAATCAACTAATCACTGCCACGATGGTGAAGGAGAATCACTGCCAAGATGGTGAGGGAGAATCAACTAATCACTGCCAAGATGGTGAAGGAGAATCACTGCCAAGGTGGTGAAGGAGAATCAACTAATCACTGCCAAGATGGTGAAGGAGAATCACTGCCAAGATGGTGAAGAAGAATCAACTAATCATTGCCAGGATGGTGAAGGAGAATCAACTAATCACTGCCAAGATGGTGAAGGAGAATCACTGCCAAGATGGTGAAGGAGAATCACTGCCAAGATGGTGAAGAAGAATCAACTAATCACTGCCAAGATGGTGAAGGAGAATCAACTAATCACTGCCAGGATGGTGAAGGAGAATCAACTAATCACTGCCAAGATGGTGAGGGAGAATCAACTAATCACTGACAAGATGGTGAAGGAGAATCAACTAATCACTGACAAGATGGTGAAGGAGAATCACTGCCAAGATGGTGAAGGAGAATCACTGCCAAGATGGTGAAGAAGAATCAACTAATCACTGCCAAGATGGTGAAGGAGAATCAACTAATCACTGCCAAGATGGTGAAGGAGAATCAACTAATCACTGCCAAGATGGTGAAGGAGAATCAACTAATCACTGCCAAGATGGTGAAGGAGGATCAACTAATCACTGCCAAGATGGTGAAGGAGAATCACTGCCAAGGTGGTGAAGGAGAATCACTGCCAAGATGGTGAAGAAGAATCAACTAATCACTGCCAAGATGGTGAAGGAGAATCAACTAATCACTGCCAGGATGGTGAAGGAGAATCAACTAATCACTGCCAAGATGGTGAGGGAGAATCAACTAATCACTGCCAAAATGGTGAAGGAAAATCAACTAATCACTGACAAGATGGTGAAGGAGAATCACTGCCAAGATGGTGAAGGAGAATCACTGCCAAGATGGTGAAGAAGAATCAACTAATCACTGCCAAGATGGTGAAGGAGAATCAACTTATCACTGCCAAGATGGTGAAGGAGAATCAACTAATCACTGCCAAGATCGTGAAGGAGAATCAACTAATCACTGCCAAGATGGTGTAGGAGAATCAACTAATTACTGCCAAGATGGTGAAGGAGAATCAACTAATCACTGCCAAGATGGTGAAGGAGAATCACTGCCAAGATGGTGAAGGAGAATCAACTAATCACTGCCAAGATGGTGAAGGAGAATCAACTAATCACTGCCAAGATGGTGAAGGAGAATCAACTAATCACTGCCAAGATGGTGAAGGAGAATCAACTAATCACTGCCACGATGGTGAAGGAGAATCAACTAATCACTGCCAAGATGGTGAGGGAGAATCAACTAATCACTGCCAAGATGGTGAAGGAGAATCAACTAATCACTGCCAAGATGGTGAAGGAGAATCACTGCCAAGATGGTGAAGGAGAATCAACTAATCACTGCCAAAATGGTGAAGGTGAATCAACTAATCACTGCCAAGATGGTGAAGGAGAATCAACTAATCACTGCCAAGATGCTGAAGGAGAATTAACTAATCACTGCCAAGATGGTGAAGGAGAATCAACTAATCACTGCCAAGATGGTGAAGGAGAATCACTGCCAAGATGGTGAAGGAGAATCAACTAATCACTGCCACGATGGTGAAGGAGAATCAACTAATCACTGCCAAGATGGTGAAGGAGAATCACTGCCAAGATGGTGAAGGAGAATCAACTAATCACTGCCAAGATGGTGAAGGAGAATCAACTAATAACTGCCAAGATGGTGAAGGAGAATCAACTAATCACTGCCAAGATGGTGAAGGAGAATCAACTAATCACTGCCAAGATGGTGAAGGAGAATCAACTAATCACTGCCAAGATGGTGAAGGAAAATCACTGCCAAGATGGTGAAGGAGAATCAACTGATCACTGCCAAGATGGTGAAGGAGAATCAACTAATCACTGCCAAGATGGTGAAGGAGAATCACTGCCAAGATGGTGAAGGAGAATCAACTAATTACTGCCACGATGGTGAAGGAGAATCAACTAATCACTGCCAAGATGGTGAAGGAGAATCACTGCCAAGATGGTGAAGGAGAATCAACTAATCACTGCCAAGATGGTGAAGGAGAATCAACTAATCACTGCCAAGATGGTGAAGGAGAATCAACTAATCACTGCCAAGATGGTGAAGGAGAATCAACTAATCACTGCCAAGATGGTGAAGGAGAATCAACTAATCACTGCCAAGATGGTGAAGGAGAATCACTGCCAAGATGGTGAAGGAAAATCAACTAATCACTGCCAAGATGGTGAAGGAGAATCAACTAATCACTGCCAAGATGGTGAAGGAGAATCAACTAATCACTGCCAAGATGGTGAAGGAGAATCAACTAATCACTGCCAAGATGGTGAAGGAGAATCAACTAATCACTGCCAAGATGGTGAAGGAAAATCACTGCCAAGATGGTGAAGTAGAATCAACTGATCACTGCCAAGATGGTGAAGGAGAATCAACTAATCACTGCCAAGATGGTGAAGGAGAATCACTGCCAAGATGGTGAAGGAGAATCAACTAATCACTGCCAAGATGGTGAAGGAGAATCAACTAATCACTGCCAAGATGGTGAAGGAGAATCACTGCCAAGATGGTGAAGGAGAATCCATTGATCACTGCCAAGATGGTGAAGGAGAATCAAATAATCACTGCCAAGATGGTGAAGGAGAATCAACTAATCACTGCCACGATGGTGCAGGAGAATCAACTGATCACTGCCAAGATGGTGAAGGAGAATCAACTAATCACTGCCAAGATGGTGAAGGAGAATCAACTGATCACTGCCAAGATGGTGAAGGAGAATCAACTGATCACTGCCAAAATGGTGAAGGAGAATCAACTAATCACTGCCAAGATGGTGAAGGAGAATCAACTGATCACTGCCAAGATGGTGAAGGAGAATCAACTGATCACTGCCAAGATGGTGAAGGAGAATCAACTAATCACTGCCAAGATGGTGAAGGAGAATCAACTAATCACTGCCAAGATGGTGAAGGAGAATCACTGCCAAGATGGTGAAGGAGAATCAACTAATCACTGCCAAGATGGTGAAGGAGAATCAACTAATCACTGTCAAGATGGTGAAGGAGAATCAACAAATCACTGCCAAGATGGTGAAGGAGAATCAACTAATCACTGCCAAGATGGTGAAGGAGAATCAACTAATCACTGCCAAGATGGTGAAGGAGAATCACTGCCAAGATGGTGAAGGAGAATCAACTAATCACTGCCAAGATGGTGAAGGAGAATCACTGCCAAGATGGTGAGGGAGAATCAACTAATCATTGCCACGATGGTGAAGGAGAATCAACTAATCACTGCCAAGATGGTGAAGGAGAATCAACTAATCATTGCCAAGATGGTGAAGGAGAATCAACTAATCACTGCCAAGATGGTGAAGGAGAATCACTGCCAAGATGGTGAAGGAGAATCAACTAATCACTGCCACGTTGGTGAAGGAGAATCAACTAATCACTGCCACGATGGTGAAGGAGAATCAACTAATCACTGCCAAGATGGTGAAGGAGAATCACTGCCAAGATGGTGAAGGAGAATCACCTAATCACTGCCAAGATGGTGAAGGAGAATCACTGCCAAGATGGTGAAGGAAAATCAACTAATCACTGCCAAGATGGTGAAGGAGAATCACTGCCAAGATGGTGAAGGAGAATCAACTAATCACTGCCAAGATGGTGAAGGAGAATCACTGCCAAGATGGTGAAGTAGAATCAACTAATCACTGCCAAGATGGTGAAGGAGAATCAACTAATCACTGCCAAGATGGTGAAGGAGAATCACTGCCAAGATGGTGAAGGAGAATCAACTAATCACTGCCACGATGGTGAAGGAGAATCAACTAATCACTGCCACGATGGTGAAGGAGAATCAACTAATCACTGCCAAGATGGTGAAGGAGAATCACTGCCACTATGGTGAAGGAGAATCAACTAATCACTGCCAAGATGGTGAAGGAGAATCACTGCCAAGATGGTGAAGGAGAATCAACTAATCACTGCCAAGATGGTGAAGGAGAATCACTGCCAAGATGGTGAAGGAGAATCAACTAATCACTGCCAAGATGGTGAAGGAGAATCACTGCCAAGATGGTGAAGGAGAATCAACTAATCACTGCCAAGATGGTGAAGGAGAATCAACTAATCACTGCCAAGATGGTGAAGGAGAATCAACTAATCACTGCCAAGATGGTGAAGGAGAATCAACTAATCACTGCCAAGATGGTGAAGGAGAATCAACTAATCATTGCCAAGATGGTGAAGGAGAATCACTGCCAAGATGGTGAAGGAAAATCAACTAATCACTGCCAAGATGGTGAAGGAGAATCAACTAATCACTGCCAAGATGGTGAAGGAGAATCAACTAATCACTGCCAAGATGGTGAAGGAGAATCAACTAATCACTGCCAAGATGGTGAAGGAAAATCACTGCCAAGATGGTGAAGTAGAATCAACTGATCACTGCCAAGATGGTGAAGGAGAATCAACTAATCACTGCCAAGATGGTGAAGGAGAATCACTGCCAAGATGGTGAAGGAGAATCAACTAATCACTGCCAAGATGGTGAAGGAGAATCAACTAATCACTGCCAAGATGGTGAAGGAGAATCACTGCCAAGATGATGAAGGATAATCAATTGATCACTGCCAAGATGGTGAAGGAGAATCAAATAATCACTGCCACGATGGTGAAGGAGAATCAACTGATCACTGCCAAGATGGTGAAGGAGAATCAACTAATCACTGCCAAGATGGTGAAGGAGAATCAACTGATCACTGCCAAGATGGTGAAGGAGAATCAACTGATCACTGCCAAGATGGTGAAGGAGAATCAACTAATCACTGCCAAGATGGTGAAGGAGAATCAACTGATCACTGCCAAGATGGTGAAGGAGAATCAACTGATCACTGCCAAGATGGTGAAGGAGAATCAACTAATCACTGCCAAGATGGTGAAGGAGAATCAACTAATCACTGCCAAGATGGTGAAGGAGAATCACTGCCAAGATGGTGAAGGAGAATCAACTAATCACTGCCAAGATGGTGAAGGAGAATCAACTAATCACTGCCAAGATGGTGAAGGAGAATCAACAAATCACTGCCAAGATGGTGAAGGAGAATCAACTGATCACTGCCAAGATGGTGAAGGAGAATCAACTAATCACTGCCAAGATGGTGAAGAAGAATCAACTAATCACTGCCAAGATGGTGAAGGAGAATCAACTGATCACTGCCAAGATGGTGAAGGAGAATCAACTGATCACTGCCAAGATGGTGAAGGAGAATCAACTAATCACTGCCAAGATGGTGAAGGAGAATCAACTAAACACTGCCAAGATGGTGAAGGAGAATCACTGCCAAGATGGTGAAGGAGAATCAACTAATCACTGCCAAGATGGTGAAGGAGAATCACTGCCAAGATGGTGAGGGAGAATCAACTAATCACTGCCACGATGGTGAAGGAGAATCAACTAATCACTGCCAAGATGGTGAAGGAGAATTAACTAATCACTGCCAAGATGGTGAAGGAGAATCAACTAATCACTGCCAAGATGGTGAAGGAGAATCACTGCCAAGATGGTGAAGGAGAATCAACTAATCACTGCCACGATGGTGAAGGAGAATCAACTAATCACTGCCACGATGGTGAAGGAGAATCAACTAATCACTGCCAAGATGGTGAAGGAGAATCACTGCCAAGATGGTGAAGGAGAATCACCTAATCACTGCCAAGATGGTGAAGGAGAATCACTGCCAAGATGGTGAAGGAAAATCAACTAATCACTGCCAAGATGGTGAAGGAGAATCACTGCCAAGATGGTGAAGGAGAATCAACTAATCACTGCCAAGATGGTGAAGGAGAATCACTGCCAAGATGGTGAAGGAGAATCAACTAATCACTGCCAAGATGGTGAAGGAGAATCAACTAATCACTGCCAAGATGGTGAAGGAGAATCACTGCCAAGATGGTGAAGGAGAATCAACTAATCACTGCCACGATGGTGAAGGAGAATCAACTAATCACTGCCACGATGGTGAAGGAGAATCAACTAATCACTGCCAAGATGGTGAAGGAGAATCACTGCCACGATGGTGAAGGAGAATCAACTAATCACTGCCAAGATGGTGAAGGAGAATCACTGCCAAGATGGTGAAGGAGAATCAACTAATCACTGCCAAGATGGTGAAGGAGAATCACTGCCAAGATGGTGAAGGAGAATCAACTAATCACTGCCACGATGGTGAAGGAGAATCAACTAATCACTGCCAAGATGGTGAGGGAGAATCAAATAATCACTGCCAAGATGGTGAGGGAGAATCAACTAATCACTGCCAAGATGGTGAAGGAGAATCAACTGATCACTGCCAAGATGGTGAAGGAGAATCAACTGATCACTGCCAAGATGGTGAAGGAGAATCACTGCCAAGATGGTGAGGGAGAATCAACTAATCACTGCCAGGATGGTGAGGGAGAATCAACTAATCACTGCCACGATGGTGAAGGAGAATCACTGCCAAGATGCTGAGGGAGAATCAACTAATCACTGCCACGATGGTGAAGGAGAATCAACTAATCACTGCCAAGATGGTGAAGGAGAATCACTGCCAAGATGGTGAAGGAGAATCACTGCCAAGATGGTGAAGGAGAATCAACTAATCACTGCCACGATGGTGAAGGAGAATCAACTAATCACTGCCACGACGGTGAAGGAGAATCAACTAATCACTGCCAAGATGGTGAAGGAGAATCACTGCCAAGATGGTGAAGGAGAATGAGCTAATCACTGCCAAGATGGTGAAGGAGAATCAACTAATCACTGCCAGGATGGTGAAGGAGAATCAACTAATCACTGCCAAGATGGTGAAGGAGAATCAACTAATCACTGCCAAGATGGTGAAGGAGAATCAACAAATCACTGCCAAGATGGTGAAGGAGAATCAACTGATCACTGCCAAGATGGTGAAGGAGAATCAACTAATCACTGCCAAGATGGTGAAGAATCAACTAATCACTGCCAAGATGGTGAAGGAGAATCAACTGATCACTGCCAAGATGGTGAAGGAGAATCAACTGATCACTGCCAAGATGGTGAAGGAGAATCAACTAATCACTGCCAAGATGGTGAAGGAGAATCAACTAATCACTGCCAAGATGGTGAAGGAGAATCACTGCCAAGATGGTGAAGGAGAATCAACTAATCACTGCCAAGATGGTGAAGGAGAATCACTGCCAAGATGGTGAGGGAGAATCAACTAATCACTGCCACGATGGTGAAGGAGAATCAACTATTCACTGCCAAGATGGTGAAGGAGAATCAACTAATCACTGCCAAGATGGTGAAGGAGAATCAACTAATCACTGCCAAGATGGTGAAGGAGAATCACTGCCAAGATGGTGAAGGAGAATCAACTAATCACTGCCACGATGGTGAAGGAGAATCAACTAATCACTGCCACGATGGTGAAGGAGAATCAACTAATCACTGCCAAGATGGTGAAGGAGAATCACTGCCAAGATGGTGAAGGAGAATCACCTAATCACTGCCAAGATGGTGAAGGAGAATCACTGCCAAGATGGTGAAGGAAAATCAACTAATCACTGCCAAGATGGTGAAGGAGAATCACTGCCAAGATGGTGAAGGAGAATCAACTAATCACTGCCAAGATGGTGAAGGAGAATCACTGCCAAGATGGTGAAGGAGAATCAACTAATCACTGCCAAGATGGTGAAGGAGAATCAACTAATCACTGCCAAGATGGTGAAGGAGAATCACTGCCAAGATGGTGAAGGAGAATCAACTAATCACTGCCACGATGGTGAAGGAGAATCAACTAATCACTGCCACGATGGTGAAGGAGAATCAACTAATCACTGCCAAGATGGTGAAGGAGAATCACTGCCACGATGGTGAAGGAGAATCAACTAATCACTGCCAAGATGGTGAAGGAGTATCACTGCCAAGATGGTGAAGGAGAATCAACTAATCACTGCCAAGATGGTGAAGGAGAATCACTGCCAAGATGGTGAAGGAGAATCAACTAATCACTGCCACGATGGTGAAGGAGAATCAACTAATCACTGCCAAGATGGTGAGGGAGAATCAAATAATCACTGCCAAGATGGTGAGGGAGAATCAACTAATCACTGCCAAGATGGTGAAGGAGAATCAACTGATCACTGCCAAGATGGTGAAGGAGAATCAACTGATCACTGCCAAGATGGTGAAGGAGAATCACTGCCAAGATGGTGAGGGAGAATCAACTAATCACTGCCAGGATGGTGAGGGAGAATCAACTAATCACTGCCACGATGGTGAAGGAGAATCACTGCCAAGATGCTGAGGGAGAATCAACTAATCACTGCCACGATGGTGAAGGAGAATCAACTAATCACTGCCAAGATGGTGAAGGAGAATCACTGCCAAGATGGTGAAGGAGAATCACTGCCAAGATGGTGAAGGAGAATCAACTAATCACTGCCACGATGGTGAAGGTGAATCAACTAATCACTGCCACGACGGTGAAGGAGAATCAACTAATCACTGCCAAGATGGTGAAGGAGAATCACTGCCAAGATGGTGAAGGAGAATCAGCTAATCACTGCCAAGATGGTGAAGGAGAATCACTGCCAAGATGGTGAAGGAGAATCAACTAATCACTGCCAAGATGGTGAAGGAGAATCACTGCCAAGATGGTGAAGGAGAATCAACTAATCACTGCCAAGATGGTGAAGGAGAATCAACTAATCACTGCCAAGATGGTGAGGGAGAATCAACTAATCACTGCCAAGATGGTGAAGGAGAATCAACTAATCACTGCCAAGATGGTGAAGGAGAATCAACTAATCACTGCCACGATGGTGAAGGAGAATCAACTAATCACTGCCACGATGGTGAAGGAGAATCACTGCCAAGATGGTGAGGGAGAATCAACTAATCACTGCCAAGATGGTGAAGGAGAATCACTGCCAAGATGGTGAAGAAGAATCAACTAATCACTGCCAGGATGGTGAAGGAGAATCAACTAATCACTGCCAAGATTGTGAAGGAGAATCTCTGCCAAGATGGTGAAGGAGAATCACTGCCAAGATGGTGAAGAAGAATCAACTAATCACTGCCAAGATGGTGAAGGAGAATCAACTAATCACTGCCAGGATGGTGAAGGAGAATCAACTAATCACTGCCAAGATGGTGAAGGAGAATCAACTAATCACTGCCAAGATGGTGAAGGAGAATCAACTAATCACTGACAAGATGGTGAAGGAGAATCACTGCCAAGATGGTGAAGGAGAATCACTGCCAAGATGGTGAAGAAGAATCTACTAATCACTGCCAAGATGGTGAAGGAGAATCAACTAATCACTGCCAAGATGGTGAAGGAGAATCAACTAATCACTGCCAAGATGGTGAAGGAGAATCAACTAATCACTGCCAAGATGGTGAAGGAGAATCACTGCCAAGATGGTGAAGGAGAATCACTGCCAAGATGGTGAAGAAGAATCTACTAATCACTGCCAAGATGGTGAAGGAGAATCAACTAATCACTGCCAAGATGGTGAAGGAGAATCAACTAATCACTGCCAGGATGGTGAAGGAGAATCAACTAATCACTGCCAAGATGGTGAGGGAGAATCAACTAATCACTGCCACGATGGTGAAGGAGAATCACTGCCAAGATGGTGAGGGAGAATCAACTAATCACTGCCACGATGGTGAAGGAGAATCAACTAATCACTGCCAAGATGGTGAAGGAGAATCACTGCCAAGATGGTGAAGGAGAATCACTGCCAAGATGGTGAAGGAGAATCAACTAATCACTGCCAAGATGGTGAAGGAGAATCACTGCCAAGATGGTGAAGGAGAATCAACTAATCACTGCCAAGATGGTGAAGGAGAATCACTGCCAAGATGGTGAAGGAGAATCAATTAATCACTGCCAAGATGGTGAAGGAGAATCAACTAATCACTGCCAAGCTGGTGAAGGAGAATCACTGCCAAGATGGTGAAGGAGAATCAACTAATCACTGCCACGATGGTGAAGGAGAATCAACTAATCACTGCCACGACGGTGAAGGAGAATCAACTAATCACTGCCAAGATGGTGAAGGAGAATCACTGCCAAGATGGTGAAGGAGAATCAGCTAATCACTGCCAAGATGGTGAAGGAGAATCACTGCCAAGATGGTGAAGGAGAATCAACTAATCACTGCCAAGATGGTGAAGGAGAATCACTGCCAAGATGGTGAAGGACAATCAACTAATCACTGCCAAGTTGGTGAAGGAGAATCAACTAATTACTGCCAAGATGGTGAGGGAGAATCAACTAATCACTGCCAAGATGGTGAAGGAGAATCAACTAATCACTGCCAAGATGGTGAAAGAGAATCAACTAATCACTGCCAAGATGGTGAAGGAGAATCAACTAATCACTGCCACGATGGTGAAGGAGAATCAACTAATCACTGCCACGATGGTGAAGGAGAATCACTGCCAAGATGGTGAAGGAGAATCACTGCCAAGATGGTGAAGAAGAATCAACTAATCACTGCCAAGATGGTGAAGGAGAATCAACTAATCACTGCCACGATGGTGAAGGAGAATCACTGCCAAGATGGTGAGGGAGAATCAACTAATCACTGCCAAGATGGTGAAGGAGAATCACTGCCAAGGTGGTGAAGGAGAATCAACTAATCACTGCCAAGATGGTGAAGGAGAATCACTGCCAAGATGGTGAAGAAGAATCAACTAATCACTGCCAGGATGGTGAAGGAGAATCAACTAATCACTGCCAAGATGGTGAAGGAGAATCACTGCCAAGATGGTGAAGGAGAGTCACTGCCAAGATGGTGAAGATGAATCAACTAATCACTGCCAAGATGGTGAAGGAGAATCAACTAATCACTGCCAGGATGGTGAAGGAGAATCAACTAATCACTGCCAAGATGGTGAGGGAGAATAAACTAATCACTGACAAGATGGTGAAGGAGAATCACTGTTAGAACCTTGCTCTTAGTTTTTTTTCCTTTGCTGGTCACATGACCTTGTTGGCCTATTTAATTCTGCTCCGCCCTTCTGGCTTTGCTGGACTTCATTGTATATCTACTTTCTAGCTAGCCTGTGCTCTGTGTCTTGCTCTGTTTGTTTGCTTGGTCTACTGACCTCTATGTTCTATATATTTTGTTTGTTCGTCTGTCTGCTACTATTTCTGTTAGGAGGTGTCCCATATTCCTCCCAGTCCTTAGTACTTGTAGGGATTCCTCCCCCACATCTATAGGTCTCCGTACAGACTAGCTTAGGACTTTAGCAGGTCTGATCGCAGGATCAGGTTCCCTGTTACATCGTAGGGATTGAGCTGAGTTCTATCGTAGGGACAGATCTCCTCTCTTTCCTTAGCTCTGGTAGCAGAACATAACAGTAAGTCCAGCCAGCAAATTCTCTAAGGAAAGATTTTTCTGTTCCATCATGGTGTCGGTTCAGGATTTGGTTCATCGCCTGCAGGGACTCTCTCTGGAGGTGGCCGAGCTCCGTCAGCACGTGAGTAACTGTCCTGGAGCACATTTCTTGGAGCCTAAGGTATGTTTGCCGGATTTATTTTTTGGTGAACACCGAGAATTTTTTTCATTCAAAAATGCTTGCTTATTGTATTTTCGTTTGAGACCTAAGTCCTCTGGAGATGAATCCCAGCGCGTAGGGTTCATAATGTCACTTTTGCGCAAAGAGCCTCAGGAGTGGGCCTTTTCTTTGCAACCTAGTGATACATGCTTCAGATCAGTGGATAGTTTTTTTTCTGCTTTGGGACTATTATATGATGATCCTGACCGTGTCGCATCAGCTGAGACTGAGTTGAGACGTTTAAAACAAGGATCAGGTAATGTGGAAAAATATTGTACTCATTTCCGTCGTTGGTCTACTCAAACAGGGTGGAACGATTCTGCTCTGAAAAGTCTATTTCTTGATGGGCTCAGTGAAAGGGTTAAAGACCTGCTAATTGCTTATCCTACACCTGAAGATTTGCAACAGGCTATGCAATTAGCTATACCGGTGGATAGAAGACTGCGTGCAAGGGTTAATGAGAGCAAATCCTCTGCTATGTCAGTTTCTGGTTATGAGAATGTGTGTACTAACAGTGGTGAACCGATGGAGATCGGAGCGATGGCACCTCGCTCTCAAGAAAAAGACCGCAGATTTTCTGAAGGTTTGTGTTTCTATTGCGGGAATTCTGGTCATTTCATTAAAAGCTGTGTGCTTCGTATGAAGAAAGAAAAAAAAATGGTCACTCATGCCCGTATTGCCTGTTTAAATTCCAAGGGTATATTTTTTAGCTGCTTCCACGATTGCTCAGGAAAAATTAATGGAATTTCGGGTGTTTGTTGATTGCGGGTCTACACTGAATGTTATTGATGGGGGATTCTTGGAAAAACTCAATTTAAAACCCGAACCTTTATCATCCCCCATTGCTGTGGTTTCTGTGGATGGTTCCCCTTTGAAGAATATTACTCTCAAGGTCTGTGAATTTCCTCTCACTATTAATGGTGTTCACCATGAGAAATTGGATTTGGTAGTGTTGAATAACTTGCCTTCTCCGGTGGTCTTGGGATTGCCCTGGTTAAAATTTCACAATCCTGTACTGGATTGGTCTACCAGTGAAATTAAATCCTGGAGCCATAAATGTTATGACAAGTGTTGTAACGGGCGTATTGCAGCTTTGGATAGGGGAGAATTGCCTGTTCCTATTCAGGATTTTTGGAGAGTTTTTTCTGAGAAGGAATCGCAGGTTTTGCCTCCCCATAGAGACTATGATTGTTCTATTGAATTTGTCCCTGGAGCGACTCTTCCTAAAAGTCGTTTATTTAACCTTACTATTCCTGAGAGGAAGGCTTTGGAGGAATACATACAGACAAGCTTGGCCGCCGGTCACATTAGAATCATAGAATCATAGAATGGTAGAGTTGGAAGGGACCTCCTGGGTCATCTGGTCCAACCCCCTGCTCAAAGCAGGATTCACTAAATCATCTCAGACAGATGTCTGTCCAGCCTCTGTTTGAAGACGTCCATTGAAGGGGAACTCACCACCTCTCGTGGCAGCCTGTTCCACTCATTAATCACCCTAACTGTCAAAAAGTTTTTTCTAATATCTAATCTGTGTCTCCTCCCATTTAGTTTCATCCCATTGCTTCTAGTCTTTCCTTGTGCAAATGAGAATAAAGATGATCCTTCTACAATGTGACAGCCCTTGACATATTTGTAGACAGCTATTAAGTCTCCTCTCAGTCTTCTTTTTTGCAAGCTAAACATTCCCAAATCCTGCAACCGTTCCTCATAGGACATGGTTTGCAGACCAGTCACCATTCTGGTCGCTCTTCTCTGAACTTGCTCCAGTTTGTCGATGTCTTTTTTAAAATGTGGTGCCCAAAACTGTACACAGTATTCCAGATGAGGTCTGACCAAAGAGGAGTAAAGACCGATAATGACTTCACGTGATCTAGACTGTATGCTTCTGTTAATACATCCCAGAATTGTATTTGCCTTTTTTGCTGCTGCATCACACTGTTGACTCATGTTCAGTCTATGATCTATTAGTATACCTAAGTCTTTTTCACATGTACTGTTGCTTAGCTCTATTCCTCCCATTCTGTATATGCTTTTTTCATTTTTATTGCCCAGATGTAGTACTTTGCATTTTTCCCGGTTAAAAACCATTCTGTTGGTTGCTGCCCACTGCTCCAGTTTATTTAGGTCTTTTTGAATCCTCTCTCTCTCTTCTCTAGTATTAGCTATCCCTCCTAGCTTTGTGTCATCAGCAAATTTAATCAGTTTACCCTCAATTCCTTCATCTAAATCATTGATAAAGATGTTGAACAATACAGGTCCCAGGACGGAGCCCTGTGGTACCCCACTTGAGACATTCATCCAGCTGGATGTGAAGCCATTTACAACCACCCTTTGAGTCCGATCACTAAGCCAGTTATGAATCCACCTAACAGTTGCCTGGTCCATTGCATACTTGGTCATTTTTTCAATAAGGATGATGTGAGATACTTTGTCAAATGCTTTGCTGAAGTCAAGATATACTATATCTACAGCATTTCCCTGATCCACCCAGTCAGTGATTCTGTCATAGAAGGAAATTAAGTTAGTCTGACATGACTTGTTAGTTACAAACCCATGCTGACTCTGGTTAATCACTTCATTCTTATCCATGTACTTACATACATGTTGTTTAATAATTTGTTCAAAGATCTTTCCTGGTATAGAAGTCAGACTCACCGGCCTATAGTTCCCTGGGTCCACCTTCTTCCCCTTTTTGAAGATAGGAACAACATTTGCTCTTCTCCAGTCTTCTGGGACTTCTCCTGTTCTCCAAGAATTTTCAAAGATTATGGAGAGTGGTTCTAAAATTTCTTCTACAATCTCCTTCAGTACTCTGGAGTGTAATTCATCTGGACCTGGAGACTTGAACTCATTTATGTTAGCTAAATATTCCCTCACAATCTTTCTGTTTACTGATAACTTGGATTCCTCTATTCCTTTAAAAGGACAGTGAAGATCAGTTGATGTTACATTTTCTTTCTGAGAGAAAACAGATGCAAAATAGGAATTAAAAAGTTCGGCCTTCTCAACATCCTCTCTTACCATTTCTCCATTTTCATCCTGTAAAAATCCTATAGCATCTTTGACTTTTCTTTTACTTTTGACATACCCCCAAAATCCTTTTTTATTGCTTTTGACATCTCTTGCAAGCCTTAATTCATTGTCAGCTTTAGCTAACCTGATACGTGCCCTGCAGGATCTGCAGACTGCATTATAATCTTCTTTAGATATGCCTCCCTCTTTCCATTTAATAAACATTTCTTTCTTTCTTTTTAGCATGTGTTTAAGTTCTGTGTTCATCCATCCTGGTTTCCTTAAATGCTTCCCATTCTTCCTACTTTTCGGGATTGTTAACGATTGTGCTTTGAGAATCTCATTTTTAAAAATTTCCCATCCTTCCTGGACATTTTTGTCCTTAAGGACATCCAGCCATTGGATCCCTCCTATTCTCTTTCTGAGTCTCTTAAAATCTGCCTTTCTAAAATCTAACCTTGAAGTTTGAGTCTTCACATGTCTTCCTCCTCTAGTTATCCAAAATTCTATAATAGCATGATCGCTGCCTCCTAGGGTCCCAGCCACCTTTACCTCCTCAACCATTTCCTCCCTGTTTATAAGGATTAGATCCAAAGTAGCAGATCCCCTTGTTTTCTCCCCTACCTTTTGGAAGATAAAGTTGTCAGCAAGAGAGGATAAGAATTTGCTTGACCTGTTAGTTTTACTTGAGAGAGATTCCCAACATTAGGCCCTCTAAGTCTCCTGTGGCGGTTGGATTTTTTTTTGTAAAAAAAAAGGACGGCGGTTTACGTCCTTGTCTGGATTTTCGTGAGATTAACAAAATTACTGTACGCAATCCTTACCCACTGCCATTGATTCCTGATCTGTTTAACCAGTTAATGGGGGCCAAGTGGTTCTCTAAAATTGACCTTAAGGGGGCATACAATCTGTTGCGCATGAAGGAGGGTGATGAATGGAAGACTGCTTTTAACACTCCTGTGGGTCATTTTGAGAATCTGGTGATGCCTTTTGGTCTTACTAATGCTCCTACATTTTTTCAGAATCTGATTAATGACATCCTTAGACCTTTGATCGGTAAAAATGTGGTTGTGTATTTGGATGACATTTTGATTTATTCGCCAGATCTGGAGTCTCATTGGCGGAGCGTGCGTGAGGTATTACAGTTATTAATGGACAATTCGCTTTTTGCTAAGCTGGAGAAATGTGAGTTCGCTGTACAGAGAATTAGTTTTTTGGGCTACATTATCTCCAGCGAGGGCTTTGAGATGGATCCGGTTAAGGTTCAGGCTGTGCAGGAATGGCCTAGGCCTATTGGTTTGAAATCGATACAGAGGTTTTTGGGTTTCGCCGATTATTACAGAAAATTCATAAAAATTTTTTCTAGTATTGTCAAACCTCTGACTGATCTCACCAGGAAAGGTGCTGATGCGGTTCAGTGGTCTTCTGAGGCCATTGAAGCTTTTGTGTATCTCAAGGAGAGGTTCACCTCTGCTCCCATCCTTATGCAGCCTGATGTTACTAGGCCGTTTTTGGTTGAGGTTGATGCTTCCTCTGTGGGGGTTGGCGCAGTATTGTCTCAGGATAACGGGGATGGATTACATCCCTGTGCCTTTTTTTCAAAAAAATTTTCGGAGACTGAACTGAATTACGATATTGGTAATCGGGAATTATTGGCTATTAAACTCGCATTTGAACACTGGCGCCACTTCTTGGAAGGTGCGGAATTTCCCGTTCAGGTTCTTACGGATCATAAAAATCTGATCTATCTTGATGCTGCCAAGCGCCTGAATGCCCGTCAGGCTAGGTGGGCACTGTTTTTCTCGCGGTTTAATTTCTCCGTTACTTACATCCCTGGTACTAAGAATGTTAAGGCGGATGCCTTGTCTCGCAGTTTTTCTCCCATAGTCGGTGCTGAGAAAGAGGAAAACATTTTACAAGAAGGTGTTGTGATAGCTGCTTTGGACTCCGTTTTGGAAGATGAGATTCTTAAAGCACAGGAGAATGCCCCTTCTAACACTCCTCATGGGAGGTTGTTTGTGCCTGGGACCTTTAGGAGAGATTTGTTTGTTGAGTGTCACGAATCTCGGTTGGCAGGTCATCCCGGAATCTCCGAGACCAAGAGACTGGTGGGTCGCAGTTTTTGGTGGCCTGGATGGCAGAAGGAAGTCATTAAGTGGGTGCGCCAATGTACTATATGTGCTAGATCTAAGTCCTCACATACTCCTGCTGCGGGGTTGCTTTGTCCTTTGGAGGTTCCCAGTGCTCCTTGGACACATTTGGCTATGGACTTTATAACTGACCTTCCCCCCTCTGAGGGTTTTACTGTCATCTGGGTGGTCGTGGACCGTTTTAGCAAGATGTGTCACTTGGTTCCTTTCGTCAAACTGCCCTGCGCTAAAACTCTCGCTAAGGCCTTTGTCAAGGAAATTGTCAGACTTCATGGTGTTCCTACTGACATTGTTTCTGATAGGGGTCCTCAGTTCGTGGCTCGTTTTTGGCGTGCCTTTTGTGATAGGTTGGGAGTTCATTTGTCGTTCTCGTCCGGATATCATCCTGAATCTAATGGCCAGACAGAAAGGAAAAACCAGGATGTTGAGCAGTTCTTGCGTTGTTTTGTGGCAGACAATCAAGAGGGGTGGTCTGAGTTTCTGCCACTTGCTGAATTTGCTCTGAACAATCATACATCTTCTTCTGCTGGTTGTTCGCCTTTTTTTTGTTGTTCTGGGAGACATCCGTCGTTTGGGTCGTTCTCCAAGTTGGGATCTGCCGTGCCTGAGGAGGAGAATTTTTCCGGTGATTTGGAGAGAGTTTGGACGGATGTGCCTGGTAATCTTCAGGAGGCCAACAGAAAATCTAAAGACTACTTTGATAGGAAACGACAGGAGGTTTTGTTCGCTGTTGGTGACATGGTTTGGTTGTCCTCTAGGAATCTGCGGTTGAGGATTCCTTCAAAGAAATTGGGTCCCAAGTTTGTAGGGCCCTTTAAGGTGCTTCAGGTTGTCAACCAATCTGCTGTTAGGTTGGAGGTTCCTACCTCCTGGAGAATTAATCCGGTATTTCATGTCTCTCTGTTGAAAAAAGCTGTTGTATCGGATTGTGACGCCTCTGCCTCTGTTCCTCCGGTGGTGGAGGACGGGGAATATGAAATTTCTCGCATCCTTAACTCTAGACGGTATAGAGGTAGTTTGCAGTATCTTGTGGCCTGGAAAGGTTTCGGTCCCGAGGATAAGTCTTGGGTGAGGTCGGATGATGTTTCCGCGTCCAGACTTATCAGAGCGTTTCACAGGAGATTTCCTGATAAGCCTGGTCCTAGGGGATCCGGAGGATCCTCTTAGAAGGGGGGGTACTGTTAGAACCTTGCTCTTAGTTTTTTTTCCTTTGCTGGTCACATGACCTTGTTGGCCTATTTAATTCTGCTCCGCCCTTCTGGCTTTGCTGGACTTCATTGTATATCTACTTTCTAGCTAGCCTGTGCTCTGTGTCTTGCTCTGTTTGTTTGCTTGGTCTACTGACCTCTATGTTCTATATATTTTGTTTGTTCGTCTGTCTGCTACTATTTCTGTTAGGAGGTGTCCCATATTCCTCCCAGTCCTTAGTACTTGTAGGGATTCCTTCCCCACATCTATAGGTCTCCGTACAGACTAGCTTAGGACTTTAGCAGGTCTGATCGCAGGATCAAGTTCCCTGTTACATCGTAGGGATTGAGCTGAGTTCTATCGTAGGGAGAGATCTCCTCTCTTTCCTTAGCTCTGGTAGCAGAACATAACAATCACTGCCAAGATGGTGAAGGAGAATCACTGCCAAGATGGTGAAGAAGAATCAACTAATCACTGCCAAGATGGTGAAGGAGAATCAACTAATCACTGCCAAGATGGTGAAGGAGAATCAACTAATCACTGCCAAGATGGTGAAGGAGAATCACTGCCAAGATGGTGAAGGAGAATCACCTAATCACTGCCAAGATGGTGAGGGAGAATCAACTAATCACTGCCAAGATGGTGAAGGAGAATCAACTAATCACTGCCAAGATGGTGAAGGAGAATCACTGCCAAGATGGTGAAGGAGAATCACTGCCAAGATGGTGAAGAAGAATCAACTAATCACTGCCAAGATGGTGAAGGAGAATCAACTAATCACTGCCAAGATGGTGAAGGAGAATCAACTAATCACTGCCAAGATGGTGAAGGAGAATCAACTAATCACTGCCAAGATGGTGAAGGAGAATCACTGCCAAGATGGTGAAGGAGAATCACTGCCAAGATGGTGAAGAAGAATCAACTAATCACTGCCAAGATGGTGAAGGAGAATCAACTAATCTCTGCCAGGATGGTGAAGGAGAATCAACTAATCACTGCCAAGATGGTGAGGGAGAATCAACTAATCACTGCCAAAATGGTGAAGGAAAATCAACTAATCACTGAGAAGATGGTGAAGGAGAATCACTGCCAAGATGGTGAAGGAGAATCACTGCCAAGATGGTGAAGAAGAATCAACTAATCACTGCCAAGATGGTGAAGGAGAATCAACTTATCACTGCCAAGATGGTGAAGGAGAATCAACTAATCACTGCCAAGATCGTGAAGGAGAATCAACTAATCACTGCCAAGATGGTGAAGGAGAATCAACTAATTACTGCCAAGATGGTGAAGGAGAATCAACTAATCACTGCCAAGATGGTGAAGGAGAATCACTGCCAAGATGGTGAAGGAGAATCAACTAATCACTGCCAAGATGGTGAAGGAGAATCAACTAATCACTGCCAAGATGGTGAAGGAGAATCAACTAATCACTGCCAAGATGGTGAAGGAGAATCAACTAATCACTGCCACGATGGTGAAGGAGAATCAACTAATCACTGCCAAGATGGTGAGGGAGAATCAACTAATCACTGCCAAGATGGTGAAGGAGAATCAACTAATCACTGCCAAGATGGTGAAGGAGAATCACTGCCAAGATGGTGAAGGAGAATCACCTAATCACTGCCAAGATGGTGAGGGAGAATCAACTAATCACTGCCAAGATGGTGAAGGAGAATCAACTAATCACTGCCAAGATGGTGAAGGAGAATCAAATAATCACTGCCAAGATGGTGAAGGAGAATCACTGCCAAGATGGTGAAGGAAAATCACTGCCAAGATGGTGAAGGAGAATCAACTAATCACTGCCAGGATGGTGAAGGAAAATCACTGCAAAGATGGTGAAGGAAAATCACTGCCAAGATGGTGAAGGAAAATCACTGCCAAGATGGTGAAGGAGAATCAACTAATCACTGCTAAGATGGTGAAGGAGAATCACTGCCAAGATGGTGAAGGAGAATCAACTAATCACTGCCAAGATGGTGAAGGAGAATCAACTAATCACTGCCAAGATGGTGAAGGAGAATCACTGCCAAGATGGTGAAGGAGAATCAACTAATCACTGCCAAGATGGTGAAGGAGAATCACTGCCAAGATGGTGAAGGAGAATCAACTAATCACTGCCAAGATGGTGAAGGAGAATCACTGCCAAGATGGTGAAGGAGAATATATGGAGAGTCCCAATTTACACTGCAGTATGCCAGTTCACTTGAGTAGTGCTTTATATGTGCCCACACAAAAATACTGCCCATAATGAAGACCAATATTGTCCCTACAGTGTATTATATGGCTTTCAAGGACCCCCCCAAAATACAAAGTGCAAAATGCCCCTCACTGCACAATACATTCCCCCACACACAGTATGATGTCCCCACAGTACATTCCCCCCACACACAGTATGATGTCCTCACAGTACATTCCCCACACACACAGTATGATGTCCTCACAGTACATTCCCCCACACACAGTATGATGTCCTCACAGTACATTCCCTCCACACACAGTATGATGTCCCCACAGTACATTCCCCACACACAGTATGATGTCTCCACAGTACATTCCTCCACACACAGTATGATGTCCCCACAGTACATTCCCTCCACACACACAGTATGATGTCCTCACAGTACATTCCCTCCACACAGTATGATGTCCCCACAGTACATTCCTCCACACACACAGTATGATGTCCCCACAGTACATTCCCCACACACAGTATGATGTCCCCACAGTACATTCCCCCACACAGTATGATGTCCCCACAGTACATTCCTCCACACACACAGTATGATGTCCCCACAGTACATTCCCCCACACACAGTATGATGTCCCCACAGTACATTCCTCCACACACAGTATGATGTCCCCACAGTACATTCCCCCACACACAGTATGATGTCCCCACAGTACATTCCCTCCACACACAGTATGATGTCCCCACAGTACATTCCCCCACACACAGTATGATGTCCCCACAGTACATTCCCTCCACACACAGTATGATGTCCCCACAGTACATTCCCTCACACACAGTATGATGTCTCCACAGTACATTCCCCACACACACAGTATGATGTCCTCACAGTACATTCCCTCCACACACAGTATGATGTCCTCACAGTACATTCCCCCCACACACAGTATGATGTCCCCACAGTACATTCCCTCACACACAGTATGATGTCCCCACAGTACATTCCTCCACACACAGTATGATGTCTCCACAGTACATTCCTCCACACACAGTATGATGTCTCCACAGTACATTCCTCCACACACAGTATGATGTCCTCACAGTACATTCCCCACACACAGTATGATGTCCTCACAGTACATTCCTCCACACACAGTATGATGTCCTCACAGTACATTCCCCCCACACACAGTATGATGTCCTCACAGTACATTCCCTCCACACACAGTATGATGTCTCCACAGTACATTCCTCCACACACAGTATGATGTCTCCACAGTACATTCCTCCCACACACAGTATGATGTCCTCACAGTACATTCCCCCACACACAGCATGATGTCCTCACAGTACATTCCCTCCACACACAGTATGATGTCCTCACAGTACATTCCCTCCACACACAGTATGATGTCCTCACAGTACATTCCTCCACACACAGTATGATGTCTCCACAGTACATTCCCTCCACACACAGTATGATGTCTCCACAGTACATTCCTCCACACACAGTATGATGTCTCCACAGTACATTCCCCCACACACAGTATGATGTCCCCACAGTACATTCCTCCACACACAGTATGATGTCTCCACAGTACATTCCCCACACACAGTATGATGTCCTCACAGTACATTCCCCTCACACACAGTATGATGTCCTCACAGTACATTCCCCCCACACACAGTATGATGTCCCCACAGTACATTCCTCCACACACACAGTATGATGTCCCCACAGTACATTCCTCCACACACACAGTATGATGTCCCCACAGTACATTCCCCACACACAGTATGATGTCTCCGCAGTACATTCCCCCACACACAGTATGATGTCCCCACAGTACATTCCTCCACACACAGTATGATGTCTCCACAGTACATTCCCCCACACACAGTATGATGTCCTCACAGTACATTCCCTCCACACACAGTATGATGTCTCCACAGTACATTCCCCCACACACAGTATGATGTCCTCACAGTACATTCCCCCACACACAGTATGATGTCCTCACAGTACATTCCCCCACACACAGTATGATGTCTCCACAGTACATTCCCCCCACACACAGTATGATGTCTCCACAGTACATTCCTCCACACACAGTATGATGTCTCCACAGTACATTCCTCCACACACAGTATGATGTCCGCACAGTACATTCCCCCACACACAGTATGATGTCTCTGTAGCACCCTGAGGATTCGGCTGCTACAGGGGTATTGCACCTCAACCCAGAGGTGTGATATTCCACTCCCGGGTAAGGATGGAGTGTGAAACTGAGCCCAGAAAGCTGCATGCACTACACACATCCCATTTCCGAGGAACAGACCAACGGTACTCCCACTTAGAAATGTGCAGGTACGACCGAGTCTGTTCCTGGCTGGAGTGGGAGGGGGGTGGTACATCCCAAGTAGTGTAGGGGCAGATAGGGGGAGCAGCCTGGGTAAAGATAGGAGCTCATTGGGTGCTGGTCACCTGAGCTCACACATAGAGGGAGTATTTAAGGTGGGCACCATCAAAGAACAGAGTCAGTCAGTCAGCCACAGTCAGTCAGGCTGTGAGTCTTTGCAGAGAGAAGTCAGAGGAGCAGAGAAGCCCCAGAGAGAGAGAGAGGAGAAAGCAAGAGAGACCCAGAGGGGGAAGCAGAAGAGAGGACTCTAAGACCCCAAATCCAATCCACGGGTGAAGAGTCGGCATCAGGGTACCGGAACCCAAGCTGGTGGGGGCAAAAACACACCCCAGCCAGAGACCGGAGGCCGTGGGCAGCGTCTGCCACGGCCACCCACCACATCCACCACGAAGGCATACCACGTGGAGGGTCAGGGAACCCAAGGCCAAGGGTCTCCCAACAGAAGGCCCGAGGGAGCTGGACCTGGGTGGATCAATAGTGGGGACGGCCAGAGAAAGGACAGAAGGAGAGCTCAGGGTCACGCTCCGGACTCGCTTGGGGGTTGGCTGGATCCAGGACCTGGTGGATGCAGCACGGCTCGGGAGGTCACTTGAAGCTGGAGTGACCGGAACATCAGCAGTGAGTAAATACCCTAAACTGCATAACCCGACTCTGTCTTCCTTTAACACCTATGCTGCACCACCACAACCCCCATCCTCTGCACCTGACCCCCTGAGGCTATACCCCACCCGTTGGGGGTTATACCATCACAAGCTGCACCTACACCATCAGCCTCAGCGGACCCTGCTGCAGCGGCGGCCATAGTGACCGCAATACAACGGGTGGCGTAGTCGACAATAAAGAACTTAATAACATCTGTAGGACTGCCACATACAACTGAGTTTGACACCCTGGGCACGGACCGGGTCACAGCCACTCGGAGACTACAACCCCCATCTGATCCGGCTCCGGATATTCCCCCTAAAAGAATATGGCCCAGGGGGCGCGTCAACTTTGGCGTAGTCGGCAGGATTACGTGCCCGCAACATCCGGGTACTGCGTGCCTGAAGAAAAGTGCAAGTTTACCTCAAAAAGAAGTCTCCTGCCGGTTCCGGAGGGTCCCCGCCATCGGACTCCATCACAGGTCGATTCCCGCCGGTTGTCCGCCATTAACAGCGTTTTCCCGCCATCTGCAGAGTTTCCCGCCACTGGGAAGCGATTCCCGCCATTTCCAAAGGTTTCCCGCCTTGGAAGAGCGGACGCCATTATGGGCGTGCCAGAGGGTGGCGAGAGGCCACCTCCCATCGTGGGCCAGGACCGAAAATGGCGCCAAAAGTGGAAACCGCCCCCACCAACAGAGACTGTGATGCTAGAGGTGTCTGTCAGCAAGAAAGAACTGCCCCTGGAGCTGACAATCACCAAGTGGCCCCGGGACCGCCCTCGAAGGGGGAGGAGACGAAAGGAGAGAACAAAGATGGGTGCCGCCTGGAGCAGTCTAGAGCGAGCGCACCCGGAGGCAAGAAGCCTGGAGAAGAATATCGGAGGAGCTTACCCGGAGATGGCGAGAAAGCAGAGCAGCACCGGCCCGTTGGCCAGGAGCCTGCTAGAAACCGAGGAGGGAGAGCAGAGCAGCACCGGCCCGCTGGCCAGGAGCCTGCTGGAGACAACGGAAGGAGAGCAGAGCAGCACCGACCCGTTGGTCAGGAGCCTGCTAGAAGCAACGACCCCACTAGGCTTAGTGGAGGTCCTAGCACAGTTCCCCCGAGACCGGGAGTGTGCACAGACTGCGCTGGAGGGCCTCGCACGGAGGATGGCCCGGGTGCAGCGAGAGACGTTGGCGGAGTGGAGCCGTGAGATGGCCCAGCAGACAAGAACCCGTCAGCGGAGCACGCCACCCGAGACGAGGAGACAGACCGCCTCTGAGGATGGCGCAGGAGGACTGAAGGCCGGAGACGGCGCCGAGAAGGGAGCCGAACGAAAGGAGGCAGGTAAAGGGGACGTCTCTACCCCAAACCGGGAAACCGCGCACCTGCCCCAGCTCCCCGTCGCAGAGCCCGAAGTACCCCCTGCCGTGCCCGTAACCGCAACGTCACCGCCACAGACTAGGCCTCAACCGGAAGCCGCAGCCGCGACCCCTGTGACGTCACACGCCTCGACCCCGAGCGTGACCAAGCAGGAAGTACCACCAGCCTGGTCGCAAGGCCTAGTACCCCCGGGCGCCGCAATACCAACAGCGCCCCCTACCTCCGCGGAGCCCCCGGCCTGGTCGCAGGGCCAAGTAGCCCAGGGCGCCGCCGTCCTTTCGGTGCCCTTCACCTTCCAGATACCCCAGGCCTGGCCGCAAGGCCCGGGCAACCCGGGCGCTAACACCACCGCGCCCATAAGACCAAGAGTGCCGCATCTGGGAGAGGACCTGTACGCCCAACACACGTGCCCGGATGGGCAGCCATTTATATGGCCACCGGAGTTCCACCATCCCCGACTCCGGAGAGAGAGACCCCTGGATGAACCCCTGATCCCGGCTCCAAAGCCCGTAAAGAGGATCTCGCCCCCGCTAGCGGAAGCGCAGTTTGAGTGGGACCCCACCGGAGAAGATCTTATGGGGTTCACTCAAGAGACTCGGGCAGCTGCAGCGGAGCGTGCTGAGTGCTGCCGCCAACAGCTCGAGGACTTCGAGAGGGAGCGGAGAGAGAGGCGGGTCCGGGAACAGCAAGCTCAAATAAGGAGCGCGGAGCAGAAGAGCCGGGCCAGGAGAGACCCCCGTGCAGCGCATAGTCCCCGCACCACCGGGACTGTGATAAAGTTTAACCTGCAGCATGGGTGGGGCTTCATCCGAGACCACCACACCGTAGGCGACGTCTTCGTAACCAGGAGAGACGTGGAGTCCCACCTACCGGAGGGACACAGAGGTCGTGACCTTTACATCGGGGACGAGGTCACCTTCACCCGGCACAAGTGTGCCAAAGGACCCTACGCCCTCCATGTACATCGCCTGACGGAGGAAGAGCTGCGGTGTGAGGAGGAAGAGCAAGAGGACCCGGACGGGTCTGAAGCCAAAGGTAACCATAAAGCAAGAGCAGGAGGACGCCGTCGCTAAGGACAGCGAACCAGAAGCTGTATATAGTTGCCCGTCGGGGCACCGTAAACTGAAACCGTAAACTGAAACCGTGAAACTGAAACTGAAACTGTTGTTGCTAATATAGTCCCCGTTGGGACCAGCATGTGTGAACTGTTTACCCGTATTTCCCTAAATCCCACTGACCGAGGACTGAGAGCGGTCATTCCTCCCTAATACCTGGCCGAGGACTGAGAGCGGCCACTATCCCTGTATATAGTTGCGCGTCCTAAAGCGCCCCCTACCGGTTTTATAGGAAAACCAGTTTTCTAGAGAGACTGTCGCACTTTACCCGGTCACACGTTGCACAGTGACCGGAGGAGGAGCCAGAGGCGACGAGAATGTTTTATATTGATCTATATATATATATTGTTTTATATGTTTTATATGTTTATGCAAAAATTTGTATGTTTTGGTGTTATGTCTTACAGCCCGAAGACGTGCTGTGATTTACCAGGGGGGAATGTAGCACCCTGAGGATTCGGCTGCTACAGGGGTATTGCACCTCAACCCAGAGGTGTGATATTCCACTCCCGGGTAAGGATGGAGTGTGAAACTGAGCCCAGAAAGCTGCATGCACTACACACATCCCATTTCCGAGGAACAGACCGACGGTACTCCCACTTAGAAATGTGCAGGTACGACCGAGTCTGTTCCTGGCTGGAGTGGGAGGGGGGTGGTACATCCCAAGTAGTGTAGGGGCAGATAGGGGGAGCAGCCTGGGTAAAGATAGGAGCTCATTGGGTGCTGGTCACCTGAGCTCACACATAGAGGGAGTATTTAAGGTGGGCACCATCAAAGAACAGAGTCAGTCAGTCAGCCACAGTCAGTCAGGCTGTGAGTCTTTGCAGAGAGAAGTCAGAGGAGCAGAGAAGCCCCAGAGAGAGAGAGAGGAGAAAGCAAGAGAGACCCAGAGGGGGAAGCAGAAGAGAGGACTCTAAGACCCCAAATCCAATCCACGGGTGAAGAGTCGGCATCAGGGTACCGGAACCCAAGCTGGTGGGGGCAAAAACACACCCCAGCCAGAGACCGGAGGCCGTGGGCAGCGTCTGCCATGGCCACCCACCACATCCACCACGAAGGCATACCACGTGGAGGGTCAGGGAACCCAAGGCCAAGGGTCTCCCAACAGAAGGCCCGAGGGAGCTGGACCTGGGTGGATCAATAGTGGGGACGGCCAGAGAAAGGACAGAAGGAGAGCTCAGGGTCACGCTCCGGACTCGCTTGGGGGTTGGCTGGATCCAGGACCTGGTGGATGCAGCACGGCTCGGGAGGTCACTTGAAGCTGGAGTGACCGGAACATCAGCAGTGAGTAAATACCCTAAACTGCATAACCCGACTCTGTCTTCCTTTAACACCTATGCTGCACCACCACAACCCCCATCCTCTGCACCTGACCCCCTGAGGCTATACCCCACCCGTTGGGGGTTATACCATCACAAGCTGCACCTACACCATCAGCCTCAGCGGACCCTGCTGCAGCGGCGGCCATAGTGACCGCAATACAACGGGTGGCGTAGTCGACAATAAAGAACTTAATAACATCTGTAGGACTGCCACATACAACTGAGTTTGACACCCTGGGCACGGACCGGGTCACAGCCACTCAGAAGACTACAACCCCCATCTGATCCGGCTCCGGATATTCCCCCTAAAAGAATATGGCCCAGGGGGCGCGTCATCTCCACAGTACATTCCCCCACACAGTATGATGTCTCCACAGTACATTCCCCCACACAGTATGATGTCTCCACAGTACATTCCCCACACACAGTATGATGTCCCCACAGTACATTCCCCCACACACAGTATGATGTCTCCACAGTACATTCCCCCCACACACAGTATGATGTCCCCACAGTACATTCCCCCACACACAGTATGATGTCTCCACAGTACATTCCCCCCACACACAGTATGATGTCCCCACAGTACATTCCCTCCACACACAGTATGATGTCCCCACAGTACATTCACTCCACACACAGTATGATGTCCTCACAGTACATTCCCCCACACACAGTATGATGTCTCCACAGTACATTCCTCCACACACAGTATGATGTCTCCACAGTACATTCCTCCACACACAGTATGATGTCTCCACAGTACATTCCTCCACACACAGTATGATGTCTCCACAGTACATTCCTCCACACACAGTATGATGTCCTCACAGCACATTCCCTCCACACACAGTATGATGTCCTCACAGTACATTCCCCACACACAGTATGATGTCCCCACAGTACATTCCCCACACACAGTATGATGTCCCCACAGTACATTCCCCCACACAGTATGATGTCCCCACAGTACATTCCTCCACACACACAGTATGATGTCCCCACAGTACATTCCCCACACACAGTATGATGTCTCCACAGTACATTCCTCCACACACAGTATGATGTCTCCACAGTACATTCCTCCACACACAGTATGATGTCCCCACAGTACATTCCTCCACACACAGTATGATGTCCCCACAGTACATTCCTCCACACACACAGTATGATGTCCCCACAGTACATTCCTCCACACACAGTATGATGTCTCCACAGTACATTCCTCCACACACAGTATGATGTCCCCACAGTACATTCCTCCACACACAGTATGATGTCCTCACAGTATATTCCTCCACACACACAGTATGATGTCCTCACAGTACATTCCTCCACTCACAGTATGATGTCCTCACAGTACATTCCCCCCACACACAGTATGATGTCCTCACAGTACATTCCTCCACACACAGTATGATGTCCCCACAGTACATTCCTCCACACACACAGTATGATGTCCCCACAGTACATTCCCCCACACACAGTATGATGTCCCCACAGTACATTCCCCACACACAGTATGATGTCCCCACAGTACATTCCCCACACACAGTATGATGTCCCCACAGTACATTCCTCCACACACAGTATGATGTCCTCACAGTACATTCCTCCACACACAGTATGATGTCCTCACAGCACATTCCCTCCACACACAGTATGATGTCCTCACAGTACATTCCCCACACACAGTATGATGTCCCCACAGTACATTCCTCCACACACACAGTATGATGTCCCCACAGTACATTTCCCACACACAGTATGATGTCCCCACAGTACATTCCCCCACACACAGTATGATCTCTCCACAGTACATTCCTCCACACACAGTATGATGTCTCCACAGTACATTCCTCCACACACAGTATGATGTCCCCACAGTACATTCCTCCACACACAGTATGATGTCCCCACAGTACATTCCTCCACACACAGTATGATGTCTCCACAGTACATTCCTCCACACACAGTATGATGTCCCCACAGTACATTCCCCCACACACAGTATGATGTCCCCACAGTACATTCCCCCACACACAGTATGATGTCCTCACAGTACATTCCCCCACACACAGTATGATGTCTCCACAGTACATTCCCCCACACACAGTATGATGTCTCCACAGTACATTCCCCCCACACACAGTATGATGTCCCCACAGTACATTCCCTCCACACACAGTATGATGTCCCCACAGTACATTCCTCCACACACAGTATGATGTCCCCACAGCACATTCCCTCCACACACAGTATGATGTCCGCACAGTACATTCCCCCACACACAGTATGATGTCTCCACAGTACATTCCCCCACACAGTATGATGTCTCCACAGTACATTCCCCACACACAGTATGATGTCCCCACAGTACATTCCTCCACACACAGTATGATGTCTCCACAGTACATTCCCCCACACACAGTATGATGTCCTCACAGCACATTCCCTCCACACACAGTATGATGTCCTCACAGTACATTCCCCACACACAGTATGATGTCCCCACAGTACATTCCTCCACACACACAGTATGATGTCCCCACAGTACATTTCCCACACACAGTATGATGTCCCCACAGTACATTCCCCCACACAGTATGATGTCCCCACAGTACATTCCTCCACACACACAGTGTGATGTCCCCACAGTACATTCCCCACACACAGTATGATGTCTCCACAGTACATTCCCCCACACACAGTATGATGTCCCCACAGTACATTCCTCCACACACACAGTATGATGTCCCCACAGTACATTCCCCCACACAGTATGATGTCCCCACAGTACATTCCCCCACACACACAGTATGATGTCCCCACAGTACATTCCTCCACACACAGTATGATGTCTCCACAGTACATTCCCCCACACACAGTATGATGTCTCCACAGTACATTCCCCCCACACACAGTATGATGTCCTCACAGTACATTCCTCCACACACAGTATGATGTCCTCACAGTACATTCCTCCACACACACAGTATGATGTCCCCACAGTACATTTCCCACACACAGTATGATGTCCCCACAGTACATTCCCCCACACAGTATGATGTCCCCACAGTACATTCCTCCACACACACAGTATGATGTCCCCACAGTACATTCCTCCACACACAGTATGATGTCTCCACAGTACATTCCCCCACACACAGTATGATGTCTCCACAGTACATTCCCCCCACACACAGTATGATGTCCTCACAGTACATTCCTCCACACACAGTATGATGTCCACACAGTACATTCCTCCACACACACAGTATGATGTCATCACAGTACATTCCTCCACACACAGTATGATGTCTCCACAGTACATTCCTCCACACACAGTATGATGTCTCCACAGTACATTCCCCCACAGACAGTATGATGTCTCCACAGTACATTCCCCACACACACAGTATGATGTCTCCACAGTACATTCCTCCACACACAGTATGATGTCCCCACAGTACATTCCCCCACACACAGTATGATGTCTCCACAGTACATTCCCCCACACACAGTATGATGCCCCCACAGTACATTCCCCCACACACAGTATGATGTCTCCACAGTACATTCCCCCACACACAGTATGATGTCCCCACAGTACATTCCTCCACACACACAGTATGATGTCCCCACAGTACATTCCCCACACACAGTATGATGTCCCCACAGTAAATTCCCCCACACAGTATGATGTCCCCACAGTACATTCCTCCACACACACAGTATGATGTCCCCACAGTACATTCCCCCACACACAGTATGATGTCCTCACAGTACATTCCCCCACACACAGTATGATGTCCCCACAGTACATTCCTCCACACACAGTATGATGTCTCCACAGTACATTCCCCCCACACACAGTATGATGTCCTCACAGTACATTCCCCCACACACAGTATGATGTCTCCACAGTACATTCCTCCCACACACAGTATGATGTCCCCACAGTACATTCCCCCCACACAGTATGATGTCCTCACAGTACATTCCTCCACACACACAGTATGATGTCCCAACAGTACATTCCTCCACACACAGTATGATGTCTCCACAGTACATTCCTCCACACACACAGTATGATGTCCCCACAGTACATTCCTCCACACACACAGTATGATGTCCCCACAGTACATTACCCCACACACAGTATGATGTCCTCACAGTACATTCCCTCCACACACAGTATGATGTTCCCACAGTACATTCCTCCACACACAGTATGATGTCCCCACAGTACATTACCCCACACACAGTATGATGTCCTCACAGTACATTCCCTCCACACACAGTATGATGTTCCCACAGTACATTCCTCCACACACACAGTATGATGTCCTCACAGTACATTCCTCCACACACAGTATGATGTCTCCACAGTACATTCCTCCACACACAGTATGATGTCTCCACAGTACATTCCCCCACACACAGTATGATGTCCTAACAGTACATTCCCTCCACACACAGTATGATGTCTCCACAGTACATTCCTCCACACACAGTATGATGTCCCCACAGTACATTCCTCCACACACAGTATGATGTCCTAACAGTACATTCCCTCCACACACAGTATGATGTCTCCACAGTACATTCCTCCACACACAGTATGATGTCCCCACAGTACATTCCCCCACACACAGTATGATGTCTCCACAGTACATTCCCCCACACACAGTATGATGCCCCCACAGTACATTCCCCACACACAGTATGATGTCTCCACAGTACATTCCCCACACACAGTATGATGTCCTCACAGTACATTACCCCACACACAGTATGATGTCTCCACAGTACATTCCTCCACACACAGTATGATGTCTCCACAGTACATTCCTCCACACACAGTATGATGTCTCCACAGTACATTCCTCCACACACAGTATGATGTCCTCACAGTACATTCCCCACACACAGTATGATGTCCTCACAGTACATTCCCCCCACACACAGTATGATGTCCTCACAGTACATTCCCTCCACACACAGTATGATGTCTCCACAGTACATTCCTCCACACACAGTAAGATGTCCTCACAGTACATTCCCCCCACACACAGTATGATGTCCCCACAGTACATTCCTCCACACACACAGTATGATGTCCCCACAGTACATTCCTCCACACACACAGTATGATGTCCCCACAGTACATTCCCCCACACACAGTATGATGTCTCCACAGTACATTCCCCCACACACAGTATGATGCCCCCACAGTACATTCCCCCACACACAGTATGATGTCTCCACAGTACATTCCCCCACACACAGTATGATGTCCCCACAGTACATTCCTCCACACACACAGTATGATGTCCCCACAGTACATTCCCCACACACAGTATGATGTCCCCACAGTAAATTCCCCCACACAGTATGATGTCCCCACAGTACATTCCTCCACACACACAGTATGATGTCCCCACAGTACGTTCCCCCACACACAGTATGATGTCTCCACAGTACATTCCTCCACACACAGTATGATGTCCCCACAGTACATTCCCCCACACACAGTATGATGTCTCCACAGTACATTCCCCCACACACAGTATGATGCCCCCACAGTACATTCCCCCACACACAGTATGATGTCTCCACAGTACATTCCCCCACACACAGTATGATGTCCCCACAGTACATTCCTCCACACACACAGTATGATGTCCCCACAGTACATTCCCCACACACAGTATGATGTCCCCACAGTAAATTCCCCCACACAGTATGATGTCCCCACAGTACATTCCTCCACACACACAGTATGATGTCACCACAGTACATTCCCCCACACACAGTATGATGTCCTCACAGTACATTCCCCCACACACAGTATGATGTCCCCACAGTACATTCCCCCACACACAGTATGATGTCTCCACAGTACATTCCTCCACACACAGTATGATGTCTCCACAGTACATTCCCCCCACACACAGTATGATGTCCTCACAGTACATTCCCCCACACACAGTATGATGTCTCCACAGTACATTCCTCCCACACACAGTATGATGTCCCCACAGTACATTCCCCCCACACAGTATGATGTCCTCACAGTACATTCCTCCACACACACAGTATGATGTCCCCACAGTACATTCCTCCACACACAGTATGATGTCTCCACAGTACATTCCTCCACACACACAGTATGATGTCCCCACAGTACATTCCTCCACACACAGTATGATGTCTCCACAGTACATTCCTCCACACACACAGTATGATGTCCTCACAGTACATTCCTCCACACACAGTATGATGTCTCCACAGTACATTCCCCCACACACAGTATGATGTCCTAACAGTACATTCCCTCCACACACAGTATGATGTCTCCACAGTACATTCCTCCACACACAGTATGATGTCCCCACAGTACATTCCCCCACACACAGTATGATGTCTCCACAGTACATTCCCCACACACACAGTATGATGTCTCCACAGTACATTCCTCCACACACAGTATGATGTCCCCACAGTACATTCCCCCACACACAGTATGATGTCTCCACAGTACATTCCCCCACACACAGTATGATGCCCCCACAGTACATTCCCCACACACAGTATGATGTCTCCACAGTACATTCCCCACACACAGTATGATGTCCTCACAGTACATTCCCCCACACACAGTATGATGTCTCCACAGTACATTCCTCCACACACAGTATGATGTCCCCACAGTACATTCCTCCACACACAGTATGATGTCTCCACAGTACATTCCTCCACACACAGTATGATGTTTCCACAGTACATTCCTCCACACACAGTATGATGTCCTCACAGTACATTCCCCCCACACACAGTATGATGTCCTCACAGTACATTCCCCCCACACACAGTATGATGTCCTCACAGTACATTCCCTCCACACACAGTATGATGTCTCCACAGTACATTCTCCTACACACAGTAAGATGTCCTCACAGTACATTCCCCCCACACACAGTATGATGTCCCCACAGTACATTCCCCCCACACACAGTATGATGTCCTCACAGTACATTCCCCACACACAGTATGATGTCCTCACAGTACATTCCCCACACACAGTATGATGTCTCCACAGTACATTCCCCCACACACAGTATGATGTCCCCACAGTACATTCCCCCCACACACAGTATGATGTCTCCACAGTACATTCCTCCACACACACAGTATGATGTCCCCACAGTACATTCCTCCACACACACAGTATGATGTCCCCACAGTACATTCCCTCACACACAGTATGATGTCTCCACAGTACATTCCCCCACACACAGTATGATGCCCCCACAGTACATTCCCCCACACACAGTATGATGTCTCCACAGTACATTCCCCCACACACAGTATGATGTCCCCACAGTACATTCCCCACACACAGTATGATGTCCCCACAGTAAATTCCCCCACACAGTATGATGTCGCCACAGTACATTCCTCCACACACACAGTATGATGTCCCCACAGTACATTCCCCCACACACAGTATGATGTCCTCACAGTACATTCCCCCACACACAGTATGATGTCCCCACAGTACATTCCTCCACACACAGTATGATGTCTCCACAGTACATTCCCCCCACACACAGTATGATGTCCTCACAGTGCATTCCCCCACACACAGTATGATGTCTCCACAGTACATTCCTCCCACACACAGTATGATGTCCCCACAGTACATTCCCCCCACACAGTATGATGTCCTCACAGTACATTCCTCCACACACACAGTATGATGTCCCCACAGTACATTCCTCCACACACAGTATGATGTCTCCACAGTACATTCCTCCACACACACAGTATGATGTCCCCACAGTACATTACCCCCACACACAGTATGATGTCCTCACAGTACATTCCCTCCACACACAGTATGATGTTCCCACAGTACATTCCTCCACACACACAGTATGATGTCCTCACAGTACATTCCTCCACACACAGTATGATGTCTCCACAGTACATTCCCCCACACACAGTATGATGTCCTAACAGTACATTCCCTCCACACACAGTATGATGTCTCCACAGTACATTCCTCCACACACAGTATGATGTCCCCACAGTACATTCCCCCACACACAGTATGATGTCTCCACAGTACATTCCCCCACACACAGTATGATGCCCCCACAGTACATTCCCCACACACAGTATGATGTCTCCACAGTACATTCCCCACACACAGTATGATGTCCTCACAGTACATTACCCCACACACAGTATGATGTCTCCACAGTACATTCCTCCACACACAGTATGATGTCTCCACAGTACATTCCTCCACACACAGTATGATGTCTCCACAGTACATTCCTCCACACACAGTATGATGTCCTCACAGTACATTCCCCACACACAGTATGATGTCCTCACAGTACATTCCCCCCACACACAGTATGATGTCCTCACAGTACATTCCCTCCACACACAGTATGATGTCTCCACAGTACATTCCTCCACACACAGTAAGATGTCCTCACAGTACATTCCCCCCACACACAGTATGATGTCCCCACAGTACATTCCTCCACACACACAGTATGATGTCCCCACAGTACATTCCTCCACACACACTATGATGTCCCCACAGTACATTCCCCCACACACAGTATGATGTCTCCACAGTACATTCCCCCACACACAGTATGATGCCCCCACAGTACATTCCCCCACACACAGTATGATGTCTCCACAGTACATTCCCCCACACACAGTATGATGTCCCCACAGTACATTCCTCCACACACACAGTATGATGTCCCCACAGTACATTCCCCACACACAGTATGATGTCCCCACAGTAAATTCCCCCACACAGTATGATGTCCCCACAGTACATTCCTCCACACACACAGTATGATGTCCCCACAGTACATTCCCCCACACACAGTATGATGTCTCCACAGTACATTCCTCCACACACAGTATGATGTCCCCACAGTACATTCCCCCACACACAGTATGATGTCTCCACAGTACATTCCCCCACACACAGTATGATGCCCCCACAGTACATTCCCCCACACACAGTATGATGTCTCCACAGTACATTCCCCCACACACAGTATGATGTCCCCACAGTACATTCCTCCACACACACAGTATGATGTCCCCACAGTACATTCCCCACACACAGTATGATGTCCCCACAGTAAATTCCCCCACACAGTATGATGTCCCCACAGTACATTCCTCCACACACACAGTATGATGTCACCACAGTACATTCCCCCACACACAGTATGATGTCCTCACAGTACATTCCCCCACACACAGTATGATGTCCCCACAGTACATTCCCCCACACACAGTATGATGTCTCCACAGTACATTCCTCCACACACAGTATGATGTCTCCACAGTACATTCCCCCCACACACAGTATGATGTCCTCACAGTACATTCCCCCACACACAGTATGATGTCTCCACAGTACATTCCTCCCACACACAGTATGATGTCCCCACAGTACATTCCCCCCACACAGTATGATGTCCTCACAGTACATTCCTCCACACACACAGTATGATGTCCCCACAGTACATTCCTCCACACACAGTATGATGTCTCCACAGTACATTCCTCCACACACACAGTATGATGTCCCCACAGTACATTCCTCCACACACAGTATGATGTCTCCACAGTACATTCCTCCACACACACAGTATGATGTCCTCACAGTACATTCCTCCACACACAGTATGATGTCTCCACAGTACATTCCCCCACACACAGTATGATGTCCTAACAGTACATTCCCTCCACACACAGTATGATGTCTCCACAGTACATTCCTCCACACACAGTATGATGTCCCCACAGTACATTCCCCCACACACAGTATGATGTCTCCACAGTACATTCCCCACACACACAGTATGATGTCTCCACAGTACATTCCTCCACACACAGTATGATGTCCCCACAGTACATTCCCCCACACACAGTATGATGTCTCCACAGTACATTCCCCCACACACAGTATGATGCCCCCACAGTACATTCCCCACACACAGTATGATGTCTCCACAGTACATTCCCCACACACAGTATGATGTCCTCACAGTACATTCCCCCACACACAGTATGATGTCTCCACAGTACATTCCTCCACACACAGTATGATGTCCCCACAGTACATTCCTCCACACACAGTATGATGTCTCCACAGTACATTCCTCCACACACAGTATGATGTTTCCACAGTACATTCCTCCACACACAGTATGATGTCCTCACAGTACATTCCCCCCACACACAGTATGATGTCCTCACAGTACATTCCCCCCACACACAGTATGATGTCCTCACAGTACATTCCCTCCACACACAGTATGATGTCTCCACAGTACATTCTCCTACACACAGTAAGATGTCCTCACAGTACATTCCCCCCACACACAGTATGATGTCCCCACAGTACATTCCCCCCACACACAGTATGATGTCCTCACAGTACATTCCCCACACACAGTATGATGTCCTCACAGTACATTCCCCACACACAGTATGATGTCTCCACAGTACATTCCCCCACACACAGTATGATGTCCCCACAGTACATTCCCCCCACACACAGTATGATGTCTCCACAGTACATTCCTCCACACATACAGTATGATGTCCCCACAGTACATTCCTCCACACACACAGTATGATGTCCCCACAGTACATTCCCTCTCACACAGTATGATGTCTCCACAGTACATTCCCCCACACACAGTATGATGCCCCCACAGTACATTCCCCCACACACAGTATGATGTCTCCACAGTACATTCCCCCACACACAGTATGATGTCCCCACAGTACATTCCCCACACACAGTATGATGTCCCCACAGTAAATTCCCCCACACAGTATGATGTCCCCACAGTACATTCCTCCACACACACAGTATGATGTCCCCACAGTACATTCCCCCACACACAGTATGATGTCCTCACAGTACATTCCCCCACACACAGTATGATGTCCCCACAGTACATTCCTCCACACACAGTATGATGTCTCCACAGTACATTCCCCCCACACACAGTATGATGTCCTCACAGTGCATTCCCCCACACACAGTATGATGTCTCCACAGTACATTCCTCCCACACACAGTATGATGTCCCCACAGTACATTCCCCCCACACAGTATGATGTCCTCACAGTACATTCCTCCACACACACAGTATGATGTCCCCACAGTACATTCCTCCACACACAGTATGATGTCTCCACAGTACATTCCTCCACACACACAGTATGATGTCCCCACAGTACATTACCCCCACACACAGTATGATGTCCTCACAGTACATTCCCTCCACACACAGTATGATGTTCCCACAGTACATTCCTCCACACACACAGTATGATGTCCTCACAGTACATTCCTCCACAAACAGTATGATGTCTCCACAGTACATTCCCCCACACACAGTATGATGTCCTAACAGTACATTCCCTCCACACACAGTATGATGTCTCCACAGTACATTCCTCCACACACAGTATGATGTCCCCACAGTACATTCCCCCACACACAGTATGATGTCTCCACAGTACATTCCCCACACACACAGTATGATGTCTCCACAGTACATTCCTCCACACACAGTATGATGTCCCCACAGTACATTCCCCCACACACAGTATGATGTCTCCACAGTACATTCCCCCACACACAGTATGATGCCCCCACAGTACATTCCCCACACACAGTATGATGTCTCCACAGTACATTCCCCACACACAGTATGATGTCCTCACAGTACATTCCCCCACACACAGTATGATGTCTCCACAGTACATTCCTCCACACACAGTATGATGTCCCCACAGTACATTCCTCCACACACAGTATGATGTCTCCACAGTACATTCCTCCCACACACAGTATGACGTCCTCACAGTACATTCCTCCACACACAGTATGATGTCCCCACAGTACATTCCCCCACACACAGTATGATGTCTCCACAGTACATTCCCCACACACACAGTTGTCTCCACTCCACAGTACATTCCTCCACACACAGTATGATGTCCCCACAGTACATTCCCCCACACACAGTATGATGTCTCCACAGTACATTCCCCCACACACAGTATGATGCCCCCACAGTACATTCCCCACACACAGTATGATGTCTCCACAGTACATTCCCCACACACAGTATGATGTCCTCACAGTACATTCCCCCCACACACAGTATGATGTCTCCACAGTACATTCCTCCACACACAGTATGATGTCTCCACAGTACATTCCTCCACACACAGTATGATGTCCCCACAGTACATTCCCCCACACACAGTATGATGTCTCCACAGTACATTCCCCACACACACAGTATGATGTCTCCACAGTACATTCCTCCACACACAGTATGATGTCCCCACAGTACATTCCCCCACACACAGTATGATGTCTCCACAGTACATTCCCCCACACACAGTATGATGCCCCCACAGTACATTCCCCACACACAGTATGATGTCTCCACAGTACATTCCCCACACACAGTATGATGTCCTCACAGTACATTCCCCCACACACAGTATGATGTCTCCACAGTACATTCCTCCACACACAGTATGATGTCTCCACAGTACATTCCTCCCACACACAGTATGATGTCTCCACAGTACATTCCTCCCACACACAGTATGATGTCTCCACAGTACATTCCTCCACACACACAGTATGATGTCCTCACAGTACATTCCTCCACACACAGTATGATGTCTCCACAGTACATTCCCCCACACACAGTATGATGTCCTAACAGTACATTCCCCACACACACAGTATGATGTCTCCACAGTACATTCCTCCACACACAGTATGATGTCCCCACAGTACATTCCCCCACACACAGTATGATGTCTCCACAGTACATTCCCCCACACACAGTATGATGCCCCCACAGTATATTCCCCACACACAGTATGATGTCTCCACAGTACATTCCCCACACACAGTATGATGTCCTCACAGTACATTCCCCCACACACAGTATGATGTCTCCACAGTACATTCCTCCACACACAGTATGATGTCCCCACAGTACATTCCTCCACACACAGTATGATGTCCTCACAGTACATTCCTCCACACACAGTATGATGTCTCCACAGTACATTCCTCCACACACAGTATGATGTCCTCACAGTACATTCCCCACACACAGTATGATGTCCTCACAGTACTTTCCTCCACACACACAGTATGATGTCCTCACAGTACATTCCCTCCACACACAGTATGATGTCTCCACAGTACATTCCCCACACACAGTATGATGTCCTCACAGTACATTCCCCACACACAGTATGATGTCCTCACAGTACATTCCTCCACACACAGTATGATGTCCCCACAGTACATTCCCCACACACAGTATGATGTCCTCACAGTACATTCCCCACACACAGTATGATGTCCTCACAGTACATTCCCCACACACAGTATGATGTCCTCACAGTACATTCCCTCCACACACAGTATGATGTCTCCACAGTACATTCCCCACACACAGTATGATGTCCTCACAGTACATTCCCCACACACAGTATGATGTCCTCACAGTACATTCCCCACACACAGTATGATGTCCTCACAGTACTTTCCTCCACACACAGTATGATGTCCTCACAGTACTTTCCTCCACACACAGTATGATGTCCTCACAGTACATTCCCTCCACACACAGTATGATGTCTCCACAGTACATTCCCCACACACAGTATGATGTCCTCACAGTACATTCCCCCACACACAGTATGATGTCTCCACAGTACATTCCTCCACACACAGTATGATGTCCCCACAGTACATTCCCCCACACACAGTATGATGTCTCCACAGTACATTCCCCACACACACAGTATGATGTCTCCACAGTACATTCCTCCACACACAGTATGATGTCCCCACAGTACATTCCCCCACACACAGTATGATGTCTCCACAGTACATTCCCCCACACACAGTATGATGCCCCCACAGTACATTCCCCACACACAGTATGATGTCTCCACAGTACATTCCCCACACACAGTATGATGTCCTCACAGTACATTCCCCACACACAGTATGATGTCTCCACAGTACATTACTCCCACACACAGTATGATGTCTCCACAGTACATTCCTCCCACACACAGTATGATGTCTCCACAGTACATTCCTCCCACACACAGTATGATGTCTCCACAGTACATTCCTCCCACACACAGTATGATGTCTCCACAGTACATTCCTCCCACACACAGTATGATGTCTCCACAGTACATTCCCCCACACACAGTATGATGTCTCCACAGTACATTCCTCCACACACAGTATGATGTCCTCACAGTACATTCCTCCACACACAGTATGATGTCTCCACAGTACATTCCCCCACACACAGTATGATGTCCCCACAGTACATTCCCCCACACACAGTATGATGTCTCCACAGTACATTCCCCACACACACAGTATGATGTCTCCACAGTACATTCCTCCACACACAGTATGATGTCCCCACAGTACATTCCCCCACACACAGTATGATGTCTCCACAGTACATTCCCCCACACACAGTATGATGCCCCCACAGTATATTCCCCACACACAGTATGATGTCTCCACAGTACATTCCCCACACACAGTATGATGTCCTCACAGTACATTCCCCCACACACAGTATGATGTCTCCACAGTACATTCCTCCACACACAGTATGATGTCCCCACAGTACATTCCTCCACACACAGTATGATGTCTCCACAGTACATTCCTCCCACACACAGTATGATGTCCTCACAGTACATTCCTCCACACACAGTATGATGTCTCCACAGTACATTCCTCCACACACAGTATGATGTCCTCACAGTACATTCCCCCACACAGTATGATGTCTCCACAGTACATTCCCCCACACACAGTATGATGTCCTCACAGTACATTCCCCCACACAGTATGATGTCTCCACAGTACATTCCCCACACACAGTATGATGTCCTCACAGTACTTTCCTCCACACACACAGTATGATGTCCTCACAGTACATTCCCTCCACACACAGTATGATGTCTCCACAGTACATTCCCCCCACACACAGTATGATGTCTCCACAGTACATTCCCCACACACAGTATGATGTCCTCACAGTACATTCCCCCCACACACAGTATGATGTCCCCACAGTACATTCCCCACACACACAGTATGATGTCCCCACAGTACATTCCTCCACACACACAGTATGATGTCCCCACAGTACATTCCCCCACACACAGTATGATGTCCTCACAGTACATTCCCTCCACACACAGTATGATGTCCTCACAGTACATTCCCCACACACAGTATGATGTCCCCACAGTACATTCCTCCAAACACAGTATGATGTCTCCACAGTACATTCCCCCACACACAGTATGATGTCCTCACAGTACATTACCTCCACACACAGTATGATGTCTCCACAGTACATTCCTCCACACACAGTATGATGTCCCCACAGTACATTCCTCCACACACAGTATGATGTCTCCACAGTACATTCCCCCACACACAGTATGATGTCCTCACAGTACATTCTCTCCACACACAGTATGATGTCTCCACAGTACATTCCTCCACACACAGTATGATGTCCCCACAGTACATTCCCCAACACACAGTATGATGTCCCCACAGTACATTCCTCCACACACAGTATGATGTCTCCACAGTACATTCCTCCACACACAGTATGATGTCCCCACAGTACATTCCCCCACACACAGTATGATGTCCTCACAGTACATTCCCTCCACACACAGTATGATGTCTCCACAGTACATTCCTCCACACACAGTATGATGTCCCCACAGTACATTCCTCCACACACAGTATGATGTCTCCACAGTACATTCCCCCCACACACAGTATGATGTCCTCACAGTGCATTCCCCCACACACAGTATGATGTCTCCACAGTACATTCCTCCCACACACAGTATGAAGTCCCCACAGTACATTCCCCCCACACAGTATGATGTCCTCACAGTACATTCCTCCACACACACAGTATGATGTCCCCACAGTACATTACCCCCACACACAGTATGATGTCCTCACAGTACATTCCCTCCACACACAGTATGATGTCCTCACAGTACATTCCTCCACACACAGTATGATGTCCCCACAGTACATTCCTCCACACACACAGTATGATGTCCTCACAGTACATTCCTCCACACACAGTATGATGTCCTAACAGTACATTCCCTCCACACACAGTATGATGTCTCCACAGTACATTCCCCCACACACAGTATGATGTCTCCACAGTACATTCCCCACACACACAGTATGATGTCTCCACAGTACATTCCTCCACACACAGTATGATGTCCCCACAGTACATTCCCCCACACACAGTATGATGTCTCCACAGTACATTCCCCCACACACAGTATGATGCCCCCACAGTACATTCCCCACACACAGTATGATGTCTCCACAGTACATTCCCCACACACAGTATGATGTCCTCACAGTACATTCCCCCACACACAGTATGATGTCTCCACAGTACATTCCTCCACACACAGTATGATGTCCCCACAGTACATTCCTCCACACACAGTATGATGTCTCCACAGTACATTCCTCCACACACAGTATGATGTCCCCACAGTACATTCCCCCACACACAGTATGATGTCCTCACAGTACATTCCCTCCACACACAGTATGATGTCCTCACAGTACATTCCCCCACACACAGTATGATGTCTCCACAGTACATTCCTCCACACACAGTATGATGTCTCCACAGTACATTCCTCCACACACAGTATGATGTCCCCACAGTACATTCCTCCACACACAGTATGATGTCTCCACAGTACATTCCTCCACACACAGTATGATGTCCCCACAGTACATTCCTCCACACACAGTATGATGTCCCCACAGTACATTCCCCCACACACAGTATGATGTCCCCACAGTAAATTCCCCCACACAGTATGATGTCCCCACAGTACATTCCTCCACACACACAGTATGATGTCCCCACAGTACATTCCCCCACACACAGTATGATGTCTCCACAGTACATTCCTCCACACACAGTATGATGTCCCCACAGTACATTCCCCCACACACAGTATGATGTCTCCACAGTACATTCCCCCACACACAGTATGATGCCCCCACAGTACATTCCCCCACACACAGTATGATGTCTCCACAGTACATTCCCCCACACACAGTATGATGTCCCCACAGTACATTCCTCCACACACACAGTATGATGTCCCCACAGTACATTCCCCACACACAGTATGATGTCCCCACAGTAAATTCCCCCACACAGTATGATGTCCCCACAGTACATTCCTCCACACACACAGTATGATGTCACCACAGTACATTCCCCCACACACAGTATGATGTCCTCACAGTACATTCCCCCACACACAGTATGATGTCCCCACAGTACATTCCCCCACACACAGTATGATGTCTCCACAGTACATTCCTCCACACACAGTATGATGTCTCCACAGTACATTCCCCCCACACACAGTATGATGTCCTCACAGTACATTCCCCCACACACAGTATGATGTCTCCACAGTACATTCCTCCCACACACAGTATGATGTCCCCACAGTACATTCCCCCCACACAGTATGATGTCCTCACAGTACATTCCTCCACACACACAGTATGATGTCCCCACAGTACATTCCTCCACACACAGTATGATGTCTCCACAGTACATTCCTCCACACACACAGTATGATGTCCCCACAGTACATTCCTCCACACACAGTATGATGTCTCCACAGTACATTCCTCCACACACACAGTATGATGTCCTCACAGTACATTCCTCCACACACAGTATGATGTCTCCACAGTACATTCCCCCACACACAGTATGATGTCCTAACAGTACATTCCCTCCACACACAGTATGATGTCTCCACAGTACATTCCTCCACACACAGTATGATGTCCCCACAGTACATTCCCCCACACACAGTATGATGTCTCCACAGTACATTCCCCACACACACAGTATGATGTCTCCACAGTACATTCCTCCACACACAGTATGATGTCCCCACAGTACATTCCCCCACACACAGTATGATGTCTCCACAGTACATTCCCCCACACACAGTATGATGCCCCCACAGTACATTCCCCACACACAGTATGATGTCTCCACAGTACATTCCCCACACACAGTATGATGTCCTCACAGTACATTCCCCCACACACAGTATGATGTCTCCACAGTACATTCCTCCACACACAGTATGATGTCCCCACAGTACATTCCTCCACACACAGTATGATGTCTCCACAGTACATTCCTCCACACACAGTATGATGTTTCCACAGTACATTCCTCCACACACAGTATGATGTCCTCACAGTACATTCCCCCCACACACAGTATGATGTCCTCACAGTACATTCCCCCCACACACAGTATGATGTCCTCACAGTACATTCCCTCCACACACAGTATGATGTCTCCACAGTACATTCTCCTACACACAGTAAGATGTCCTCACAGTACATTCCCCCCACACACAGTATGATGTCCCCACAGTACATTCCCCCCACACACAGTATGATGTCCTCACAGTACATTCCCCACACACAGTATGATGTCCTCACAGTACATTCCCCACACACAGTATGATGTCTCCACAGTACATTCCCCCACACACAGTATGATGTCCCCACAGTACATTCCCCCCACACACAGTATGATGTCTCCACAGTACATTCCTCCACACATACAGTATGATGTCCCCACAGTACATTCCTCCACACACACAGTATGATGTCCCCACAGTACATTCCCTCTCACACAGTATGATGTCTCCACAGTACATTCCCCCACACACAGTATGATGCCCCCACAGTACATTCCCCCACACACAGTATGATGTCTCCACAGTACATTCCCCCACACACAGTATGATGTCCCCACAGTACATTCCCCACACACAGTATGATGTCCCCACAGTAAATTCCCCCACACAGTATGATGTCCCCACAGTACATTCCTCCACACACACAGTATGATGTCCCCACAGTACATTCCCCCACACACAGTATGATGTCCCCACAGTACATTCCTCCACACACAGTATGATGTCTCCACAGTACATTCCCCCCACACACAGTATGATGTCCTCACAGTGCATTCCCCCACACACAGTATGATGTCTCCACAGTACATTCCTCCCACACACAGTATGATGTCCCCACAGTACATTCCCCCCACACAGTATGATGTCCTCACAGTACATTCCTCCACACACACAGTATGATGTCCCCACAGTACATTCCTCCACACACAGTATGATGTCTCCACAGTACATTCCTCCACACACACAGTATGATGTCCCCACAGTACATTACCCCCACACACAGTATGATGTCCTCACAGTACATTCCCTCCACACACAGTATGATGTTCCCACAGTACATTCCTCCACACACACAGTATGATGTCCTCACAGTACATTCCTCCACAAACAGTATGATGTCTCCACAGTACATTCCCCCACACACAGTATGATGTCCTAACAGTACATTCCCTCCACACACAGTATGATGTCTCCACAGTACATTCCTCCACACACAGTATGATGTCCCCACAGTACATTCCCCCACACACAGTATGATGTCTCCACAGTACATTCCCCACACACACAGTATGATGTCTCCACAGTACATTCCTCCACACACAGTATGATGTCCCCACAGTACATTCCCCCACACACAGTATGATGTCTCCACAGTACATTCCCCCACACACAGTATGATGCCCCCACAGTACATTCCCCACACACAGTATGATGTCTCCACAGTACATTCCCCACACACAGTATGATGTCCTCACAGTACATTCCCCCACACACAGTATGATGTCTCCACAGTACATTCCTCCACACACAGTATGATGTCCCCACAGTACATTCCTCCACACACAGTATGATGTCTCCACAGTACATTCCTCCCACACACAGTATGACGTCCTCACAGTACATTCCTCCACACACAGTATGATGTCCCCACAGTACATTCCCCCACACACAGTATGATGTCTCCACAGTACATTCCCCACACACACAGTATGATGTCTCCACAGTACATTCCTCCACACACAGTATGATGTCCCCACAGTACATTCCCCCACACACAGTATGATGTCTCCACAGTACATTCCCCCACACACAGTATGATGCCCCCACAGTACATTCCCCACACACAGTATGATGTCTCCACAGTACATTCCCCACACACAGTATGATGTCCTCACAGTACATTCCCCCCACACACAGTATGATGTCTCCACAGTACATTCCTCCACACACAGTATGATGTCTCCACAGTACATTCCTCCACACACAGTATGATGTCCCCACAGTACATTCCCCCACACACAGTATGATGTCTCCACAGTACATTCCCCACACACACAGTATGATGTCTCCACAGTACATTCCTCCACACACAGTATGATGTCCCCACAGTACATTCCCCCACACACAGTATGATGTCTCCACAGTACATTCCCCCACACACAGTATGATGCCCCCACAGTACATTCCCCACACACAGTATGATGTCTCCACAGTACATTCCCCACACACAGTATGATGTCCTCACAGTACATTCCCCCACACACAGTATGATGTCTCCACAGTACATTCCTCCACACACAGTATGATGTCTCCACAGTACATTCCTCCCACACACAGTATGATGTCTCCACAGTACATTCCTCCCACACACAGTATGATGTCTCCACAGTACATTCCTCCACACACACAGTATGATGTCCTCACAGTACATTCCTCCACACACAGTATGATGTCTCCACAGTACATTCCCCCACACACAGTATGATGTCCTAACAGTACATTCCCCACACACACAGTATGATGTCTCCACAGTACATTCCTCCACACACAGTATGATGTCCCCACAGTACATTCCCCCACACACAGTATGATGTCTCCACAGTACATTCCCCCACACACAGTATGATGCCCCCACAGTATATTCCCCACACACAGTATGATGTCTCCACAGTACATTCCCCACACACAGTATGATGTCCTCACAGTACATTCCCCCACACACAGTATGATGTCTCCACAGTACATTCCTCCACACACAGTATGATGTCCCCACAGTACATTCCTCCACACACAGTATGATGTCCTCACAGTACATTCCTCCACACACAGTATGATGTCTCCACAGTACATTCCTCCACACACAGTATGATGTCCTCACAGTACATTCCCCACACACAGTATGATGTCCTCACAGTACTTTCCTCCACACACACAGTATGATGTCCTCACAGTACATTCCCTCCACACACAGTATGATGTCTCCACAGTACATTCCCCACACACAGTATGATGTCCTCACAGTACATTCCCCACACACAGTATGATGTCCTCACAGTACATTCCTCCACACACAGTATGATGTCCCCACAGTACATTCCCCACACACAGTATGATGTCCTCACAGTACATTCCCCACACACAGTATGATGTCCTCACAGTACATTCCCCACACACAGTATGATGTCCTCACAGTACATTCCCTCCACACACAGTATGATGTCTCCACAGTACATTCCCCACACACAGTATGATGTCCTCACAGTACATTCCCCACACACAGTATGATGTCCTCACAGTACATTCCCCACACACAGTATGATGTCCTCACAGTACTTTCCTCCACACACAGTATGATGTCCTCACAGTACTTTCCTCCACACACAGTATGATGTCCTCACAGTACATTCCCTCCACACACAGTATGATGTCTCCACAGTACATTCCCCACACACAGTATGATGTCCTCACAGTACATTCCCCCACACACAGTATGATGTCTCCACAGTACATTCCTCCACACACAGTATGATGTCCCCACAGTACATTCCCCCACACACAGTATGATGTCTCCACAGTACATTCCCCACACACACAGTATGATGTCTCCACAGTACATTCCTCCACACACAGTATGATGTCCCCACAGTACATTCCCCCACACACAGTATGATGTCTCCACAGTACATTCCCCCACACACAGTATGATGCCCCCACAGTACATTCCCCACACACAGTATGATGTCTCCACAGTACATTCCCCACACACAGTATGATGTCCTCACAGTACATTCCCCCACACACAGTATGATGTCTCCACAGTACATTCCTCCCACACACAGTATGATGTCTCCACAGTACATTCCTCCCACACACAGTATGATGTCTCCACAGTACATTCCTCCCACACACAGTATGATGTCTCCACAGTACATTCCTCCCACACACAGTATGATGTCTCCACAGTACATTCCTCCCACACACAGTATGATGTCTCCACAGTACATTCCCCCACACACAGTATGATGTCTCCACAGTACATTCCTCCACACACAGTATGATGTCCTCACAGTACATTCCTCCACACACAGTATGATGTCTCCACAGTACATTCCCCCACACACAGTATGATGTCCCCACAGTACATTCCCCCACACACAGTATGATGTCTCCACAGTACATTCCCCACACACACAGTATGATGTCTCCACAGTACATTCCTCCACACACAGTATGATGTCCCCACAGTACATTCCCCCACACACAGTATGATGTCTCCACAGTACATTCCCCCACACACAGTATGATGCCCCCACAGTATATTCCCCACACACAGTATGATGTCTCCACAGTACATTCCCCACACACAGTATGATGTCCTCACAGTACATTCCCCCACACACAGTATGATGTCTCCACAGTACATTCCTCCACACACAGTATGATGTCCCCACAGTACATTCCTCCACACACAGTATGATGTCTCCACAGTACATTCCTCCCACACACAGTATGATGTCCTCACAGTACATTCCTCCACACACAGTATGATGTCTCCACAGTACATTCCTCCACACACAGTATGATGTCCTCACAGTACATTCCCCACACACAGTATGATGTCTCCACAGTACATTCCCCCACACACAGTATGATGTCCTCACAGTACATTCCCCCACACAGTATGATGTCTCCACAGTACATTCCCCACACACAGTATGATGTCCTCACAGTACTTTCCTCCACACACACAGTATGATGTCCTCACAGTACATTCCCTCCACACACAGTATGATGTCTCCACAGTACATTCCCCCCACACACAGTATGATGTCTCCACAGTACATTCCCCACACACAGTATGATGTCCTCACAGTACATTCCCCCCACACACAGTATGATGTCCCCACAGTACATTCCCCACACACACAGTATGATGTCCCCACAGTACATTCCTCCACACACACAGTATGATGTCCCCACAGTACATTCCCCCACACACAGTATGATGTCCTCACAGTACATTCCCTCCACACACAGTATGATGTCCTCACAGTACATTCCCCACACACAGTATGATGTCCCCACAGTACATTCCTCCACACACAGTATGATGTCTCCACAGTACATTCCCCCACACACAGTATGATGTCCTCACAGTACATTACCTCCACACACAGTATGATGTCTCCACAGTACATTCCTCCACACACAGTATGATGTCCCCACAGTACATTCCTCCACACACAGTATGATGTCTCCACAGTACATTCCCCCACACACAGTATGATGTCCTCACAGTACATTCTCTCCACACACAGTATGATGTCTCCACAGTACATTCCTCCACACACAGTATGATGTCCCCACAGTACATTCCCCCACACACAGTATGATGTCCCCACAGTACATTCCTCCACACACAGTATGATGTCTCCACAGTACATTCCTCCACACACAGTATGATGTCTCCACAGTACATTCCCCCACACACAGTATGATGTCCTCACAGTACATTCCCTCCACACACAGTATGATGTCTCCACAGTACATTCCTCCACACACAGTATGATGTCCCACAGTACATTCCTCCACACACAGTATGATGTCTCCACAGTACATTCCCCCACACACAGTATGATGTCCTCACAGTACATTCCCCCACACACAGTATGATGTCTCCACAGTACATTCCTCCCACACACAGTATGATGTCCCCACAGTACATTCCCCCACACACAGTATGATGTCCTCACAGTACATTCCTCCACAACACAGTATGATGTCCCCACAGTACATTCCCCCACACACAGTATGATGTCCTCACAGTACATTCCCTCCACACACAGTATGATGTCCTCCACAGTACATTCCTCCACACACAGTATGATTGTCTCCACAGTACATTCCTCCACACACACAGTATGATGTCCTCACAGTACATTCCTCCACACACAGTATGATGTCCTCACAGTACATTCCCTCCACACACAGTATGATGTCTCCACAGTACATTCCCCCACACACAGTATGATGTCTCCACAGTACATTCCCCACACACACAGTATGATGTCTCCACAGTACATTCCTCCACACACAGTATGATGTCCCCACAGTACATTCCCCCACACACAGTATGATGTCTCCACAGTACATTCCCCCACACACAGTATGTTGCCCCCACAGTACATTCCCACACACACAGTATGATGTCTCCACAGTACATTCCCCACACACAGTATGATGTCCTCACAGTACATTCCCCCACACACAGTATGATGTCTCCACAGTACATTCCTCCACACACAGTATGATGTCCCCACAGTACATTCCTCCACACACAGTATGATGTCTCCACAGTACATTCCTCCACACACACGTATGATGTCCCCACAGTACATTCCCCCACACACAGTATGATGTCCTCACAGTACATTCCCTCCACACACAGTATGATGTCCTCACAGTACATTCCCTCCACACACAGTATGATGTCCCCACAGTACATTCCTCCACACACAGTATGATGTCTCCACAGTACATTCCTCCACACACAGTATGATGTCCCCACAGTACATTCCCTCCACACACAGTATGATGTCTCCACAGTACATTCCTCCACACACAGTATGATGTCCCCACAGTACATTCCTCCACACACAGTATGATGTCCCCACAGTACATTCCCCCACACACAGTATGATGTCCCCACAGTACATTCCCCACACACAGTATGATGTCCTCACAGTACATTCCTCCACACACAGTATGATGTCTCCACAGTACATTCCTCCACACACAGTATGATGTCCCCACAGTACATTCCCCCACACACAGTATGATGTCCCCACAGTACATTCCCCCACACACAGTATGATGTCTCCACAGTACATTCCTCCACACACAGTATGATGTCCCCACAGTACATTCCCCCACACACAGTATGATGTCTCCACAGTACATTCCCTCCACACACAGTATGATGTCCCACAGTACATTCCCCACACACAGTATGATGTCTCCACAGTACATTCCCCACACACAGTATGATGTCCTCACAGTACATTCCCCCACACACAGTATGATGTCTCCACAGTACATTCCTCCACACACAGTATGATGTCCCCACAGTACATTCCTCCACACACAGTATGATGTCTCCACAGTACATTCCCTCCACACACAGTATGATGTCCTCACAGTACATTCCCCCACACACAGTATGATGTCCTCACAGTACATTCCTCCACACACAGTATGATGTCCCCACAGTACATTCCTCCCACACACAGTATGATGTCCTCACAGTACATTCCTCCCACACACAGTATGATGTCTCCACAGTACATTCCTCCACACACAGTATGATGTCCTCACAGTACATTCCCCCACACACAGTATGATGTCTCCACAGTACATTCCTCCACACACAGTATGGATGTCCCCACAGTACATTCCTCCACACACAGTATGATGTCTCCACAGTACATTCCCCCACACACAGTATGATGTCCCCACAGTACATTCCTCCACACACAGTATGATGTCTCCACAGTACATTCCTCCACACACAGTATGATGTCTCCACAGTACATTCCCCACACACAGTATGATGTCCTCACAGTACATTCCTCCACACACAGTATGATGTCTCCACAGTACATTCCTCCACACACAGTATGATGTCCCCACAGTACATTCCCCCACACACAGTATGATGTCCCCACAGTACATTCCCCCACACACAGTATGATGTCTCCACAGTACATTCCCTCCACACACAGTATGATGTCCTCACAGTACATTCCCCCACACACAGTATGATGTCTCCACAGTACATTCCCCACACACAGTATGATGTCCCCACAGTACATTCCTCCCACACACAGTATGATGTCTCCACAGTACATTCCCTCCACACACAGTATGATGTCTCCACAGTACATTCCTCCACACACAGTATGATGTCTCACAGTACATTCCCTCCACACACAGTATGATGTCCTCACAGTACATTCCTCCACACACAGTATGATGTCTCACAGTACATTCCTCCCACACACAGTATGATGTCCCCACAGTACATTCCTCCACACACAGTATGATGTCCTCACAGTACATTCCCCCACACACAGTATGATGTCTCGCACAGTACATTCCTCCACACACAGTATGATGTCTCCACAGTACATTCCTCCCACACACAGTATGATGTCCTCACAGTACATTCCTCCACACACAGTATGATGTCTCCACAGTACATTCCTCCACACACAGTATGATGTCCTCACAGTACATTCCTCCACACACAGTATGATGTCCTCACAGTACTTTCCTCCACACACACAGTATGATGTCCTCCACAGT